>NC_143576.1:152866036-153222086 GCF_048544385.1 Mastigoproctus giganteus | reverse complement strand
TATTTTTCGCCTTTGTGGAGTTCAGGTTCTATTTTTCCTACTCCTTTAGTTTTTCTTCTTACTATCTGCATGTTTCTCTTTGCGTTAATTTAATTTAATTATTTATTTTTACCGTATCCATCACATAGGGGGCACCACATATTATTTTGACGACTATTACATTATGTCCTAGATACGGTCAAATGTAGTATGTATTATATATTTAATCTTGTTTTAATCCATAAATTACGTTCTCTGTCGGGTCAACGATGATTAATATATGCTTACATTTATATTTTACTTATATTTCTTACCTTTGATTCTAATATTTCAAAATTTTTCTTAATTAATTATCTTCATTCGATTTATTTATATTCGATTTATG
Organism: Mastigoproctus giganteus; assembly: GCF_048544385.1. NCBI lineage: Eukaryota > Metazoa > Arthropoda > Arachnida > Uropygi > Thelyphonidae > Mastigoproctus > Mastigoproctus giganteus. The sequence continues at coordinate 153,221,722 of NC_143576.1, read as the reverse complement.
TTCGGCCTATACTGATTTATATTTGGTTTAGATTTAAATTACTTAACATATATTGATCATCACAGAAACAGAGAACTTCTTGTCGTTTTTGGCCTTCATTCTGGGTGGTTGGCCCCAGTTGAAGTCGTCTAGATTGTCGGTAAAAAGCGATAATAATAATTTTTTTTTTTTTTTTTTTTTTTTGCGTTTTCTTAAGTCCTTGATGGTATTCTTATTATTGGATTGATTTACTTTTTCTAATGATATTCTATAGACATTGTGGGTGTATTGCATGATTGCTTGCAACTGCATTAACCCATAAATATTAGTTATTGTCTTTTAACTTTCTTGCTTTGCTTTATTTCTTGCTTTCCTTTTATCACTAATATAACTATTAATATATATATATATATATATATATATGTATATACATATATATACATATATATATGTATATATATATATGTATATATATATATATATATGTATATATATATATATATATGTATATATATATATGTATATATATATATATATATGTATATATGTATATATATATATATATATGTATATATGCATATATATATATATATATGTATATATGCATATATATATATATATATGTATATATGCATATATATATATATATATGTATATATGCATATATATATATATATATGTATATATGCATATATATATATATATATGTATATATGCATATATATATATATATGTATATATATATATATATATATATATATATATATATATATATATATATATATATATATATATACTGGTTTCGGAACTGGTACCCCCCCGAGAGGTACCAGTTCCGAAACTGGTACCTCTCGGGGGGGGTACCGCTAAATTAATAACTAATTGGCATTATCCTAAAATTTGTATAGTTTTTGTTAATTGGATTTAAAGATCGAAATTATATTAGGGTTTCTGGGCTACTATTTAAATCTATTCTTTCTTTTCGTTCGATTGTTTATTTGGGTTATTTTTATGTTAATTTTCGCTCTACAGTTTTTGCCATACTACTGGCTTATGTTTTATTTAATTTAAAATAATGGATATATATATATATATATATATATAATCTTTATTGTATACAAACGTGGTATATATAAAAGACCCTTCACAGCAGTAATGCCAGGCGTTTTACATTGGCTGGTGGACTTGGCCTTGGGGAGGCGGGGCCCACATCGAAGTTCGGGCTCATCCCCCAGAACCAACAATAAAATAGAATCAGTGTCAGATTATTTACAGGATATATTATACTTTTGACAGTATTTACAATGAATTAATAAAGATATTCGTATTTATATTATATTTCTATTAATATTTATATTCATAAAGATATTTTTGACTTTATTCACAACACATTCATAAAGACATCGTGCTTTGAACATTATTTACAGTATCTTGAGCATTATTATGCTGCTCTTATTAATGAGCACTTTGCCTGGCCAGGGTCAGGCTCTTAAGGATCTGTCTTCGGTACCTCCGATTCTTCGCAAACCTACAGAGGTCGCCGTCAATTGAATGGATTGTGGGAGCATCTCCCTGGGGGAGAAAGCGGTCACTGAGCGCGTCTGTTATAGTGAGCTGTGAGCGTGGGAGCTGACCTCAGTCCGGATAGAGGGATCATCCAGATGCTTGGCTCTGAGACCATTCCGGTTGTCATCTTGACAGTGAGAATAAGGCATTTTTCAAATACAAGATCTGGAAGTCGGGCAAAATTAAGTGACATCGCCATCGCAGTTGTCCTTTGGACCCAATATTCGGCGGAGTACACGCTTTTGATGTTGAATTCAATGGCCTTTTTGCCATTTCCGGTTCAATTTGGTCCGGGCCTGGGCATTTCTTGTTCTTGGTTCTTTGCACTGCCTCCTGCATTTTATCCATTGTAAATGGGGATTCTGTCTGATTACTTTCGTATTGTTCATTGCCTTGGCATATTTCTCTTTGTTCTAATGTCAGCTGGTCGGGTGGTTTCTGAAAAATGGTATCGCGTATGTTTCCTACAGGTTCCTCCCAGGTCGTTGTAATGGCACCTTGGAGAGTTTTGGTTGCTTTTACTACTTCCCCTTGAGGAGTTGTTTGTGGTGATCCTATACACCACTTCCCAGGGTTTTGCATTGCCCATTGTTTGGACCAATTTTTACCAAGATTCTTTTCTCTCTCTCTCTCTCTCTCTCTCTCTCTCTCTCTCTCTCTCTCTCTCTCTCTCGATCTTGTCTGTGTATAGGTTTCGGATTTATCTGTATTGATTTTTCAGAGAGGCCTCCTCCGGCGGCCAGGTTCTTCGAGCTCTCTGGAATTGGTTTATTTTTTTCTGGACTAATTTGTTCATTCTATGGAGCTCCAGGGTTCACCAGGGCGTCGCGTCTATCAAGGGGAATTTTCTTTTCATGGAGGCCTCTGCTGCTGTGGTAATTATATTAGTCACCTTCCTTTGCATTTGGTCAGGGTTTTCCGTCCCTCCGTGTTTAGCTGTTTGAGTATCCATGTGGTGCTGTTCTTGTATGCGGAAGTTGTTCTTGTATTCATCCCAGTTGGCTTTCAGGACATTAAATCTGTATAGCATGTGCTTTGAAGTTGGCGCTCTTGCAAGATTTCTTCTGATACTGTAAGTTATAGTTCTGTGGTCCGAGGTTGTCCATTCATTTTGAACAGTCCGGTCAGTTACATATTTTTCTAGGTTTCTTGTTGCTAGTGTAATGTCAATTGTTGCTTCCCAGGTTAAGTTATTGTATGTTGGTAGACAAAGTGGCTGATTCTCTACTGTAAATGTTGAATTGGGTAGAAAATCTTCCAATTTCTGTCCGTTTCTGCTTCCTCTGCGTTCAGGTGTTGTACTGTGCCAGACATGGGACTTACAGTTCACATTAGCACCCACTATGATTCTCTGCCCAGACAGAGTTGTGTAGACATTTTCCAGGTAAGCGAGGGCAGTGTCTTTCTCTGCACTTGGCCTGCGGTATAATGCTATGATATATATGGTTCCCACCGAGGACATGAGTTGGATGCATGCTGCCCAAGGAGTGCACAGCTGGGGAATTTTGGTGACTGTGAGTTCTGTGTTTCTCACTAGAGTCGCTGCCCAGGGTGTATCATCCATGCTTTGTACAACTTTGTAGCAAACCGGATATCCTCTCACTTCTGTTGGTGGTTGCATGGTTTCATGATCACGGAAAGATCCGCAGGTTATTAAGAGGCCTTCAAAATAGGCAGAACTGCTGCAAACATGACTTTCCACCTTTACTTGACTGGTTTTACAGAAAAGTGCCACTCTGGCACTTTTCTGTAACCCTGGAATGTATTACTGTGGTGTAGCCTGCAGCAGTGGAGCATGTGAAAGTCTCCTCCTCCTTCTTCCAGCCACGTTCCTGTGAGGCAAATTACATCATCGCTCCGTGACAGTAGCTGTTCCAGCGTTTCCAGCTTATCGCGTATACTACGCACATTTTGATAAAATAACTTCAAGATAGTAAGCCGTGGAATTTTTTTTCCGTACCACCTGTCTATCTGGACGGTCGCGTGCCATTCGTGAGGGTCTGCACTCTGTAATGAGAACAGAGATTAGTGACCTATGGTCGTTACTCCTTATTTCGTCGCACTCAGTCGCAACAGGTTGTTGTTGTTTCATTCGTGTGGACGCGATGCTTGATGTTTCATTGATTAACTCGCTGAGTCAGTTGGTTGACATAGTGTCTTGGCATGCCTGGCCCTTTGGCCGAGCAGGATTGTCATAGTACTCTGCCTAATCAGTGTTCCTACGGGCCAACTGCAGGGCTATTTCAGAAATACAAACTGGCTTGCATCACAGTGGATCTTGAATGAGGTGTACGTCGGCCTCGTTGATGAAAGTTGATGTACAGCTACCACTAGGTTAATTACCTCAATTATATTATTAATCGACCTCAATTATATTATTAATATCTTTATTGCAGGCATTGATTGGTTACATGATTGCCTGACGCAATAATACCCACAACAGCGACAATGCTAGGGGTTGTATAGTTGCCACCTGTTCAGATGATATGCTAGGTGCGAGCTGTGATACAAATAAACTCTTGCGCCTGCGCTTTCTACCATGCAAGTCTGGTCTACTTGTAATCTAGACTGAGAAGCTGTTCCAGACACATAATTCCTTTGCCGTTCATTCCTGCTGGATTGTCTAGATAATTGTGTGCTTCTGGCTTGCTGGTCCCTTGGTGAGGTGCTGATGGAGGGCAACATTAGGTGAGGTTCTTCTCACAATGTCAGCCCAGGAGGGTGATGTGTTACTTGTAGGATGTCCCATAGCTATAGCGCCCTCTGACGCGCAACACTCAGCAGAACGAGGTAGGCGGCCCACATCGGAATGCACGTGTGCACTTGTGTCTACAGGAGTGGGAAGGCTGCAGGGGCTGGTAACACATTCACTTGTGTGACTTTATTGTGTGTCGTTAGAGAGGACAGACTTCTCACGGTTATCGCGAGCTACGGGATGGCATGACGCATTATCATTGGTCGTTTCATTTCTATCGCATTTATTTTTTGGATCCATTGGGGCATGATTGCGATGCTCGATAGGAGTTTTTCTAGTAATGCCTCCGAATGTTTATTAAAGATCGAGATTAGATGCTCGCGGATTATTGGTAGGAGGTTGCCGATTTGAGTACTTGGTGTCATTTGGGTATCCGTTCCAAGTTTTCCATATTCTCTTGCAGAATTCACTGCTGTTACAGCCAAATTGGTTTGAGGGTTAGAATTAGTTAAGCAGCTGTATATTGTGTCACCCGTTTGGGTCGCGGTATCAGTTCGTTCCCCGGGATGACGAGGAGGAGGGCTAAGGGACTGCTGGCAACCTGAGGGAGCAACTTGACTGCCCACGGTTGTCTGTTGGTGCTGTCATTAGAATTTCAAAGTCTGACTGGGGCCTATCACATAAAACACTGTTTCGGTATTACAAGGCAGTATTCCTTCCTATAACTACATACGGTGCAGGAGCCTGGTTCCATAGAGTTAAAATAGCCACATTTCGGACTAAACTAAATTCCATACAACGCATCATGCTCCGTGGTATTCTAAGAGTGTGCAGAACGGTGTCCACTGCCGCGCTGCAGGTGTTGGCTGGAGTGCTACCCTTGGATCTACATTTGTTGTATCGTGGTTTTTGCTACCGTATTAAGAGGGATATTCCTACACAATTTTTTGGTATGGAGATCAATATTCTCTCTGACCGTGGAGGCGAAAAGAAAAGAAAAGATGAATGAATGAAGTAATCAATTTATGGCAGATAAGATGGGATACCATACCTACTGGAAGAGTGACCAACTTGTTTATCCCGAACGTTTTTTTTCTCAATGATAAAAAAGTTCACTATTGGTTTACAGTCGTCATTTTTGTTAATAGAGTACGGGTCAATGAATGAGAAATTATATCCATTACGACTAAGTAACACGGACCTTTGTTTTTGCGGGGCCATGGAAGGCTGGCAGCACATACTATATGATTGTCGAATATATGACAATGCCAGGACAGCGATACTTGAAATTCTTGAGAGTATAGCTCCAGGAGAAGAAGCTATATTTTTAAGAGACCGTAGTAAGTGTCAGATGCTCCAGGTATTTGCTAAAGAAGTGTTTGAACTAAGGAAAAGTATGAGTCCAGTGATACGAGGTTGATAAAATCCATCTGGCTGGAAGCATCGGTGTGTTTTGATGATGGTGTTCTTAATGGTTGCACAACTGGAAGATCTACTCTTCTTTTCTCTCTCTCTCTCTCTCTCTCTCTCTCTCTCTCTCTCTCTCTCTCTCTCTCTCTCTCTCTCTCTCTCTTTTCGGGTTTTTTTCTCCGGTTTTTATTATATATATATATATATATATATATGTATATATATTTTTTTAATCTTAGTTTTTTATTTATTTATTTTTATTCTTTCTTTCTCTTCCTTTCTTTCCCCCCCCCCTCCTCTGGAGTGGGCCCCAGAGAAAGACTTTTTTTTTTTTTTTTTTTTTTGTCGCATACTCTGACACCATAGGTGCCCCATCTACTGGAACTGGCCCACCTTCCCGTGGTGTGGACGAGTACCCAGAATCAACTGTCCAGGTGACTGTGCTACTTGGTAGCAAAGCGGCCAGAACATTACAACAGAACACACACAAACCTACGTCACACACATATCTGGCTCATTTGTAGTGATAGTGTTCTTCACAGAGATACGAGACGGAGTTGAACTGACGTTATAGGAGGCGCCCCTTACATAAACACATGTCCACATGTCTGTTTGTCCGTCTATGTTATGCTGGTGCAAGCCATTGCGCTGTCAATGCGTTCCTGAAATTCAGTAAGGTCGTTATCATTTACTGTGGAATGGTTGGCGAGTTGGCTGCTTGTACATTTATCCAGCGATATTACCGGGCTGGCTTCAGTCTCAGTCAATCTTTGTGACTTCCTTACTTGTGGTTTGCGACTTCCACTGGTAGCATTCATAAAACGCATACATCCCTAACGAGCTCTCTTAATAGAAGAAAGGCGTTTTAAATCTACCATTCCACTGCAGTCCGGGCATAGATTCCTTCTACATTCAACAGTACAAGTACAGATCAGTACCATAGATACATTGTTCTTCCATTCATCACATGACGTCAGACGACCGGAACCGGAATCCATCACGTTTAAGGGTGATACACGTATTCCTAAAGTGCAATTCCGTTGTAGACGCGTCAGGACAGGTAGGGTTTAAAGTATTTTATTCAAAGAAACACGCTGGATTTATGCCGTTATCAGGCGAAGTCTTTTGAGTGCAAACGCATTTAGATACTTTTCAGCTAATTCAGCAGGAGTAACCTCTTTCTGTAACGGAGCCACACTAATTAAAGCGTTTATAGCGGTTGAATTACGCTATAGTAACATGAGCTTGGTATAGCATTTCCCTACGGCGCAGGGATTAGTGAGTTGGCATTTACTCCTATTAACTGTGACCTTGACTGCAGCTTATTGCTGTATTTGCTAACAGTGGCCATTTGAATGCATTTACAAAGAAAATATTATTACATGTTGGGCAGCCGATCATTCAGCAGCTCTTGATGAGAGGAGTCTCCCAGTACCACATAGTCATTGGGATAACAAAATTTAAATACTGTACTGGTTTTTGGTTAAAAACAGTAGCGCTTCCACACGCAGCCGCACGCGCCATCGAAGTCCTTTACCTGTCCTGTGCTTAGCTTCTGTCAATTTAATTAAGCTTCATTTATAAGTATCCAAAACCAGCCAAAGATTTTCCAAAATCTGGTGGTCTTTCATGTCGCGTGCTGTTTGTTTCATGTGGACACTGTTTCACATCGTGGCAGCTGCGTTTAGCCTTCTCGTAATATTAAACAAGATTTGAGGCTGTGTTGGTAATGTTATGTGCATGAATCTTCTTCTTTTTTTTTTTTTTTTTTGAGGATTGCATTAAAGAACTACCATGGATATTCGTGATGACGGATCGTGTTGACAAAAAATGCTGTTTATATTTTTCGTTATTCAGAAATCTGTTTTTTATCGGTCGGTAATTCATATATAAAAACCATTTCCTAGATATTTGATATTTCAACGTCGAACGCCATTTTGAAATTGTGAGCTTTTTAATGACCGGTTGCGTGTTTGTCTTGAATAAGATTGACCTGTGGATGGCACAGTCGTATGCAGAACGTTTGCAGACGACTGTGCCGTATTCAGGATTAAAAGTACTGTAGTGGATTAAGTACGTTGCCTTGGAGAACTCAAGGTGGCACCTCCACTGTGTTTTCATGGATCTGATCAGTTTAACATAATTATTATTTTAGTATTAGTGTTAATCAGACTAAATAATGCAAGGTAGCGAACTTATTCTGCATCAGCCAAAAAAAAAAAAAAAAAAAAAAAACCCACCAAGTCGGTCAGAGTTTGCATATTTCTGAAAAGTGACAATCTAATTTCGTCTCGAAGCTTGTCAGACTCTCTACTTCATCTCCCTTTGGAGGCAGTTCATTTCATTGATCAACAACTCGGGTGATCTTATGAAGTTCACACCGAGGGTGAACTTCATAAGATCTAATCTTCTGATGCTTCCTAACATTTTATATTTGTGTCCCATTGTTCATGTTTCACTTGCCATTATAGTTCGCTTTATTTTTATTTTTTTTTTAAATCTTAGTTCGCGGAATGAGTACCACTATACACCGATGAGCCAAAACATTATGACCACCTACCTAATATAATGTTGGCTCTCCACGTGCAGCCAAAACAGCTCGTACCCGGCGAGGTATGGACGCTACAAGTTTTCTAAATGTGTCTTGTGGTATCTGGTACCAACACGTAACCAGCAGATCCTTAACTCCTGTAAGGTCCGTGGTTGAGACGCCGCAGATCGGAGTTGCTGTTCCAACACAAACCACAGATGCTCGATGGGATTGATGTCTGGGGAATATGGAGGCCAGGAAAATACCTGGAAATCTTCCTCATGTTCCACGATCCAGTCTCAAACAATCCGGGCGGTGTGGCATGGCGCATTATCCTGCTGAAAGACGGCACCCCCAGAGGGGAAGACCGTTGACATGAAAGGGTGTACCTGGTCAGCAATGATGTTTAGGTACAAAGTACAAAATACAAAGTGTGTTGAGGGTCAAACGGCACCAGGAATTTCTCCCATCTCCACGAGTGTTCGCTGTATCGAGGGACAGTATTCTATCAAGTGTGTGGATCATGTGTTGTGTAGTATGTTGTGCCCATTGTTCTTCTGGCCTATTGGCCGTCGGTCCCCTGATGGGACCTGACGTTTTCCGTACTGTGCCAACGAGGAGGCTGGCCTGGTGTACCCTGTAATTTATTGTACTCTGGCAGGTTCCGCCGCCTAATTTCCTGGGATTTCAGCGGCTGAGTCCTTAAAAAAAAAAAAAAAAATCGCTGTTAAGATTGTAAGATCGCTGTTAAGAGACAGTATGTGGTGTTTGTTCGCTGAAATGACCGTAGGGTTGTACGCTAAGATGATAAGTTCTAGAGGCGTAATGGGTGGATCGGGCAATAATTTTGGTGTTAATTTAAATTTGGATGTGTGTGGGGGTTTTCACGGTGTATAGTCAAGAAAAGGGTAGTGAGACTGAAGGCTGGGGGAAGAAAGAGAAGTAAGGGGCCGATAGGATAGAATGGCCCCTGCAGTCAGTGGGGCTTGCCCATGCCCCACCAGAGGGAAAGAGGGAATGGCAGGAGGGGAGAAGACAGCGAGCCATCTCCCACCCCCCCTGCCAAGGAATAAGAGGCAAACTGATCGAGGTGTCCAGCCCAGATTGCCAAATGGCTAGGTGGCAGCAATTTCTCTGAGTCCTTGCATGGTAGTCTTGTTGTCTTGATCAGGTTGTCAAAAACTGGATGAGGTTGTCTAATCGGGTTGTCACAGTGTGATTTTTTTTGTCTCTTCCTCTTTTCTTCTTCCCTGTTTTTTTTCTTTTCTTTCTTTTTTTTTTTATTATTATTTTTTTATTTTTAGTTGGTCGCGTCCAGGTCAGGTCCAGTTATCTTATACAGGGTGTTTCAGTTAAACGTTTCACAACTTCTAAGAGGGGTAGGGTACATCCTGACAACTCGAAATCATATAGCAATGTGGGGTCGGAAATGCTTTCCTGAAGCGGTGTTGTACACAGAAGCACCATAAAAAGAAAAGAGACCGTAAGTGAGAAATCGTTTTAATAATACATGAAAAGAAGCAAAAGGTACATGGATTAAAGTAAGTGTTCGAAGTTTCTTCAACCTCGTATTGCTTTCGCACAGTGGTACCTTGGAAAATGTGCTACAAATCCCCTTTTTCCTGCTGAAGTGTTGTTTTCCGATGAGGCATCCTTCACAAGGGAAGGAATTTTCAACACGCATAACGACCATATCTGGGCGGTCGAGAACCCGCATGCAATACGACGTCGTGCAGCACAGATTCGATTTTCGGTCAATGAATGGGCCGGTATTATGGGAGATCACCTCATCGGACCTTACCTGTTACCGTGTCGTCTAACCGGACCTATCTACTTGATCTTTCTGCAGCAAGTATTGCCACAACTTTTGAGAGATGAACAGATTTCTGCATCGACGCAACAGACAATGTGGTTCCAACACGATGGAGCCCCTGCCCATTATAGCGGAGATGTTCGTAACTACCTGGATGTCACATTTGGTCAACAGTGGATCGGACGTGGTGGTCCCGTGCGTTGGCCTGCTCGGTCACCCGACCTATCATGTCTTGATTTTTATTTCTGGGGTCATATGAAATCGCTAGTTTATGACACCCCTGTTGACAATGCTGAGGAGCTGGTTGCAAGAATCGCAGTAGCTGCCGAAGAAATTCGAAATTCGCCTGGAGTATTCCAGAATGTTCGGATGTCCATGCGTCGGAGATGTGAGGCGTGCATTGTAGCCCGTGGAAGAAACTTCGAACACTTACTTTAATCCATGTACCTTTTGCTTCTTTTCATGTATTATTAAAACGATTTCTCACTTACGGTCTCTTTTCTTTTTATGGTGCTTCTGTGTACAACACCGCTTCAGGAAAGCATTTCCGACCCCACATTGCTATATGATTTAGAGTTGTCAGGATGTACCCTACCCCTCTTAGAAGTTCTGAAACGTTTAACTGAAACACCCTGTATATGTCATGTTCACGTTTTGAATAAGATTGTCACGTCAGGTGGATACAGCTGTGATTGGGTTGTCATAGAGATTGTCACTTCAGGCAGACTCAGTTGCGATGTTTGATTCCATGGTTGTTTCACCCTGGTCATGTCCATTTCATCATCTGGGTAGGTTTCCGTGTTTGTGTACACTTTCTGCTGGTCTGCACGGCATGGTTGTTTACTGCAGTGGCTGAGACTGTGGGAGCATCCTTCTTCTTGTGAAGAAGTCCTGGGCCAACTCCGCGAACACTTTGTATGTGTCGACTTCAGTTATAGCGAAGTCTTCTAGATTACGAAGGTTATTATTATTATTATATTAGGGTATCCTGTAAATGAATACATAAATCCGTATTATTGTCTGTAAATTGCGTGCGTTCTCTGGTCGATTTGCCTGTTTTGCTGTACGAGAAAACCCCAGATTCTGAAGAAAAAACACCTTGCTATCTACGCCTGAGACCGACTAACTCAGCCACGGAGTGAAAAAAGCCCATTAAAGTTCCTTGCGTCATCGGCGGGATTAGAACCCGTCATCGCCGGACCTTTTCCACCCGATGTGGGGAGAACGGTGACGATACCACTGTGCTACCCGCGCAGACTGATTACTAAGGTTAAGATATGTTCTAGTGATGAACTTGCAATAGAGGTCCTCATATAGTGGGCAATTCACAATTGGTGTTCCCACGGTTCACGTTCTCCACAGAGGCAAAACGGCGTTTCACTCAGTCCAAATCCTTGTAGTTTATCTCTAAAGGCGCCGTGCCCCGTCAGCAGGTAGGTGGTGTAGAGCCCTGGTGAGAGCCATGCTGGATAATCCGGATATACCAGCCGTATGTTGGATAGAAATCTTCTAGTTATTGCACCTTTGCTGGAAGTCTCCCAGTGGGCCTGCCAAGTTTGTTGGAGGTAAGTGGAGAGACAGTTCCTTTCTACTTTGGGATCATTTGTCAGGTCTGTGGTGTAGTCAAGGCATGTTCCCGTTCTGCCTTTGGTCAGTTGATAGAGTAGCCCACGCTTAACAATCTCCAGGTCCAGAGGGAGGGATCTCGTTAGGGCCTGGAGTGCGTGGGTACTTACAATGTTACATGCTCTCGAGATGGTTATGAGTAGTGTCTCTGCGTAGTCTCCAGTTTTTTCTGGTTTACTGCAGTGGTGGCCTTGCGATACCGTATTCTAGCAGCATATGTAATCGCTGTTAGGAAAATAGCTTTATAATAGAGGCTGAGGGTTATTCTCCTCAAGCCCCATTCTTTGTGTGTGATTTGAACAAAAAGCGCGGAAAATCCTCTAATTTTCTTCCGTAAGTGCATTATATGTGGTGTTTGTTTGTTGCTTGTTATTTGGTTTTTAGGAGCATTAGCAACTAAGGCCATATTGCTCCGGGGATATGCGGTGGTCATTCCCTGACCTTTCCACATCCTCCGTATTTGGTGGTCACGGGTTCGAACCCCGGTATAATCAAGAAGCGTGTGCTACGCACTGCTGCTCCTGCCCACCTGGCTACGGAGGCGCCATATGTGGTGTAAAGCTTAGGTTCTTGTCTAATACGACTCCAAGGTGTTTTAATTCTGTAGTAAGTTTAACTGTGTATCCTTGTATCTTGATTTGATGGTCTTCTGGTATCTAGGGTTCCTTTTAATAATATAGATCTTGTCTTCGAGGATGAGATCTTCAAGTTATTGCTGTTATCCCAGCCCTCTAGTTTCTGTTGCTCTGGTGGCGGTTTTCTCCAGTTGCGTCCTAGAGCCCCCCAAGCAGCATCAGGACCAAATCGTCCGCGTAGGCTAGGGGGATGATGTCACCGAGTTCCAGATTCAAAAAGCCGTCTAAAACCAGGTTCCATAGGAGTGGACCCAGGACTGAGCCCTGTGGGCATCCTCTGAATACCTCTCTTGTTTTTGAAGAATACGGTGCTCTGACTGTTCGACAGGTAGTATTTTTTGACTTGATACAGATTTGACGGTAGGTTGGCCTTCCGGAGTCGGACCAGGATGCTTGGCGACCATTAAGTGTCAAACGTCCCGGCAAAATCTATTGCCATGAGCAGAAAGTATTTCTAATTTGAGGTAGTTGCAGCATCAGTAATATTTTCCAGAACATCCAGGGTTGAATATCCTTTCCTAAATCCATATTGTCGGGGTTACTGGAGGCCGGCTGCAGTGTAGTGGATTCCTATTCTGTTTCTTAATAGTGCTCAAAGAGCTTGCTCAGGACTGATAAGCGTACTATGGGTCTGTACGACCCCGGAAGGTCCAGTTATTTGTTGGGACTTTTGGGGATGAGGCACAAGTTTGCAGTTTTCCAGGCCTGGGGGAACAGGCCTTCTTTGAGGCAGTGGTTGTATAGGTTAAGAAGCACCTCTGGAATGGTTTCGACGGCTTACTTGACAATCTCTAGTTCCAAAAGATCAGAGCCAAGAGGTCTCCTGGCTCTGATCTTTTGGAGCCAGAGAGTGTCAAGAAAGCCGTCGAAACCATTCCAGATGTGTTTCTTAATCTATAAGTGTAAAGTGTATTGATGTCTAGCGGTACCAGGGGTTTCCCCCATTTCCCCGTTGCCTTCATTGTTGATGTACCAGTTCACTGGGAAGGCCAGAGATTTAAAAGTGTGTGGATTTTATATATGTGTAGTGTTTTGTATCGTTGTTCATCTGGCCGTTTAGCCGCTGGACGCCTACTGAGGCCCAACGTTGCCCACACTTGGCCTCGTGGAGGCAGACAAGGAGACAAGGTACATAGAATGAAATTTTACTCTGGCAGGTCCTGCCATCTAGTTTCCTGAGATTTCAGTGAATGGGCTAAAAAAAAAAAAAAAACTCGGTAAGGGTGAGTGCTGGAATTAGAAAAGTCATTTGAGGTTATGCGGTTTAATTTGGAGGAAGTTAAGTTTTTGCAGTTTGTGTGGGGTTATACGCTGGCGTATTAAGCAGAGTAGAGGGGGAGACTGAAGGCTGGGGGGAAAAAGACAGAATTATGGGGACGACAGAGAAGGCGATCCCAGGATGTTCAGTGAGGTAGGCCCGTGCCCCACCAGGAGAAGAATAAGGGTTGGCAGGGGAGAAGAGTTGACAACAGTCTCCTCCTCCCCACCGGGGGAAAGGGAGCCCGGTACAGATCGCCATCAGACATTGGCAGTAGAGAGCACGTGAAGAATCTAAACGAACTGAATCGAATCATCGTTGATGATCATGTTCAATGTAGGAGTCAAATCCAGTCGTAAGGTATGTGCATACCAGGTACCCAGTATTCTAAGTTCACTCTGGCTGGTCCTGCCACCTAGTTTCCTGAGATTTCAGTAGCTAGGACCTTTAAAAAAAAAAAAAAAAAAACCCCCTTTTGGCACGAATTTTCTGATTATTGCACCCTTTGGTGAATTTTCCCATCGTGTTTGCTAGGTTTGTTGTAGGTGCAGGGTAATTCTATTTTTTTCTGTTTTGGTGTCATTTGTGAGGTCTATCGTAAAGTTCAGGCAAATGGCAGTTTGTCCTTTGGAGAGATGGTAAAGGAGTCTGCAATGAACGACTTCCAAGTCCAGAGGGAGGACTCCCATGAGGACCTGGAGTGCGTGGGTGCTGACTGTATTGCATGCTCTGGATATAGCGAGCAGAATGTATTGTTGCGTAGATTCTAACTATCTTCTGTTTGTTGCGGTTACTGCTTTTGGATACCAGGCTCCCGATGCATATAGGATGACTGGCAGGAAGACTGTTTTGTGGTAGAGGGCGAGGGTCTTCTTTCACAGGCCCTAGTCATTGCGAGTTATTCTCGCGAAGAGAGAGGAATATCTTCTAACTTCCGGACGTAGTTAATGTGGAGTGTAAAAGATAAGTTCTTGTCCAGGATGACGCCAAGATACTTTAACTCTGTTGTTAATTTAATTGTGATCCCTTGGATTTTTATTTGGGGGAGAGTCTCCTGATGTCCAGTGTCCCCCGAAGTAGTATTGAACTTGTCTTTGTTGGGGATATTGTCAGATTATTTTGGTTGGTCCATTGTTGCAGGGCAGCAAGCGCCTGGTTTGCGGTGATTCCTAGTTGAGCTCTAGAGTCCCCGGCGAGCATCAGGACAAGTTCGTCCGCATAGGCCTGTGTCTTAGCATTCCCAATATCGAGGTTTAAGAAGCCGTCCAGGACCACATTCCAGAGAAGTGGGTCTAGGACAGAGCCTTGTGGGCGTCCTCTATATACTAATCTTGAGACTGAGCAGTACGGGGCTGTGACAGTTATGATTAGCAATGCACTTCAAAGATTGGTTGGCAGATTAGTCTCCAGGATCCTGCCGAGGACGCTTGGACACCAGAGGGTATCAAACGCTCCGGCAAAATCCACTTCTATGACAAGAAAGTATTTTTCTGTTTGTTGTTGCAACTACTTTGACGATTTCTCCAGGGCATCAACAGTTGGGTGTCCTATCCGGAAACCCTACTGGTGTCCTGGTACCGATTGGAGTCCTGAGTTGGTGCAGTGATTTTCAATCCTGCTCCGCACGAGGTGTTCCAGAAGCTTGCTTAACACTGTCAATAGTGCTATGGATCGATAGGACCCCGAAGGTCCTGTCGCTTTCTAGGGTTTTTTGAGACAAGACAGAGTGCCGCCGCTCTCCATGCAAGCGGGAAGTATCCTTCTTTTAAGCATCTTTCGAAAAGGTTTAGTATTTGATCGGGAATGGCCTCAGCAGCCTTTTTACGATTTCGGGCTCTAGGAGATCCACGCCTGGTGTTTACTTGTTCCGTTGTTGGCGGCTGCATTTTCCAGTTCAATCCTGGTGGAAGGCTCCTCTACTTCTACCGTGGTGTAGGTACTGTTTTGGTGGCATAGCAGCAGTTGTTCTGGCGTAATTGGGTTGTGGTGTTCCAGAAACATGGCTTCCAAGATGTTATTAATGGAGTCTTTCCACGTCTTGGTATATTCTCCCTGTTGCTTCCTGCTTGCTGGGATAACTTCACCTCTTGGAAGCTTGTTTATGGTCACATGAAAAACCACTCCCCAAGGATCATTGTTTCCTCTCTCAGAAACCAGCAGCGTCAATGATTAGTTTTGTTATTACAGTTTGATCTTTATCCAAATTTAGTCTATCCGTTTCAAGTGTATTGGCAGTCATAGCATCGTCTCCTGGAACATAGGCCAGTCAGCCTTGTGGACAGCATATCTAAATTGCCTTTGCCTTGATGTTGTTGTTCTGGTTATGGATCGGTTCAAGGTGAACGTGATTGCTCCATGAACAGACGTTGCCCACCAATCTTCGGAAACAAACAAGGTAATGTGGTCAACAATAGATCGTGGCCAGTGTAATATCTATTGTGACCTATCCCGTGGTGCTGGAGAAGGTCGGAAGATTATTTGGTCGGTTTAAGATGGTCAAGTAACTGTTTGCGAGGAATTCCTCAAGGCGCTGTCCGTTTATAGCACCACGTCGTTCCTGGGTTTCACTGTGACATGCAGGTGAGCGACAGTTTACGTCTGCACCAATAATTATTTTTGCGTTCAGGAAGTCTGTACATATGCTCTGCAGATACGTTATGTTAGGTAAGATATCCTCTCCTGGCCTGCAGTAGAGTGAAACCGCATAGAGTTCGCCCAGGGCTGTGGCAATGTGAGCGCATGCCGCCCAAGGGAGACAGTAATTTGTTAGCTTGGTTACCGTGTAGTTAGGGTTTCTTATTAGAACCGCTGCACAAGGGGTTTCCCCATTTATTTGGACAATTTTGTAATTCAAGGGGTATCCCTTGACCTCTTTACTGTGGGTGTAGGCTCCTGTATAAGCAGGATGTCTATGTTCTCTTCATCAGCTTTTTTTGGTTAGCTGAGCCGCGACTGCCTTGGATCTTTGGGCATTTAGTTGGACGAAATGGACCCGGTTGTTGTTATAGTGTTTAAGGCGTGCTGCCATAGACCAGTGCTAGTTGGAACATTCCCTTTTCTTTAATATAAACAGGGCACTTGTTATCCCTAATTGAATGATTGCATTTGTTGCGACTTACAGTTTCCCGTGTTGGCAGTTCTGCTTTTTTTTTTTTTTTTTTTTTTTTTTTTTAGGGCATTCCTTGAATTCGTGGTCCTTTTCTGCGCAGTGGCCACATGTGGGAATGGTTTGGGCACAGGTATGTGTAGTGTGTCCGAATTGGCCACACACACAAAGTACTTATGGACGGCCATGACTGCCCCTGTTTATAAAAACTCTGTTATGTCGGTTTATGGTCTTCCATGCTGCCGGCGAGAGTTCCACCACCCAATTTGTGGCAGTCCCTGACCTGGATTTTGTCTGGTATCCAGGGGAGACAATTATTAGCGTCGTCGGGTCGGCTTCCGGATGATCCTGTTGCAGGTTTCTTATGTAGAGTTTTCCGGATGATCCTGTTCCAAGTTTCTTATGTAGAGTTCTTCCCGGAGTGTTGCTGGTGTTAGTTGTTTATCCGTATCATATATGATGATATGGGCCCGTTTCTTCTAGGGGCGCTTCTTCCAGACCTACAGTCTGTATTTTCGGGTTTGTTGTTAGCTTCTGAGCATCTTCTTTTGTCCGGGTTTCTATTATGACCCCAGTGTTTCTTATTTTGCAGACAGATTTTATTCTTGTTGTTTTTCGATCTTCTGACAGTTTTGTTATTACGGTATTTTTTACCGCCTCGCTTGGGGCGTGCTCTTCTGTGGATGTTTGTCGGAGGATGACCAAGTTTGGAGTTGATAATAGCGTTTTACGCTTGGTTATTGCTGCTGGTGGCTCCTGCGTATTTGTCCTCAGCGCTTGGGCATATGTGGGTGCGCGCTGTAGCATTTGGTTTGCCCCACATTCTTTGTATGCTTCTAGACGCGTGATGGCTCTTTCGCATTCAAGATGCCTGTTCACTAATATTGTTTCCATTTTGTGGAAGATTGTGACTATTTGGGCCCTAAGGCTAGCGGATACTCTACTTGCGTTTTCCTTGAACAGATTTTCAAGGGCCGTCTTTAGTAAGAGAGACTTCTGGGAAACCGTACCCTCTTGCAGGGTAAAATCCAGCGGTGGGTCCTGCTGCTTGTCGTCAATCATTTCCTTCTGTTGACATGCTGTGTCGAGATTTTATCTCTCGTTTATGTCTGGGATCGCGTTTCCCGTTCCGTTTTGGTACCCGTCCTTTTGATGTTTTTCCGCTTGTTCGGGGAAGCACCCGGTCTGGTGTCCTCCATATCATCCATTTGTTCTGCGATGATATGGACGTCTTCGTACTGGTTGGATTGCTGAGATTGCTTTCTTTTTTCTAGTTTCCCTTCCTGTCGACGCCGTCCGGATAAGCGGGAACAGTCCGGATTAACCTATAAAGTGTAAAGTGCGTTGATGTCTAGCGGCACCAGGGGGTTTCTCCCATCTCCGCGTTGTTTATATTGTGGGTGTGCCAGTTTGCTCCGAAAGCCAGCGATTTCAAAGTGTGTGGGTATTGAATTTGTGTTATGTCGTGTACTATTGTTCATCTGGTCGTTTAGCCTCTAGACTCCTGTTGAGGCCGAACGTTGCCCCAGTTACGCCCCATGGAGGGAGACTAGGAACCTAGTAGACTAATTTTACTCTGGCAGGTCCTGCCGCCTAATTTCCTGAGAGATTTCAGCGGTTAGGACCTAAAAAAAAAAAAAAAAAAAAAATTGTGTGTATATATATATATATATATAAATATATACATACCCACACGCACATATTAAATATATATGTGTGTGTGTAATATGTACATAATACACACACGAGGCTATTGTCCACCAGCCAATGTAAAACCCCTGGCATTACTGCCTTGAAGGGTGTATTGTATATACCACGTTTGTATACAATGAAGATTATATATGTCTTTCAACTGCGTGGAAAATTATAGCTTAGATGTAAAAAGGCCGAAAGTGGGCGTAGTTAATTTGGAGTTGTTTAAGGTTTTGGTGTGGGGGCATACGCTTGCATAAAGATAGAGGGGGAGGAAACTATATACTAGGGGGAGTAAGGCAGAAGTATGGGGACAATACAGTAGGCGACCCCAGTAGATCAGTGAGGCATGCATATGCCTCACCAGAAGGAAAGAAGGGGTGGAGGCCCTCCCACACCAGGATTTAAAGAGAGTCGGGCTAGGTTGCCCAGCTCAGATCGCCATGTGGCGTCGGCAGCTGGGCTACGTGTCACACACGTCAAGTCCGTCCGAGTTGTCAGTGCGGTACTTGTCCTGGAATGGCGCCTCCATACCGAGGTGGGCAGGAGCAGCAGTGCGTAGCACACGCTTCTTGATTAGACCGGGGTTCGAGCCCGTGACCACCAAATACGGAGGATGCGGAAAGGGCAGGGAATGACCACCGCATATCCCTGGAGCAATATGGCCTTAGTTGCTAATGCTCCTAATAACCAAATAACAATAATATGTCCTAGAACAGGAGCAAGGATCTCTTTGCTCCAGCTACGTGGATGTCCTCAGGTTATGCTTGTGGTCGTAGGCAACTAGTTTTGTACCTCGTGGGTATTCATTATTAAGTTCACTTCTTGTTCTTCCTTCTTCATTGTCACAGTCGATGTACCTATGGTCCAGTCCGGTTTATTTTTAGTCGGGGTCTCGTCCGTACGGGCAATTCCCGAGTGTTTATCTGTTCTTTTGTTTTGTTTATAGTAGAAGGCTGTTCGCCTGCTTCGTGAATTGACATTTGTCCTCAGTCGGGGTCTCGTCTGTGATAGGACACTGGGGTTTCCTTTTCATTTCACCTGATTAGTTCCAGGGATGAGAGCGAATTTGGACTTGTAACAAGAAAGTATATTGCGCAAGTGGAATTCTCAATAACTCCTGGAGTTATTTCGTGGGTTAGACCTTCTATGACAACTTTTATCTTCTAACAGGGCATGGGTCCCTCCGGGCTAAGTTATTTGAGCACCTGGAGCCTGATCCGTACTGCACATGTGGGGAATATGAAACGTGGATTCATGCACTTCTGAACTGTCCATTGTACTCTCAACATAGAGCGGATTTAATGTCTGTGGTTCCAAACTTATTGGAGAACAATGTAAATATCTTAGTTGAAGACCATAATAACTTTACTGCTTTGCAAACCTTCTCAAGATCAGTTTTCATATTGAGGACTCAGCTTCTTCTGGGAATTGACTTCACAAATGACCAAAAGACAAAAGGTTAAGTGTACACTGAAGATTTAAGTTAATTGTTATGTTGACTCATATGGATTGTTATTGTGTTAATTTATGTTAATTAATGTTGCATTGATTTTGGCCAATTTTTATTGACAAGATTTATGTCAATTGTTATTTTAAAGATTGGTTTCTGTGAAACACAAGGTTTATGAGAATCATTTAGTAGCTGTCTGATTGTGCTTGTCGACATGTTTGAAAGTTCAAGCGGACAGAGTAGACACTGTTGTTAATTGTATGTTATATATTGTTTTCTTGGTTCTCAATAATTCAGAGACTCTGAGCATATTTTAGAAAAAAAGTATTGTATACAGGGTCTCTCAAAAATATTGGAACAAACGTTTAGGGGAGGTAAGTAGCATCTAAAGGAATGTGAATCGCATAGGAACCTATAACCGGAAACGTCACGGGAAAGTAGTAGCAGAGGCACAAGAAGCAGAAATGACAAAAGACAGTAATTAGTGGCAAACATTCATTTGACATAATACATCTATTAACAATGGAGTACGAGATTGGTGCATTTCATGATGTTACAACAGATGCTCGAAGGTTCCACTATGAGACGCGATGCATGCGTCACACCGACGCATCATGGATTGGTGGACACGGTCGAACACACCTGGAGTTTCTTTGACAGTAGCAGCAGCGCAGACGAGTTTCGCCATGAGATCCATTTCCGTCTCCACAAGCGATTCATACACGATAGATTTGAGTGCCCCCACAGAAAGAAATCAAGGCTCGATAAATCAGGTGAGCGTGGGGGCCAGACAATGGGTCCACCACGGCCAATCTATCGACGCCCAAAACGCCTGTTTAAATGGTCACAAACACACCTTCCATAATGGGCAGGCGCCCCGTCATGTTGAAACCAAATTTTGCGTCTCATATTTGCTGGAACATCATCAAGAAACCCTGGTAGAACTTGTTCAAGAAAGATCCGATATTTAGTGGTGTTCATGCGGGATGGTAACAGGTATGGGCCGACTAAGCGGTCACTGACCATACCTACCCACATATTTATTGTGAAACGATGTTGTGCCACATGGGGGCGCACACCGTGTGGGTTGTCGTGAGCCCACACGTGAGCATTGTGTTGATTGAATAAGCCTTCTCGAGTGAAATGAGCGTCATCCGTGAACAATACATAGGCTGGAAAATTCAAGTCTTGAACACTTTCTTGGAGAAACCACTGCGCAAAAGCCACACATGCAGGATGATCTTGGGGGAGCAGTAACTGAACCCTTTGGAGATGAAAGGGGTGTAAGGAATCGTCGTGCCAGACACGCTGTACACTGCAACGAGACACTCCTAAGGCAGAGGCAACGGCACGTGTGCTTGTAGTAGGATTATTCTGGGCGGCATTCAACACACTTTCTTCAATGGCGGGAGTTCGCGGTGAACGTGGTCTGTCCGCACTACTCCTGTTACCTCTAAATGACGCATAATCGCACAAATTTTGATGCACACGCGCAAACAAACGGTGGTCCGGTACATATCTGTCTGGGAAGCATTCTCCATAAATTCGTTGAGCGGCTCGTCCATTGCCCTCTGCTAATCCATACACTAGGCGCATGTCTGCCAGCTCACAGTTCGTATATTGATGCATGCTCTTCGTGCGGCGACTACTGCTTGAATGAGTAAACCAGAAATTTTCTCTCTCGCGAACTGATGAACAGCGCCTTCTACCGACTTACGGTGACGTTTCTGGTTATGGGTTCCTCTGCGATTCACATTCCTTTAGATGTTACCTCCTCCCCCCTAAACGTTTGAACAATATTTTTGAGACACCCTGTATATACAGTATATATATATATATATATATATATATATATATATATAATAATTGTGTGTGTACAAATAAATGGAAAAAAAAAATGGAATGCCCATTGTAGGCGCTGTTGCCAGTGAACTATGATTAGCATGGGCACTCGGAGCGGCCTGCGGCTATGTAAAGTGTAAAGTGTATTTAGGGTCATACGGCACCAGGGGTTTCCCCCATCTCCGCGTTGTTTACATTGTGATGGGTGTGCCAGTTTGCTGGAAATGCCAGAGATTTAAAAGTATATGGATATTGTTCATATGTAGTGTCGTGTACCGTTGTTCATCTGGTCATTTAGCCGCTGGACCCCTACTGAGGCCCAACGTTGCCCCACTTTCGCCCCGTGGAGGCAGACCAGGTACACCAGTATTATGATTAATTTACTCTGGCAGATCCTGTCACCTAATTTCCGGAGATTTCAGTGGCTAGGACCTAAAAAAAAAAAAAAAAGAAAAAAACATTTTGCACGTTGTATGTTGATCACATACATGTTTCCCGGTTTGAAGGGGTTGCATTTGAAAATTTAATGGCCGAGGAGAGGGCAAAGTAATTTAAAGAAGCTAGAATTTTGGTGTGGGTCTTGCGCTGGCATACAGATAGAGAGGGGAGGAGACTGAAGGCTAGGGGGGGGAATAGCTAGGAAAGACTGGGATCAATAGAGTAGACGACCCCAGCATGTGCCAGTGGGGCATGCCCATGCCCCACCAGAGAGAAAGATGTGGGATGGCAGGGGGGAGGCAACAAGAACGCTGTCGCCTCCCCCTCTGCCAGGGAAGGGAGAAAAGTGTGCCCGGCAAGGGAGCCGGCACAGGTCGCCGTATGGCCTGGCAGCTGCATGTCTGCTTGAGTCAGGTCCTTGGTTGGGTCCTAGTTGTCCCATTCGTGTGTAGGTCCCTGTCTGTGGTTGTCACTTGGCAGCAGGACAGGTGCCTTAGTCAGGTCCGTAGTTGTGGGTATTTAGTCCGTGCACCTTATGTGGTTACTTATGTCTCTGATCTGTCTGGAGTCATGGTCATTAGTTATTGGATCCTCGTCCATTTGTTGGATCCGAGTTTGTCGAGTCCTGGTGTTTTTTTTTTTTTTTTTTGCTGTTTCTTCCTGGGATGCAATCCCTTTGTGGATTGTCTTGATGGTGACTGTCCGTGCACCTTATATGGTTGTTGTTTGCAAAGTCATATATTGTGGGCCTGAGAATCGCTATTGTGGCTGTGGGGGCTGAAGAGTACGCCTTCTGTCAAAAAGATCTTGTGCAAAGTTTGCCAGTGCTTTGTAGCTGTGCTCCTCCTCCAGTAAGCGTTCCTCTTGATTCTCTGGTACATAATGTAATTCTGTAATTAGTCGGCATCGGAGGTCTTCATAAAGCTTGCAGTGGTACATTAAATGCTCCCACGTTTCCACTAAGGCACAATGGCAGAGGGCAGTGTTGCTCAGTGCAAAGGTCATTAGTTTGAATCTGATAGCGCCATGGCCAGTTAGGAGGTACGTGGCCAGCAATCCTGGGGAGAGCCAGCTTGGGTATTTTGGGTATACGGCCGAGACAGTTGGGAGGATTTTTTTTTTTTTTTTTTTTGATTTGGTAGTTGTTGGCGCATCGGCTTCTGTGGCCATATTGCACCTCCCAAGGTTTTTGCAGTACTTTGATCCAAGCCCGAGGCGGGAATCGAACCCGCGACCTTTGGGTTGCCGGGCAGGTACTTTATCCACTCGGCTAGCCCGGTCGGCACAGTTGGGAGGAATTTTCGCGTTATTTGCCCTTTTGTTGAGTTTTGCCACCGTGTTTGCCAGGTTTGTTGGATATGTACAGTTAGTCTTCTTTTCTCTATTTTCTGTT
Organism: Mastigoproctus giganteus; assembly: GCF_048544385.1. Lineage (NCBI taxonomy): Eukaryota > Metazoa > Arthropoda > Arachnida > Uropygi > Thelyphonidae > Mastigoproctus > Mastigoproctus giganteus. The sequence continues at coordinate 153,198,286 of NC_143576.1, read as the reverse complement.
CATTGGCTACGTTTAATGTGAAATTTAGGCAGGTATCCGGTATGCCTCTGGAAAGGCTGTAGAGGAGTCCACTGCGTATCACTTCCAGGTCCAAGGGGAGGCACCCGTGAGCACCTGAAGTGCGTGTGTACTCACTGTGTTGCAAGCTCGTGAGACAGTCAGCAAGATGTACCTCTGTATGGTTTCTAGTTTTCTTTTATTAGTTGCAGTGGTTGCTTTCTTGTACCAGACACCCGAGGCATAGAGGATGACTGGCAGGAACACGGTTTTGTGAAAAAGAGCAAGGGTTTTCTTCTTTATTGCCCAGTCCTTGCGGGTGATTCTTGCAAATAGTGACGAGTAATTTCTGATTTTATTTCTGAGATAGTTAAGGTGGGGAGTGAAGGATAGGTTTCTATCAAGGACAACCCCAAGAAATTTCATTTCTGTGGTCAGCTTGACGGTGGTTCCTTGTACTTTTATTTGGGGGGGTCTCCTAGTGTCCAGGGTTCCCTGAAGTAGGATGGAGCTTGTCTTAGTGGATGATATCGTCAGGTTATTTTCGTCAGCCCATTGTTGTAGAATGGCGAGCGCCCGGTTTGCTGTGTTTTCCAGCTGTGCCCTGGAGTTTTCTGCCAGTGTCAGGACAAGGTCATCCGCATACGCCTGGGAGGTTGCATTTCCGAGGTTGAGGTTGAGGAATCCGTCCAGGACCACATTCCAGAGCAGTGGGCCCAGGACGGAGCCCTGTGGGCATCCTCTGTAGATGCGTCTGGTTATTGTACAGTAAGGAGCAGTGACTTTTACTGACCTGTCGCACAGGTAACTGCTGATGCAATTGTATAGATTACTTGGGAGTTTGGCCTCACGGAGCCTGCTGAGGACGCTTGGCCACCAGAGGGTGTCAAACGCCCCGGCAAAGTCAACCGCGATGGCAAGAAAGTATTTGCGGTCTGTTTCTGTTGCAGCGTTGATGATGCTTCGTAGGGCATCGGTGGTGGAGTATCCTTTTCGAAATCCAAATTGTTTGGGTGACTCTAGGCCTGCGTTTCTATAGTGCTTCTCTATCCTGTTTCGCAGGAGATGTTCAAGAAGCTTGCTGAGAACTGTCAGGAGCGCTATCGGGCGATAGGACCCTGGAAGGTCCTGCCTCTTCGTGGGATTCTTCGAGATTAGCCGGAGCGTCGACACCCTCCAACTGCACGGGAAGTAGCCTTCTTTGAGGCATTTATTGTATAGTTTCAGTATTTCCTCCGGGATAGTGTTCACTGTTTTCTTGATGCTCTCTGGCTCTAGGAGATCTTCCCCTGGGGACTTTTTGTTTCTCAGCTTGGCCGCCGCAATCTCCAGCTCAATCTTGGTGAAAGGTTCCTCAATTTGCTGGGTTGTGTATATGCTGTTCTGTTGGCAGAGCAGTACGGCTATGCAGCCCCATTTTCCCCAGGGTTTGATGTATTGTGTGTTGGCACACATTACTCCCGTCACCAGCGTTCCAATTACCAGCTAGGTGCGCCACAGTCGCCCTTCTGTTGCCACATACCATCCGGAAGGGTCTTCGCTCACCTGGAGCATCGATGAGCCGTGGTCGTCCAACACCTCGCAGGAGGTTCGCGGGTGTTCCCTCCTTGGACCACTTTCGGTAGGTACTAACCATAGCTAACCGTGAACATCCCACCAGCCGTGTAAATTCGAATATGCTCTGACCCAGTCGTTTGGCTATTACAATTTGGCCTTTGTCAAACTCGCTTAAGTCCGCTGCGTTTCCCGTCTGAAGGACAAGTAACACTGATTTACGGAGCTCAGTATCAGGTGTTTTTTATACCGTGTCCCGACCGCCGCACGCGCCGTAGTTCACCTGCAGTTGCTTCGATTTGCATAACGACTCGCTGTTCATAATGTTTTGGCTCATCGGTGTATACATATTGTATATTTTATACACCCAGTCTCTTTGCTGACCTACAGCCTAGAAAACGTGTACCCACCATTCGGCTACTATGAAGTATAAGCTTTCTATATACTTATCATCAAAATTTATTAAACTTTAATTTTAACTATCATCACTCGCTAACTAAATTAAATATGTGGTGTTACTGTACATTCCCAGAATTATATTCAGGATCCTAACTAAAAGAACGGGATTTTGCAACCCAAACTGCCCGAGCCCATCTATTTCCCTCATTTCATGAGGGAAATACCTTTTTACTTTCCTACCATATGTATGGCGCACTATGGCCATAGTTGCCGATGCGCCTAATAAATCCCCAAATAAACAAACTTTCCTAGTATCCTGTATTGTATTTTTGATTCTCGTGAACAATTAATTTACGAACGCAATATTGAGATTTTATTTTTCTGCTTTACCGAACTTTTTTCGTCTCTGCAAAGTTTAGCACCTATTACCAATACTTTGCCAGCCAATTAGTTTTCTTAGCTGCCTTGGGCTGTTCGGCCTCACATATTTAATTGAATTTTTCAACACACATTTTTGTAATTACTTTTTACACACGAGGTCACTACAGTATACAGCCTATATTAACAACCATACGTCTTCAGGGTTTCATTTGGACACATTTTTCGTCGGTTTCAGTAAGTTACATATACTATTCTTTATATTTCTCCGTTTATCTCTTACTAACGTTTTCTTTTCTTTTTTACTTTCCTTCTCTGTTGGGTTAGCCATGAAATGTACGCTCACCTTTTTCGCGCACAATCCGGACTTGAGGACTAATCTCTTTAACCGCCAATTTGAAATTTCCCTACCACTCCACAGTATAATGACCGTATATTTCATATCAGAAACAGAGGTCTACCTATTTCTGTGTTTCCTACGATTTCAATGGTTGAACCCTGAAGACGACATAGAGGTTGAGTTATACAGTGATATGTATTTTCTTATTTTTTCACTTTTTTTACGTCTTTTCCGTAGATCTTTCCATAGATCGGACATTTTTAACATCCAAAATTGCGTAGGAATTTAAAAAAGAAGCTTTCGTGGATGATATTTGTGATGTTACTTTGATAATCCGCTGCTAACGGGTTATTACGGATGATAGTAATTTCGTTGCGCCGTGATCAATAATTAAATTGAGAACAAGACTTATAATTAATGTGCATGTTAAATCTCTCTCTCTCTCTCTCTCTCTCTCTCTCTCTCTCTCTCTCTCTCTCTCTCTCTCTCTCTCTCTCTCTCTCACATAAATCGAGTCATAGAATGCAAAATTAACCATCAAAAACAGGACATTAAAAAGTGATTCTGGGTGGTCATAAGAAAAAGTCAACCTAATAATACCAATTATCAAAATCCTTTAATAAAATTATAGATAAGAAGAGAAGAAGGAAGGCGTTTTGAGTGGTTCATTATAATAATTACGGAGTGATGGGCAATGATAACTTCGCTTCATAAATGAATGGCAATTGTAAATCTTGTGATACGATGATAATCGTGGGCTATAATTCAATCCTACGTCACCTTATACTAGTAGAAATGTTAAACGATTTAATAGTTATTTTAGTACAGTAGTTTTGGGATGAAGTTAGTACACAGGTGCTGATCGTGGATGATTACAGCCCCGGCGATTTAAATGAGACTTGAAAGAGATGAAGAGAAATTTAATTTCTTTTTTCACTTTTTTTTTCTTCCCCAAGTGATTTTATACCAGAAAATAACCTGCGCTAAATAACGAGGAAATCAGTGCTCTTTCTCTGTTTGTTATTCAAATTAACACAAAGAAAATCATTCTAAGAACTCATAAACATCGCTTCGTTGATTTTTAAATCAGGCTGTTGTTCAATATAATGTATAGCTAAATAGCGCGTTTTATGTATGCTGCATGAGAAATATTTGGGTCTAGATTTGATTCAATCTCTTCTTTATATTTAGATCCATCTGTTTTTGTCATCACATTGTGTGTCATTTTCTGCGTAATCAATAATTCCATTTTCCAACAAATCGGTGATGGTTTGTTGAATCCATTGTTGTTATTATTATTATTACTAGCCACATAGTGCAAGGAAGTGTGAGACTTATGCTGCACCAGCTAAAAACAATATCCGAGTTACCCTGAGAGAGAGAGAGAGAGAGAGAGAGAGAGAGAGAGAGAGAGAGAGAGAGAGAGAGAGAGAGAGAGAAGGGAATCACAAAGAAAGAGAAGAAGGATGATATCCAGCTCAGGACCCTGGGCGTGCCAAGCCCATACTCACCAGATGTAAGCCTCTGGGCTGGTTTTGCTGTACGTCTTCTTGCTGTAATCTTCAGGTTCTTCAATTGGCCTGAAATTTGTTAATTAATTATGCTCTTCATAATGGCCGTAGCCGACTGGTCAGGTTTGAAGGTGCATAAGTACACGTGCTTCAAGCCCCTGTGACTACTAAATACGGTGCTGTTTTCTGTCTGTATTCTGAACTCTTCTGACCCGGAGCTATTATCTTTTTATGGTTTAGCACTTGTATTATTGTTATCAACAAATTTTGTCCAATATTTAGTGATGTTAAATTCTGTGGTAAAACATGACTTCTGTGTTCTCCTGTTAGTTCCTCACAGTTAGGATGTTAAGTAGTGTTATCCAGAAAGAGAATAGCCTTTTCAAATAAGTGTTTTTTTTTTTTTTTTAATTTCTTTACAGAAGGTACAACGTCATAAAAAAAATAACACATTCGGAGTCCGATGTTGCTGATTTTCACGAGTAGAAGTGAATTGGTAGAGATAAACAGTTTATATTTTAAAATGCTCTGGTGTTAGTTAATTTGCCATCAACAAAGATTAGTACTTGCTGTAAAACTCTTCACCCTCAATATTTTAATGCTAATCTTGATTATGGTTTCAACATGCAAAGTGATGGGTACATCACTATGAATTAGGATCATCACATTGGAAGTTATTACAGGAGGAAAATGCCAGAAGTTTATCAAACTGTAACAGGGTGCTTAATGATTTTGTAATAACTGAAAGCAAATTGGAGGAGACATTGTTGAGTTAAACATAAGAAAGGCTCCTGGGGAGGATAGGATCTATCCAAGTATATTAAAGGAGGTGGTAAAGGAACTAAGCAAACCCTTAGCCATAATTATGAGAGCATCCTTGGACTCAGGGGAAGTCCCCATTGACTGGAGATGTGCAAATGTATCCCCAATTCACAAAGGGGGGGGGTGGATCGAAGGGTGACAAGAGTAATTACAGACCAGTTAGTTTAACTTCTCTTCCGGGCAAAATAATGGAGTCACTGGTTAAAGATGCATTGCAGGATCATCTAGACAAGACTGCAGCAATAATTCAGACACAGCATGGGTTTCTTAAGAGAAAGTCTTGTCTGACAAATTGGATTGGATACTGTGATGTGGTTACAAGGAAACTGGATGCAAAAAAATAATTTTGATATTATATACTTGGATTTCAGGAAAGTTTTGACACTGTTGCGCATGGAAGACTACTGTACAGATTGGAGAAGAATGGTACTAAGGGTACGTTGCTACAATGGATAAAAGGGTGGTTAAGTGGGAGAAGACAGAATGGTAATCAATGGACGCTGCTCTTCGTGGACTAATGTTATTAGTGTAGTCCCACGGGGTTCGGTGATCGGCCCGCTGTTGTTTTGTATATTTATCAATGATATTGATGAAGATATAACAGGCTTAGTGTCGAAGTTTACAGATGATACAAAGATTGGCAGGGTTGTAATGACAGTAAGTATGGTGTTCTACTGTAACAGGATCTAGAAAATTTTGGCAGATGGACTGAAAAGTGGCAACCGAAGTTTAACACTGACAAATGCAAAGTACTGCATTTGTACTGTAGATGTAACCCCAGAGGAACGTACCAACTGTGTGGTACTACACTTAGGGTGGTCGAAAATGAAAAATACCTGGGAGTAATTGTGCAGTCAGATATGAAGTTTTCTGAGCAATGCAGACAGGCTGCCAGAGCAGGTCATGAAGTATTTTCAATGATATACAGCAAATTTGCTAGCAGGGAAAAGGAAGTCATTATACCTTTGTATAAAGAAATGTGAGGCCACACCTTGAGTACTGCATGCAGGAATGAGGCCTCATTTTAAGTAAGATGTAGATTTGCTTGAGCGTGTACAGAGAAGGGCAACTAGATTGGTGAGCGGAACGAATGGGTTCTCTTACCAAGAGAGGCTTAAGTTCTGCAAATTGCAGCGTCTGGAGACTAGACACCTGCAAGGTGATCTGATTGAGGTGTATAAGGCCTTTTATGGGTTGAACACGTTGAATTCTGATGGGATTCTTCCGCTTGCTCAGATTACGAACATAAGGGAGCATAAATTCAATTGAGGAAAGACAGCTGTAGAATATATGTGCGGAAATTTGCCTTTAGCCATCGGGTAGTTAATTGCTGGAACAAACTTCCATCTGTCGTTTTGGAAGTTGATAGCTTAAATAAATTCAAAGAGGAACTTTTCGAACGTTTAAAGGGAATGGTTGTGTGAATTTTTTTTTTTTTTTTTTTTTTTTGGCTGATGCTACATAATATACGCTTTCATTTTTGCATCACATGCTTTTATTACATCAGCTGCATACACCGATGAGCCAAAACATTGTGACTACCTGCCTAATATGATGTTGGTTCTCCCTGTTCAGCCAAAACAGCTTGTACCCAACGAGGCATGGATGCTACAAGATTTCTAAATGTGTCTTGTGGTATCTGGTACCAACACGTAACCAGCAGAACCTTTAACTCCTGTAAGGTCCGTGGTTGGAACAGCAACTCCGATCCGCAGATCGGAGTTGCTGTTCCAACACAAACCACAGATGCTTGATGGGACTGATGTCTGCGGAATTTGGAGGCCAGGGCAATACCTGGAAGTATTCCTCATGTTCCGCGAACCAGTCTTGAACAATCCGGCGGTGTGGCATGGCGCATTATCCTGCTGAAAGACGGCACCGCCAGAGGGGAAGTCTTTTGCCATGAGAGGGTGTACCTTTGGGCGATGTTCTGCAATGATGTTTAGGTAGGTGGTAGACGTCAGAGTGCCTGGCACATGGATGGCTGGACCCAGGGTATCAAAGCAGAACGTCGCCCAAAGCATGACACGCCTGGGATCGTCTTGTTTTTGTCCCACGGTGCATCCAGGCGCCACACTTCCCCATGTAAATAACGCACACGTACCCGACCGTCCACATGGTGCAACAGGAAACGTGATTAATCGGACCCAGACAACCTTCTTCCAATCACTCAAGATCCAGTTTCGAAGCTCACGTGCCCATTGTAGGCGCTGTTGTTGTCCGAGTGCCGAAGCTAACCACGGTGAACCGTGGGTAGCATGGGCACTTGGAGCAGCCTGCGGCTATGAAGCTCTATTTTCAGCAGGGTTCGATGTACTGTGTGTTGTGAGAGTTTACTCTCGTCACCATTCCAATCACCGACGACTTGCGCCACACTCGCCCTTCTGTTGCCACGTACCATCCGATAGGGTTTTCACTCACCTCGAGCATCGATGAGCCGTGGTTTTCCAGCACTTTGCAGATGGTTCGTGAGTTTTTCCTCCTCGGACCACTTTGGGTAGGTACTAACCAGCTGACCGTGAGTATCCCACCAGCCGTGCCGTTTCGGATATGCTCTGACCTAGTCGTCTGGTCATTACAATTTGGCCTTTGTCAAATTCGCTTAAGTCCGCTCCCTTAAGTCCACTGAATAACGGAGCTCAGTATCAGGTGTTTTTTTATACCGTGTCCCGATCAGCACACGCGCCTTATATATATATATATATACAGTATGATTAAATATTTAGACTAAATATTTAAATTTTAGAATATTTTATTCTAAATACCAAGATATTTTGATTGTTTGATTTTGTAATAAGCTATTCATAAAGGCTCGTTTCCCTCATGTGATCATTAAATACTACCTTCATGATTATGCAGACACTTGGGAGGAGGCAGGATAGCTGTAGGTGGAGAACGCGTCTCGTTATCTCGTGATTTGAATGATGCACACACCAAAATAGTGCCCCTTGTTATTATTATTTTTTATTTTTCGCGTGGGTCTGCCAGATATTCAGTGCTCACGTGACACCAACAAAGTTTTTTTTTTGTAGCAACAACCCGAAGTTACTTGACGACTCTAGCGAACTTACGTTTTATGACTATCGTTACAGCAACTGTTATATTACTTTGGGGATAGGAAAGAAAATCAGGTAGTGCACATTTTTAAAAACACGGAATGTTTCTTGTTGGAATTCAAAGATATTCACCTTGGATTAGTTTAGCTCCACCGTACAACTTTCTAATGCATGTATATGGATAGTTCAGGTGGGAGTCGGCCCGGAAGAGTACTGACAGTATACGGTATTCTTGTGAGTATCCAGTCCCACCTCCTCTTTCCCTGAATTATTTTTATTTGGAAAGATGAGACGAAGTTTGGGTAGCTTGCAAATCCACATTTTCCAATCGCATTTGTTGTTAGAGTTCAGTGTTGTGTACTGAACTCTAACAATAAATGATTGATTAATTACATTAAATGATTGACGTACAAGTTAGTGCTAGAGCATCATGTTAGTACGCAGCAAATTCTAAAATAGCTGAAGACGGCATCATTTTAAATGTATCTCATATTGTGAATGCCTTCACAACGAGTTATCGTGATATTGCACTACCTGAATAAGTAACGCTTCACCAATGGAGAAGACTATTGTTTTGATTGATGTTACTAAATGATTGATTAATTTTGTGACTGCTTTCTTCCTTATCTAAAAGTGTAATCTTGGTAACATTTAATACGTTATTCACTCTTTCCTTTCCACTTTAGGTGGACGATGGTGGTTTGTTGATTACTTCCGTTGAAACCAATTTGTACAGCAGTCTTCCATGTGCAACAATGTCAAAAACTTTCCTGAAATCCAAGTATATGATATCAAAATTATTTTTGGCATTCAGTTCCTTTGTGACCACATCATAGTATCCAATCAAATTGGTCAGACAAGACCTTCCTTTAACAAACCCATGCTGTGTCTTAACTATTACTGCAGTCTTGTCTAGATGATCCTGCAATGCTTCTTTAACCAGTGATTCCATTATTTTCCCCGGAACACAAGTTAAACTAACAGGTCTGTAGTTATTTGTCACCTTTTGAACCCCTTTTGTGAATTGGTGATACATTTGCACGCCTCCAGTCCATGAGAACCTCCCTGAGTCCAAGGAAGCTCTCATAATTATGGCTAAGGGTTTGCTTACCACCTTTGCTGTCTCCTTTAATATAACTGGAGATCCCGTACACCCCAGGTGCCTTCCTTATGTTAACTTCAACAATTTCTCCTCCACTTTGCTCTCAGTTATTACAAAATCACTTAACCCCCTGTTAGTGTTTGATAAACTTCTGGAACTCCCCTCATTGAATAACTCCTCATATGTGAATGTAGATGAAAAATACTCATTCAGTTTATCAGCTACCTAATCACAGTATATCCTCAATTTTTAAATTTTTGCAGGTGACATGAACACACATATTTCACATAAATTAAAAATTTAAATACGTATGAATTTAAATAAGAATTCTGAACTGTATTTAATTTTAAAATTTATAAACAACATTTTTCAATGTGTTGATTAACTTTTTTAACCATTTGCAATGAAATTCTTGAGTTGGTGTATCGCTGCACATTTTGAAGAAAAAAGGTAGATCGCATCGCAAATTAAGTTGTCCACCTCTGTTCTATAGTAAATTCCCAATTCCTAATATATTATGCTTCGTGCATTTATTTACTTAGTAAAATATTTATGTTTATGCCAGTACTGTCAGTTATGATTATTTCTTGTTCGACAGGTGTCAAGAATTCTTTGAATTATATTCTCCTCTTATACAGTATTTCTTACGGTCAAGGACAGGGATGTTCTAAGGCATCTGAGGCTCGACGCAAATACGAAACATGAGACTCCACCCTTTCTCATGTTTCCTTCGTATGTTAAGGAATGCTTGTTTTACTAATTTTCCTTATAATTCGGCTCCTAGTTCTATTGTCACTGTATGTGAAATTCGCAACATTCGTGGAACTGGCTGAAAAGCAGAAATGCGAACTATGCACTTTTATTAATTAAAACTTTTAGAGATTAAAGAATGTCGAAAAGGCTTTAACTGGCTGGTAAATCTACGCCGATAGAATAGTTTGGATGGATGACAATCAATTATTTCCCTTGCAAGTTGAAATCAAACTAAAGTTTGTAAAAGTTGTGTTTCTTCTGAATTTCTCATACTGTTTGGGCTAAATGTTGTACAGACATGTTTTAATAATGAACTATAAAGATCTGTTACCAAGGTAATAAGAATTACCTTGGTAACAGATCTTTATATAAGAGGGTTCCCATCACCCAAAAATCGATTTTCTTAATCACTTCCAGGCTCTTCAGAATGCAAATGGTTCCTCCCTTGTTATGTAAAATAAGAAAGGGGGAACTATTCTAATACATACATTAAGAATACTTAAACTTATACTTAAATACATAAACTTTTCTTTTGGAAAAAGAGTAGTAGATATTCATTGCACAGTACCACGACAACTTGTGAAAGAAATACATGTATAGACCAAGTAACGCAAGAAACTTGACCAAGGACTGCAGCTTCAGTTTCAGCAGTACAAACTGCATTTGCCTTTTTTTTTGGCAGTAAACCAAAAGGTGATCCAACAAAGTTATCCAGACGTTGCATGTTCATACCAATGAACATGTGAAATTTCGAAATATGCTATCACGATATAATCAAATTAATTACAATAAGTTTATTGGATATCACGAATAATTACTTTAAAACGTATTCATGCCCAGTATACTTTATAAAGTTTCTAAGTCAATTTAGAATCCGAATCTATTTAATTTACTCTTTGGTATATTGAATCATGAGCTTGGTTGCATTTGCACCAATGTTTTAATTCAATTTATTTGCTTCTCCATAGAGGCACTTGCACTGAACCTGTAGGCACAGTTAACGCAGATCAAATCCTCCCCCACGCTTGTGGTAATCACTCTACCACAGAATGCAGAGTGCACTTTACGGCTGGTCTTATCAAGAAAAGTGAGCGGAGTTCTTCCCTGATAAGGCATAATAAGTAGTTCATAGTGAGTAGGTCGATCCTTCACCCTTAGACACGAATGTTATCTTACAAAGATGTTGGTGGGCCGGTGTATAAGTGATGAGCCTGGGAAAGTTTGAGAGGATTAATAACCCTAATGTAGATTGGTAATAATTGGTATCAAACAAAGAACTACTTACATGCTAATGCTATGTCTACGCGGGATGTTTTCGTCATTCAAGATACTCTCTCTCTCTCTCTCTCTCTCTCTTTTGTTTTAACTTTTCCTTTTATTTAAATTCTCTCAGTTCAAACGCGAAGAATACGCTAAATACTACTAGCATCCTTCTGTCCTAGGATGAGACCTCCTACGGTCTTCTCGATTTAAGAAAAGAATGAATTGATAAATAAAAATTAAACAACAAAAATATTGCAAGTAACAAAAAATGTTTTTTTTTTTTTTTTGTTCATTATTTTATTACTTCCTAAGAGAAAAAAAACATGATGAAAATACGAAGTAAAGAAATTTAAAAGATAGTTGCTTTCCATGTAATTTATCCAAAACATTTCTCTACTTTCTCCCTGCTCTGGTTGAGGTACTCACCAAGAACTTTTCTTTCATGACAGACGCCATCCCTTTTGTTGGCCCACCTATCATCAAAAATCGTGCACTACGTGTCAAAAGACAATCTGAAGAAGAGATCCTACCTTTTCTGACTGATTCATCTGGTCAACTGCCATAACTATCACCTGCCATACGATAGTTTAAAGAAAAGAAGCGTATTAACTCTCATACCAACGTTTCGTACATAGGATTGGCACCATGGCAGAAGATCCAGGCTCCTTTTCTTCTTCCGAGCATTTTTTTAAAGTTTATCCTTCATCATCTCACTTTTATTGTCCATTAATGAGACAACTTACATCCGAAAAGTTTTCTTTAGGCCCAAATAAGTCATAATGTAGAAGAATTTTGTTCAAATTGTGATTTTCGTTTGAGAAACGTTGCTCTGTTAGAAATGACTACATTATCCGAAGCAGTGGCGAACACCTTCAGTACGATCAGAATGTGGACTTATGTTTGTTATTTGGTTTTTAGGAGCATTAGCAACTAAGGCCATATTGCTCCGGGATATGCGGTGGTCATTCCCTGACTTTTCCGCATCCTCCGCATTTGGTGGTGACGGACTCGAACCCCGGTCTAATCAAGAAGCGCGTGCTACGCACTGCAGCTCCTTCCCACCTGGCTACGGAGGCGCCTCGTGGACTTATTTGGGTCATTTTACTACAAAGTTATTTAGAGGCATTCCATGATTTAGTTTTAGATCGAATTATAAACGTGTTGCATTCCCTCAGTTTACAACAGTGTACCTGGCTTTTCTTTAATGTAGTTTTGTTGTTGTCAAGTTGAGAAGCGCCGTCCTAGTATTCTCTAACAATATAGTGGTTTGGAGAGGTCTGGGTTCGAGCCCTGTCTTACTTTGGAGAAATTTCTAAAGGTTTCTTCAACCGGGGTTGTAGTTAACTAGTCTCAGGCGAAGGGAGTAGGGTTTCCTCCTTGTGTTATTTCGTGTTTTTCAGCCCGCATAGCATGCAAATCGACCCGCGAACGCTCACTTACAATGACTTAATACACACTGACACAAACAGTCACTAATGTGTAAAACACAACAGCCTAGCATTTGCTGCTGTCCCGGGGAAATATTAATATAAATTGAATAACTAATAATATTTAAAGTTTACTGATATTTGTCTTTTACCGTTTATACTTGTTTTTATACTCAGACTTGGTGACCTAATTCGTTAGGCCACTGAAAATTTTACTTTTTATGACTAGGTTTTGGCGCATTATAGCCTTAGTCGCTAATGCGCCAATAAAACCCAAGCAACAACAACAACAACAACGGCGCCTCCGTAGCCAGGTGGGAAGGAGCAGCAGTGCGTAGTACACGCTTCTTGATTAGACCGGGGTTCGAGCCCGTCACCACCAAATACGGAGGATGCGGAAAGGTCAGGGAATGACCACCGCATATCCCGGAGCAATATGGCCTTAGTTGCTAATGCTCCTAAAAAAAAAAAATCAAATAACAAACAATAACAAACAACAACAACAATAATATTTAAAAGAAAATAACGTATTAATTTAATGAAAGGCTGTGCTTAGATTTGTTTATTGTTCATACTACTGTATTAATTAATTTTAGTACACAATTTATGATTTATTCTGTGACATTATACACTGTAATTGTGTTATAACGTTGTGTATTCATTTTTAAAATAAATATATTGGGGGGGGGGGGATGAACAGGAACTGCACATAAATGGATTAGGGCGATTTCCACGGCTTACCTGTGTTTGACACCACTGGCATTCGAACATGTCAGTTCTAGTGAATATTAACAGATTCTAAGTAAATATAAATAGAAATTAACCGCCATAGAGGGGGGGATATATATGAGAAGGCCGCCGTAGCCTAGTGGTCAGGCGCGCGGGTGCATAAGTACACGTGCTTTGAGTGACCGGGGTTCACGTCCGTGACTGCTGAATACGGTGCTGGTTCTTGTATTCTGTCTATCTTGTGAACTCTTCTGACCGTTTGGTCGTCCCGGAGTATAAACAGAATATATATATATATAAAATAAGCCTTTAAAGCTTTTCATTGTTTAATGAGGTATTGGTAAGTGACTGATGAATGAATCATCATAAATATGGTAAAAAAAAACAACAATATTTCATCCTTAATATCAACTACTGCATGATTAATTTAAGAAAAAATAAATAAAATAAAAAAGCGTTTTCTCTGACATCATATGACCAATTCATTGCACGTATGCCGCCTGGATAACTTACTGAAAGGCCATTTAAGTAAAGAAAGAAAAGAAGAGGAAAAAAAAAAAAAACCTGTAGTAGGCAACAAGGTAATTTAATACACTGTAATCTTATGTACATTCCTCTAACTCGGCTGATACCTATTACGGATAAAAGTGTGTTGAGGCTGTTCATCTAGGCTTTCGTCCTTTACGCAAACCCCTCATTGCTAGTATCCGTTTCGTTCTAATAAAGCTGTGTACATGGGAAAGCAATTTGCTAGTCTGTCTACCTGCATTCTATCCGCCATTAAATTGATTAATGGTCTCCATTAGTTACCTTAACCCTGCAGGTGGCGCCCTCCATCCCATGCACTAGACTGGTTCATTAATTTCCCTATTAATCTGGTTAGTAAAAGCCGTCTCAACAGAGATTTATCTTCATATTCTACACGGCTTTGTCACGCGCAGTGTCCTTCGCCACCTGGGCTTGTGGGGAAACACTTGCAAATTAGCGGATTGAGAGAAGTGGGGAACAACAGACAAAATAACAAATGGGATACAATTTAAGGAAGTGGAACATTCGTGTTTGTCGCTTAACAATTCATACACACCTACTTATCCTTTTAATGTAACTTATAGTAATTAGCTGAACCAAAAATATACGTATAACATTTAACAGATGAGGGGGACAGTCATCAGTGCAGCTATAATCAGGAATAGATTCAAGATTTATAACATTACTGTAATCTACAATTATGGGAACTGGCGGAGACTAGTTAAATTAGTAAATGATTGGATTGCTTGGAGTAGATTAAAACGAATTGGGTTGTGCGTGAGAAAGAAAGAGATAATAAAACATCAAAAGTCTATAATAGTCAGATTTACTAACAAATTATCAGAAGAGAGTTACTTGGTAATCGGCTACTTGTAGATGGTTGATTTCTTTTTTTTTTTTTTTTTTTAAATATCAAATCTTATCTTTACTTTATTTATTTTTTTCTTCTTTTAAAATATATATACATGTTATATTTGTCAAATGAAAACTCTTATTACGATAAGCGTTTTCATTTGGCAAATAGGGGAAAAGGAGTGGGGACTAATATACGTATAAGGAGTATAATAGGAACGAGGTTGCCATCTTGTTTTTTAGCTATTGTAGTACGGTTTTAAGAGCAACAGCGACTAAGGACATATTGCTCCGTGTATACTGTCTGTAAATTGCGTGTTCTGTGGTCGATTTTCTGTTTGCTGGATGAAAACCCCTAGTTTCCGGGAGAAAACCATGCTAGGGGTCTGAGACCGACTAACTCAGCCACGTTGTGAAAAAGGCCCATAAAAATTTTTCTCACGTCATCGACGGGACTCTAGCTCGGATCTTTTTCCACCCGGGATGGGAAAGGACGGCGATTCTATCAACTGTGTCACACACAAGAGCATTGTTTTTTAACAAGCATTTTTATTGTTATAGGACAGAGGTAGTAAAATATGGCAATTAGACTGGCCGTACTATGCTGCATAACAAAAAAAAAAAAAAAAAAAAAAAAAAAGGGGGAAAAAAGCGGGGGGAAAAGCAAAATGCATGTTCTTTCGCTTAATCATGTTAAGCGCATGTTAATCCATATCAAGTTAAAAAGTTACCCACTTGAGTAAAACTTTACAACTTCTGTTGTAAACTTAATTTTTTTTATGTAATTTATAAATGCATGAAGAAATATTAAGATACAAAAGAATAAAAAAACGAATGACATATAAATGTAGTTTCAAATTTTGATTTTCTAACTAGTTTTGGAATTTTATATAAATTTACAGCAAACTCTTGGAATTATACTCGTCACTCCAATGTGTGTAACTTCAATTATATGTTATCAAAAAAAAAAAAAAAGTTCCACCTTAGGAATCGAAAATCAAACCAAATCCCCACTGTGATACTATGCGAAACGCGCTTGCTCAGTGGTATTAATCACAGAGAATTCTTGCCTCTGATTTCCACATTTTAAAATTTTTTGAGCTGCAAAATTTAATATTTTTTATTTGCTCTTTTTGTGCATATCTTTAAAATATTAACTAGAAATTTATATAAACTATTTAAAATGTTTAAAATTTATGTAAGTAATTTTTAATTTTTTTCAAAGGCTATTATTTATTGTTAATAACTCTGTACATAACTGATATTAATAACATATATGATCTGTTATAATTATGTCAAAATTTATTCTTTATAAATTTAAATTATAACTCTTATTTTTCTAAATTTATGTACAATGCACTTTCAACTCGTTAAAAATAAAAATTTCTTATTGTTCGGTCAAAACTCAATCAGTTGAAGTGGAAAGGTTACAACACTTATATGAGCCACTATTTCAATTTTGTATTTCAAAACGAGATTAGATGCTTCTTTCTGCTGACAGAAAGAGAAACGATCAATTATATGGTAAATATCAACAAGCAACACACCAGAATATTAACAAAATATAATAAAACATTCTTTTGCAAAAGATCAGAATATGAACGGTATTGAACACTTCCAAGCGTGGATTGTACGTTACGTATAGTATGTTAAAACGTTTTTTTTCCTTCTCTCTCTCTCTCTCTCTCATCATTCTAACCCAAGAGTGGCGAAGTCCAAGCTATAATGTCTATAACCCTATATAGTATTAAAATGTATGCAATAATGAAACATGAACTGCGTAGGTGATAACCCAAACTGTTCACTTTGTTCATTAATTTTATCATCTGTTCATCCAGAACGCTATACTTGTATGCTTACTGACAGACATGATTAAGCAAATAGGCTTTTATGAATTGGTATGAAAGGAGATTAAAAGCGTTCTGTAAATAGGGGAGAATATCATTAAATATCAATAAATATAAAGATATCATTAAAATATCATTAAATATAAAAATATCATTAAAATATCAATATCATTAAATATCAAGAATATCATTAAATATTTCAACACTTTTGAAATATTATATATGCTAATATTTGTTAATATGTATATAATATGTTTACTATTTAATGTGTGTTATTTATTATTATTATATGTATTTAATATGTTTATTCACAGATTTCATATTAAAACATTAACATATTAAATATTTGTTAATATACTCCGTCGCAAGGAAAGAATAGCTAGAATGATTATGTGACTACTCCACTTGAAGAAAGTACGAATTTTATTGTTTCAGTAGCATACCAGCCGTTATAGTGTTGCTAGCCACACTGAATTTGAACTCAAATTCCGTGAAGAATATTCACCCACAATTAAGATGCGAAAGTTGCCATTATTATGATAAGAAGAGTAATGTGCCTAGAGCATGGCCTAGTTCTCGTACCTGATATCAGTTTACACAGCTACACTATTACCTTCTTTCTTTCTTTCTTCAAAGGTGGGGAAGTGTTGAATGTGTAGTATAACTACATTATATTTCTTTCATATTTTTTACGGTTACTATTTAATTAGTTAATTTTTTAAAGAGTTCTAGTAATAACTTTTGAATAATCTTATACCAGAGATGTGAGACGTACATTTTTTGACATTCAAAATTTTAAAAATATGGAATTTCAGAAAATGCAGTAACCTCTCCTTCCCCCTTTCCATGGAAGTGAACTACATCTGATAAAATTCAGTCATACGGACATTCGGTAGTAGTAGCAACAACAACAACTGCCATTTAAGGATGCTAGAGGAATCTGGAAAGAAGGGAGGAAAATGCTTGTAAAATATTATTCTTTGAGTACATTAATCTGTCTCTTTTGATAGAGTCTTCTAGATTTTATTGTAGTCCTTAGTCTTTGTGGTGGTCGTTTCATCATGGCAACATTCCTTCTCGTGCGACTTGTCTAAGCGAATGTCACTAGCATTCCTTCATGCACACCAGTAGCTACATATATTAACGTGTCCCACATTGCATTTCTCACCTGAAGCTTATGGCTTGTTTCTGTGATAATGCCATGCTAACTTCAGTTTTACTTTTCATCATTATTTGATGTTTATTACAACAAAAAACATCACAGTCCCAACTCATTGTGCTTTCTTCCAAGGTAACAACAGAAGATGAAATAGTGTAAGGAAAACATCAAGAATACTGAAAAATTTGAAATATTGTGAAGGGCAGGGAAGTGTCAGGCTACGCTTTCTTCACTTGACATAATGGGAAAATAAAATAAAAATACATACCAAAACAATGCTTCAAATAATAACAGATCATTTCTATAGAAAGTTTATAGGGGAAAGCTTCATTTAAAGCCAGACACTGGAGGGAATTGCAAATTTAAAAATATCTAAGGAGTAGAAGAATGTCAGCTTTACTAAGGTAGCCTTGTCAAAGAAACCCAGCAGCTAGATAAAAAAATCCCCCTTTTTATTTGTTCGTTTCGACATAAAAAAAATTAAAATTTGTCCTAGCTACAAGTAAAGAAGTTCTAGTCTTTGGCTAAAGTTTTCAATCAACCAAGGGCTGGAAGGTTTTTGTTCTTAGCTGACATTTGCTACACTGCATCCACCAGTCGCCTTAGCATTGCACATTGAAAATTAGTTACCCAATTCCCAAAAAGATTTTTTTTTCTATATTTTATCTTGTGAGAATAAAGACGTAGTGTTACTCTCAACACTGCGTAGTGCTTCATGAAATATCGAATTCTCGAGACATTTGTGGTACTTTTAGCTTTTCGATCTGTACTGAATTTATTTTAAATGAAATGTTTGTATTTTTTTTATAGGTAAAACATACATTTTCTTATGGCGAAGAGTTGATGGTTGCATCTATGGCTCAGTTATCAAAAATAAAGAGTGGGTTTATGAGGTATGTGTCGAGCTGCCACACAAATCATAAGCATCGCCCATGTATATGCCATTCATTTTACTATTCATTTTAATGCAAAACCAAACATTTTCCAATATGGATTACTTGCGCAAGTAGCTCATACACTCATCGTTTATGTGTTTTATATATTGAGTGTGGCCTCTGCTCGGGTTGTCTGTTTACTGGACGAAAAAACTCCTAGTTTCTTGGGGGAAGGTGAGAATCTTGCTTCCCTAGCCCGACTAACGCGATCATTGTACAAAATAGTCCATAAAATCCTCCGAGCTCAGCGTTGGCTCCCCTCCTTTTTATAAATTTTACAAATGCTACTGATAGGAGTATCCAAGGTGGGAAGGGTGGTTAACAATCCGAGCCAGGCCATATTGCCTTTAAAAGACTTGGATCAGCTAGATATACGATCCGAAAAATGGGACTGATGTTTAATGCTTCTAATTATAAGGTTATTTGCACCTTGACCTTAGAAACTGCTTAACGGTGACAGGCAAAGAGAGAGAATTTTGCTTCCATTGTTCAAAAAATTCATACTTATGGATTCATACTTAAGGTGCAAATCCATGGAAGAGTGTATTTCTCACAGAGAACTAAGAAGAATATGGTTAAAATTTATTTCTATTTCAAATAATTTTGAGGAATATACGGTTATGTATGTATTTGTGGGGAAAAAACCCTGGAGTCACTTGTAAGCTAGGGAGAGAGGAACTAAAAGTGGTTCAAGATGAGGGGAAAGGCTTAGGTGTCAAGATTCAGTCTGACAAAATCTTCCATGTACTGTAGTATAAACAGGCAGTCAGGAAGTCATATGGTGTTCTGTCTGTAGAAAAGGGAGACAAGCGCGACAGTGCAGTAATGCACGGATTTTTGGCTGCTAAATACGGTTAATGAGCGCATTCATTGTCAAAATTGTAAACTCCTTTGACCTAGTGGTCATGCCCAAGTATAAATAAGAACGTATAAGGGACCTAGTTGGCAGAATGAGGTCATCATTATCCCTGTATACAAGATCCTCCAGACCTGGTTCAGTGTAATTGTATCCAGGTTTGGAGACTGGGGGAGGGGGAAAGTACAGCACTTCTGGAGAGATGTAAAGAAGGACCACCACATTAATGATGAATGCAAATTGATGCACGTATAAAAGTGAAGCTTAGGAGTGAAATAACATCTAAGGGGAGATCAGACTGAGTTGTATAAAACACTGAAGGGGTTAAGTAAAATAAATGAGCAAAGTCTGTTTTCCTTCGTAGGTCAGACAAGGACCAGAAGGCACAAATATAAAATGTCAGGGAATAACAGAACTCTGGATCTCATTATTGAAGTTCACTTTTGGGCAGAGAGTTGTTGAACAATGAAATAAGTCCCCCCCCCCAGAGCAACTTCGCAAAGGTGGATGGTTACTTTGTGAGAACTAATTTTTTTTTTTTTTTTTTTGATAGTTGTTGGCGCACCGGCTTCTGTAGCCATAATGCACCTCCCAAAGCTTTTGCATTTACTCTGATGCAAGCCCGAGGTGGGATTCGAACCCGCGACCTTTGGGTTGCCAGGCAGGCACTTTACCCACCCGGCGTGGGAACTAAAGATAGTTTGAATTATATATTTTTTTTTTGTTGTAGCTCTCGGATTTTTTTCCCCCTACCTCCGTTTTCTATTTATACATTTTGTGCTCTGTTTTTCCAATTTGTTTTCTAGTACTCCTTCTCCTTTCTCTCTTTGTTTTTTTTTTTCTTTCTCTTTTTCGACATCTTATTATCCCAATATGTTGTTTTTTTTTTCTATTCTTTTCTCTGTCTCTATGCTTCAGCTTTCAGTCTACAAAATGGAGAGTAATTAAAAATATTTTACACTCATCACTGTAGAACGACTTCAGTAAAAATGCAGTCTTCAAGCGTTTGAGCTATACTTACTGTGTTTTCCCCGCCAGCGTTCTTTATTAACATTCCTATCTTGTGCACCACTTCGATCCTGTAATGTGGGTATAACCAACACCATGATAGTGCAGACGATTTGCAATGTTTCTTCCTCAAAGAAATATAGTCCCATCAGAAGATGATCCGTCGGATCCCTAGGAGATGGCAGTCTTTCAGCAGCAATGTGCTAGATTCATTCTAGTGTAAATCTCTGGGGTTTAGGGGTATCTCCTGTTGTGTAAGGAAACACCTGTTATTATTTTTCAAATATGGCTGCACACGGGATGATTGGTGGTTTTTGAAATTTTAGGAACTTACACACCTGACACGCGTACATCCTTTGTGGAACCTTTAGTAATGCTTTGTTGTAAATCAAGCACGGGCTACCTTTTTTGTTCAGCAGGTCACACAAGACTAAGTCCATCCTGATTCTGGCCATGCTACTAAAAGAATGGAAAATTTACTTAATAGATGTAACTTGTAACATAAAATAATAAAATTGCAGCTATTTTATTATAAATTAATCATAAAAATTATGAATTAAGGAATACTAAGAAATGATATAGTTGAAGCAATAATATTTTCATATATCTGATCACCATTCATCAAATTCCAAAAATATGTATTGTAATTATGATGATTGTATAATTATAGAAACAAAGTTTATTAGAAAAAAATGAACCAATTTACTTACAGTTAGTGAGATACTTGCGCTTGAGAATTTTTTACCAAATTTTCAAGGTTAGCGGGAATAGAAATTGTTGCTACCCTCAAGTTGCTTTCTAACTGCATGTTTGTAAATCTTGATCTTAGTTTAGACTTGGTGAATTTCATTCTTGAAAATAGCTGTTCACATTTATAGGTACTGCCAAAAATCGAGATGTTTTCTAGCAAATTTGATCATTCGTGGAAAGTAATCTAACGGAAGAGCGGCATAGAATTCCAATAGAAAAACATGTTGAAATTTCTTTTGAAGAAGATCACTGCTTTTAAGTTCAATTAATTCCATTTGCAGCTGTTTTCTCGCCTGATAAATATCTGCATTAAAAGGATTTTAAAATAGTGTGAAATCTGCGTCTTTTGATTTGAAATCTTGAAATTTAACACCGAATTCTATGTTAATGGCTGCTAACTCTTTAGCATATGAAATTTATTCAGGACTATTGTGCTTGGCTAAAGTTGGAAAGTGGTACCATTTCTAAGTTGTCTTTCCCAAAGTTGAAGTTTAGTTTTAAAATATTTTATATGAGCATAAAGTTCACGAACTAACTTATTTTGTACTTATATTTTCTGATTTATCTCGTTTAAATGAGACATGATATCAATAAGAAATGCAAGATCACGTGTCCATTCAATACTTTCTAGTTTTGGAACAGATTTGCCTTTCATCTCCATAAAGATACAGACTTCTTCTCTAAGATTATAAAAGTGTTGAAGCATTTTTCCTTTGCTTAAACAACAACGAACTTCAAAGTAATAGATCAATGTTCTGTATTCATTCTCCAGTTCTTCATGGAATAGCTCATTGTTGTTGTAGGTTTTATGGCGCAACGGCAGCTAAAGGCCATTATGCGCCAGAATAGCTTGAACTGGCGATGGTTGAGTCCCTTTGATTTTATAAAATTAATGGTTGAGACCACAACTTTCATCACATTTGCAAATTTAAGTGATTTAGCGCACAAGTTCTCCTGGTATATCAAACAGTGAAAAGAAGTAAAATCTTTTTCATCCAAGTTGAGGAAATGTATTTCTGATTTTATTTTGGAAATTAGACCCACCTTATTTCCGATCATTGCTGGAGCCCCATCTGTTGTCACACTATCGAGCTTATCAAAAGAAAGGTTAAATTTCTTCATGGATGCTTTTAGTTCGTTGAAAATATCATCACCTGTGGTAGTATCATTCATACTTCGAAGGCAAAACATTTCTTCAGTAATAGAAAAAGCACTATCAATCCCACGAATAAAAATTGCCAGCTGGGCCGTATCCGATATATCAGTGCTTTCATTGAGAGCCAGCGAAAAAAACTCAAATTTAGAAGCTAGCATTGCCAAGCTTTTTTCTATACATGGTGATTCACTACCAGTGCGACAAACTTGCAGGAGGTGTAGGGGACACAAAGACGAATCGGAATCACATAGCATTGCAGGGTCCGAAATGCCTTCGTCATGCGGTAGAGGACGTTGAACGGGAGGTCGCGTGAACAGCGATCCCGCTGGAAGTCAGCATTTGCGAACCGTTTCTGTTGAAGAAACCAAGTAGCAAATGTCCTCCGGAGTGGATAATCCGCAGGCTCCAATGATTGGACGCGTTGCAGATGGTATGAACTCATTTGGTTTGTTGACAGTATCCTCCATACAGTGGATTGGGAAATACCCAATCGTTGGCCTATCGCTCGAGTACTCGTACTCGGATTGCCTTCTGCAAGACGTAGGACATTCTCCTCATTGTCGTTCGCTCTCGCATGGTATCTCTCGTGAAACAACCAGTCTCACGTAACCTTCTGTGCACACGTGCGAAAATCGTATGATGAGGAGCACGCCTGTGCGGGAAACGTTTTCTGGTACAAACGCAGAGCGGCGCACCCGTTACAGTCCGCAGCTCCATACTAGATGTGCATGTCGGCCAGTTCAACGTTTGAATACTCGTCCATCCTACTGCCTCGGGAACCGGTTCGCAAATGCTGACTTCCAGCGGGATCGCTGTTAAAGCGACCTCCCGTTCAACGTCCTCTACCGCATGACGAAGGCATTTCGGACCCTGCAATGCTATGTGATTCCGATTCGTCTTTGTGCCCCCTACACCTCCTGCATGTTTGTCGCACTGGTAGTGAATCACCCTGTATCTGCATAAATTTCCTCAATGCGTCTTGTAACCGTTCTTCGGAACAAGCTAATGGCATCGAACTCTTCATTCTTCTCTGAATGCAAAATATTAACGACAGAAGTTAAGCACTCCTTGACAAATTCACCGTCAGAGTAACTTTTTGAATGCTTGGTAATTTTCTCTGATACAATATAACTCGCAAGCCAAATTTTGTCAGAAAATTTCTGCTTTTTCAAAAAGAATGTAGTCAGGCTCTTAGTCTGTTTCGTCTTTCTAATTTCTCCTTGAAATTTATGATATTCACTGTGTTTTGTATTATAATAACGCTTAATATTGTATTCCTTGAAGACAGAAACAGTTTCAGAACAGATTAAGCACACGGGTTTGTTTTTTGACAAACATTGCAAAATTAAACATTGCACTTACCGTTAACGCTGCAATTAAATATTAATGCAGCAACTTACAAAACTGTGAAAGAAAGTCCCTCTACTCTGCATTTACATAGAGGCTTGTGACCTTCAAACATGAAATGTAACATAAAAAAAAGTAGGAGGTTGCAGATACGATTAGAGGGGATTGATTATTTTAAAACGTTTATTTTGACAAATTAAATGATAAAATCTACCTGCTTCTGCATGACCTCAATACATTCACTTTGTCTTGTACAGCTTACAAGTGTACAGTGTAAATTTATTGAAGCAAATCTGAAGTGGATGGCACAAATTCTACATCATCTGGATCATCTACAGCTAAACGCTTCATTGCCGGCGATTTGGATGGACTTTTTGTAGACCTAGTTGATGCTCGAGAAGAACTCTAAATTGATGTTGAAGGCTGATCTAAGATTTGAGAGGTTGCTGGTCTTTTATGAAAGTAGGACTCCAATGAAGTTTGAATTGTGACTCTTCTTTTCTTTTCTCTGCAGATTTCTCTATAACAGGCATATTGATCTAAAATGCCAGAATTTACTTTGGAACTTCTTTCAGAAATGGACATAGCTCCTTCTAAAAGCCTGAATGCTTTTGAAAGTTTCTTGCAAGTTAGTTCTTTAGGAACGAGATTCGATACATCCTCAGCATAGAATCTTCTTCATTCCTCCTAATCTCTTCAAGTTCTGGAAGATCTTCATTACTTAGGAGTTGTGAATGTTGACCCAAGCAGTTCAGTAACATCACCAGGCTCCACTTCTAGCTCTAGCTGCCTTGCCATACCTACAATATTTGTAGTAGCCTCCTGAACATGATTTTCAAAATCATCAGTAGTAAACTGGGGACACAACTTTTTCCAAACGCCTTTAAGTGATCACCTAATCACCAAAGACTAGGTGATTGTGACGATTATGACAAAAGCCTCTACATGCAAATGGAATGGGCAAGTAAGCGTCAATGCCTTATTATGGGTGATTTCAATTTGCCTCTAATTGATTGGAGTAAATGGGAAGGAAACTCGACATGGGGAACAAAATTTTTAAATCGACTAGATGACTGTTATTTGTATCAACATGTCACGGAAAGTACTAGAGAAAAGAATATCCTAGACCTCATCATCACCCATGAATCAGATGACATAACAGGGCTGACAGTAGAGGAACAAGTAGCAGGAAGTGATCACGGAGTTCTACGGTAGATGATGACGAGAGAGGTAGCAGAAGTAAAAGGCAAAGGAATGGGTTTTAATTTCAGAAAAGGAAATTACGATGCCTTAAGGTACTACATGGCCTCTATTAACTGGGTAGATATCGCGCAGAGAATGAATACAATTGAACTGTGGTACGCTTTTAAAACATTAATCACAGATGCCTTGAATGCGTATATACCATTAAAAAAATACTCCACGAGAAGGGTTCCAAGTTGGATGAATAGTGAAGTTGCCACATTAATTGAGCAGTGGCATGGAAAGGTTACAGAGCAATAAAAAGTACTGAAGCCTATAACAGCTACAAGGTGATGTGTAATAGAGCCACAGAAAAGGTTCGACAGGCAAAGGCAGTTTATGAGAAATCACTAGCAAACAGAGCAAAGGGGGGGATAAAGAATCTTCACGTATATAAATGCCAAGAAGAACAGGATAAAACAGATCGGACCTTTACGTAAGGGAAAGGGGATAGTAATAAATACACCAGCTGCCATTGCAGATGAACTCAACAGTTATTTTGCATCGATATTTACAAATGAAAAGCCTTTTGTGGCAATGGGAAATTGTGGGAGCGAAGTTAAAAAATATGTAATTAATGATATTGAAATTTCGCAAGATTATTTAATGAAAAAACTTTCGAGCCTACACACCAGTAAGGCTCCTGGAGTTGATGGAATATACCCTATAATCTTAAGAGAGGCGGCAAGCGAGTGCATTGAACCATTGAGGCTAATTATGCGAGCATCACTAGACTCTGGGGAGATTCCCTTGGATTGGAAAAGTGCAAATGTATCTCCCATACATAAGGGTGGCTCTAAAAGTGAAGTTGGAAATTATCGACCTGTCAGTCTGACTTCAATAGTAGGGAAAATCATGGAGGCAATGATCAAGGGTGGAATTCAGGATTATTTGGATCGAATTGAAATTCTCAAGGATACTCAGCATGGTTTTTGTAAAGGGAAAATCCTGTTTAACAAATCTGGTTCGCTATTTCGAAAGGGTCACTCACGAGCTGGATTTAGGGAATAATTTCGACATTGTTTATTTAGATTTCAGCAAAGCTTTTGACTCAGTCCCACATGAGCGGTTGCTATATAAGCTGGAACAGGTTGGAATCACTGGGAAAATCCTTAGATGGATAGAAGGATGGCTTCAGGGCAGGAGGCAGAGGATTGTGATAAATGGCTATTCCTCAGATTGGGTTGATGTAAGAAGTGGGGTTCCCCAAGGATCAGTATTAGGACCACTGTTGTTTTTAATTTTCATAAACGACATTGATGAAGGGATAGAGGGCAAGATGTCTAAATTTGCAGATGATGTTAAAATTGGTAGAGTAGTTAATGATCACTGTCAAGCTGAGCTTCTTCAGAGAGACCTAGATAGACTTCAAGAATGGTCAGAAAAATGGCAGTTATGCTTTAATCCAACAAAGTGTAAGGTATTACACCTGGGAAACAGTAATCCCAAAATAACTTATTCACTTGGTGGAGTTCAACTAAACCCAGTACTGGAGGAAAGGGACTTGGGTGTTACGATACGGTCAGACATGAAATTCTCTGAGCATTGTAAACAGGTTGCAAGGAAGGCACATGGTGTCCTATCGATGATCTATCGAACTTTTGCAAGTAGAGATAGGGACGTGATAATCCCATTATATAAGGCTTATGTTAGACCACACTTGGAATACTGTGTTCAAGTATGGAGACCGCACCTAAAGAAAGACATCGAGCTTCTTGAAAGGGTGCAAAGAAGGGTAACTCGCCTGGTGAGATCGACAAAAGGGCGTCCTTATGAAGAAAGACTTCGAATATGTGGGTTGCAGAGTTTGGAAACTAGACACCTTAGAGGAGATTTGATTGAGGTGTTTAAGGCTCTGAGAGGCATCAGTAAAATGAACGAGGACAAAATTTTCAAGATTATAAATGATGCTAGAACTAGGGGACATAAATTCAAGTTACAGGGGGAAATGTTTAGATTGGACTGCAGGAAGTTTTATTTTAGCCAGCGAGTTATAAATTACTGGAATAAGTTGCCTTCATGGGTGGTAGAGGCCGACAGTTTGGGGAAATTCAAAGGTCATCTGGATAGTAGTTTCGGGTAAGGGAAGCGCATAGGATGATAGGTTTAATTTCCTTTTTTTTATATTAATTATTATTGTTTAGTTATTTATTTATTTATTTTATTTATTTTTTTTATTATTTTTATTTTTTTTTATCATTGTTTTTTTTTTTTTTTTTTGGCTGGTGCAGCATAAGCCATAGGCTTTCTTGCACCATGCAGCCGTTACTAATACTAATACTAAGTGTTGACTGTTTCACTTCACCCCTAATAGTCTTGATGCCATTCAAGAATTATTCAAGAATGCACCCTTTCCAGAATTATTTTACTACATTTGCTATAGGCGTACTTTCAGATTCCCTGTCTATTGCAGCTACAGTCTTAGCAAATGTTCTCCTTAGGTAATATGATTTAAATGCAGCAATAACACCTTGGTCCATTGGTTGAAGCAATGAAGTAGTATTTACAGGAAGGAAAATTACTTGAACGTTTGTGTTAAAGTCATCTAATGATTTAAGGTAGCCAGGTGTGTTATCCAAAAGAAGTAAAATTTTAAAGGGAATTTTCTTTTCTGTACAGTATTCCTTAACTGCAGGCAAAAAGTCATTTGAAAACCACTCTTCAAAAAGTGATGCAGTAACCTACGCTTTTGAATTTGATTTCTAATAAACAGGAAACTGGATTTTGCATAATTCTTTAAAGCTCTTGGGTTTTCGGAATAATAAATTAGCATAGGCTTCAATTTAAAATCAACTTCAGGATTGGAAACTAACTAACAAAAGTCCTATCTTTTGTTTTTAAATCCCGACATTGACTTCTCTTCCTTTGCGATAAATGTTCTTGAAGGCATTTTTTTTTCCAGTAGAGGCCAGTTTCATCAACATCAAAAATCTGCATTTCAGAATAATTTCCCTCATCAATGATCTTGGCTAGCTTATCAGGAAAATTAGCTGCAACTTCTATATCTGCACTGCTTCACGTTGAACTTTAATGTTGTGGATGTTGCTCCTATGCTTAAATCTATTAAACCAGCCGCTGCCGGCAGCAAATTCAGCATTCTTAGCTGCCTCCCCTCTCCTGGCTTTCATGTCAGCAAAGAGACTTAGCGCCTTATTCTCAATGATCGCTAGACTTAAGGGAACACGCTGGATAGTTTGATCATCTATCCACACCATTAAAAGTTTTTCCGTATTGGCAATAATATTGTCACGTTTACGAATTATTGTTGTACTGATTGGTGTAGCACAGTGGTTTCAACCTTTTTTTAATAACGGCACCCCTAAGTAATTTATTTTGTTTTGCGGCACCCCTACTCCATTTTCTGCCTGTTAGATCAGATTTTCTCTGATCTAACAGGCAGAAAATGGAGTAGGGCTGAAAAATACGATATTTATTACAATAATATAATTATAAAAATTACATTTCATAATACAAATTATATATACAGGGTGATTCACTACCAGTGCGACAAACTTGCAAGAGGTGTAGGGGGCACAAAGACGAATCGGAATCACATAGCATTGCAGGGTCCAAAATGCCTTCGTCATGCGGCAGAGGACGTTGAACGGGAGGTCGCGTGAACAGCGATCCCGCTGGAAGTCAGCATTTGCGAACCGTTTCTGTTGAAGAAACCAAGTAGCAAAAGTCCTCCGGAGTGGATAATCCACAGACTCCAATGATTGAACGCGTTGCAGATGGTATGAACTCATTTGGTTTGCTGACAGTATCCTCCATACAGTGGATTGGGAAATACCCAATCATTGGCCTATCGCTCGAGTACTCGGATTGCCTTCTGCAAGACGTAGGATATTCTCCTCAGTGTCTGGCGTCCTCGTCGTTCGCTCTCGATTCATGGTACCTCTCGTGAAACAATCAGTCTCACGTAACCTTCTGTGCACACGTGCGAAAATCGTATGATGGGGAGCACGCCTGTGCGGGAAACGTTCCTGGTACAAGCGCAGAGCGGTGCGCCCGTTACAGTCCGCAGCTCTATACGCGAGGTGTGTGTGTGTGTGTGTGTGTATACTGTGTCAGGGTGGATCCCAGGCAAAAGCCCATCTCCACCTAAATAGTTTTACAACAGAAAATCTGTAAATTGGACCTGAAAAATAAAAAGATAGCTAAGAAATAAGAAGAGTAAAACCTAATTTTGAAAAGAAAAGGGAGGGAGAAAATTACATTAAGTTCATATACTAAATCTAGTGCATAATAAATAGATTTTCGTATAGGAAAGAATGAAAGTATATATACGAGAGATATGTTTGTGAGTGTAGTATGTTGTTTATGTCAGGTCACTTTGCCATCAGAAAGCAGCTGAACTTTTCAACTACAATCTGATGCCCGTCCCCGGCACGAGGAGCCGGACCTGCTACTATATTAAAAGCTGGAGCGCCAAAGCGCAATTCAACACTCAACAGAGAAAGTGCAATACTGTTGAGTGTTGGAACTGGCCGACATGCACCTCTATACGCGAGGTGCATGTCGGCCAGTTCAACGTTTGAATACTCGTCCATCCTACTGCCTCGGGAACCGGTTCGCAAATGCTGACTTCCAGCGGGATCGCTGTTCACGCGACCTCCCGTTCAACGTCCTCTACCGCATGACGAAGGCATTTCGAACCCTGCAATGCTATGTGAATTCCGATTCGTCTTTGTGCCCCCTACTCCTCCTGCAAGTTTGTCGCACTGGTAGTGAATCATCCTGTATATAGAGTATATAATAATTTTATTCTTTATATAGAGGTACTAAGTAAACCAATAGATCACCACAAAATTAAAAAGATACTGTACACCTTTTTATAATGAAATAAACATATACATTTTTAAAAAAGTTTAAGTAACTTAAACCCAAATTACATGGCACCCCTCGAATGTTGTTGCGGCACCCCGGTTGAAAACCACTGGTGTAGCACTTCTCACTGCACTTAGAATTTTTTCTTTGTTTTTAAAACCTCGTTCCCGTATTATAATACGGGAACGAGATGTCGTAAGTGCGGATCAGGTGTCTCAGGAACGGAGCATAGGGTATAATTAAAAAGTGGCGTAAATACGAATCGTTGTAAAGCAGGGTACGTTCATGTTAAAATCATCAATAAAACTTTAATCGTATTTAACAGTCACGGGCTTGAACCCCGGTCCACTCAAAGAGTACGTGCTACTGCACTCTCGCTCCTGACCACACTCGATCGTCAGGCCTAAAATAATATGAATGGATGAATCGCATCAAAGGCTGAAGATAAATCAAGGCAGACAAGATCAAGTTGGCCTTTGTGGTTGTAACATCGATTACTATAAAAGGAGTTTCTATGAAATTGGTTGCGGTTGAAACACGCTTTTTCCTATAATGAATCATGGGGAAAAAAATTGGATGACGTGATAGGGAAAAGGAAACTTCAAAAGTGCTTGAGCAGCACAGCGGATATGGAAATAGGGCTCCAGTCCAAAATTTTGGTGATTAGACATTTTAGGAATGAGAAAGATAGGATAATTTTCAACCGAGGTGATAGGGGGGGGGGTAAGAAAAATTTTTCAAGTAAAAAGTTAACCAAAAAAACCCAAAGAATCTACAGTATAAGATAAATACTTGCAAGCCTAATCAAGTTATTTGCCTTGTCTGGCCTAGTAGGTTGGTCTATGTTTGCCTTATTTTTAAGAACTAGTATTATGCTAGTTACTTTAACCCGAGGGGCTCATTCATATCTGGTGAGTATGGGCTTGGCACACTCAGGGTCCTGAGCTGGATATCATCATTCTTCTCTTTCTTGGTGATTTTCTCTCTCTCTCTCTCTCTCTCTCTCTCTCTCTCTCTCTCTCTCTCTCTCTCAGGGTAATTCAGAATTTTTTTTTTTTTGTTTAGTGCAGCGTAAGCCTCAGGCTTCATTGCACCCTATGGTTAATAATAATAATAATATTCCTTTAAACCCGTTTTCAATAAAAGTTACTTACTATTAACAACAGAAAAATTCCTTTAGCTTCATTCACAATGAATAAAGAAGGAACCCTCTTTCAATAAATAGGTTTGGTTTATTTTTAATTGCACCAAAGCAAACCCCCCCCCCCCCGTTATTCTTCTCTCTCTCTTTTTTTTTTTTTTTTTTTCTCTCTCTCTCTCTCTTTTTTTCTTTCATATTTCGGTCCCATGTCGACCGCAAGTAAGGGAAAATAAGCTCCTCTAGTCAAGAGGGGACTTGACCCTAGTCCTTTTTCACATGCCACCGTTATAACCACTGTGCTAACAGGAGAAACGTAAAAAAAGGTAGGAAATTAATGACTAAGTCTTGAATATGTAAAATTATATAAAGCGTTGTGCCATAAAACAATTTTGAAGAAAAGACTCAAGCAGCTGGAACATATCATCTGAAAGTATCCCTACATGTTGCAACCATTTAAGCCGGATCAGCGAGAGAGGAAATTACTCAAGATAGAGGAATTAAAGGACTTTTTTTTCCCAGACGGTACAGTAGAATTTGGAAAATTCGTAATTTTAAATTCTTGACTCAAACAAAAATAACTCTGCCTGGAAATGTAGCAAAATGTTTTGCTCAGTGAAACATTTCTTTTTTAATCCAACAGCGTTTGCTTAGGGAGGTAACATTGAGCGCTGCAATCCACTAAAACTTTGACATGAGGAAATTGTGGGTGATTTTAGTGGCAGCATTAGTAACACTATAGGAAAGCCGATTTTTTAAAACAATGATACCAGGATTCAGAGGACATGAGGCGAGCAGTTCAAGTGCAACGTGTATACCTTCGCCGTAGCACATTGATTATAATCACTGTTCCAAGCATCCTATGATGACTCCCCATTGAGTATCGCTAAATTCACCACCTGGACTCATATACTATATTTCATTGATCTGTGCTTACTTCTAGCGTGGAGCAGTCGCTTTTATTTCTGTTCTTGGCACGTGTACGGTGTTGATGGTTCACGCGGACATTCCTAGGTTATCGGGATAGTGTTTTGATACTGTTGAGATTTAGAAATGATAGGGGTATTTCTTGCCATCAAGTAGCAAGTGTTTTCGAAGTAAAGTCATTAAGACTTTTTCTAAAGCTGTTGTTATTGTTCCGAAGCAACTAAGGTAAGGCTGTAAGGCGTTGGCGAATTGTTTGTAACTGTTTGAATGACACTGGTAAGCCAATCCAAGAAGAAAAATCCTAGAAAACAACAATCCAACCCTCACTCGAGACCGACTAACTCGGTAACGCAGGAGATGTAGAATTTTAGGGATTGAAGGAATGCGTCCACATTGATGAATTTATTCTTTAAACTTTGGATGCCTTAGCCCGATCACCCGAAAGTCGAGAAAGAGTCCATAGTCAATTTTCATCAAATTTTCAATTTCAATTTTCATCAATCGTCAAATTGACGATTTTTCAGCCATCAGCCGGGCATAGTTACAAGTGGGCGACGTGGGTACGAAGAAATAATGGTGAGAATCGAAAAAGATGCGGATTTTGGATGAAGAGGATAATATAGGTTGCTCCTAGTTTGCTGAAAAATTATATTGTCACCTTATGGGTATTGAATAAAAATTTGGTCCTTTAGATTATAATTTCTCCTAATCACATGTTGATATTTCAAAATATTATTATAGGCTTCCATATTTTCTACACAGCTGAAATAGGTTTTCTTAATGTTATTAGGTGTATTGTTTCGTCTGAAACTTAATGCCATTCATTCTGTCTTCCTCTTCTTTTTTTCTTTCTTTCCTTCCTTCCTTCCTTCCTTCCCTCTCTTCTTTCACCTTCGAGTTTTGAAATCAGGGATAATTATTTGTAAATATTCGTTTGGTAACTCGCAAGAATTTTGAAGGAGAAAAAAGATATGAATTTAATATGGTTGACATGCACATAGGATAAGTCATTTTGCATCAAAGTGACAACCTTCCCACCAACTAGCTCTGTTATCGGTCTCAAGATAGTGTCAACATCTCAACTGTTCACTTGTTCACTTCAAATACACTTGTCACAGGACAGAATCGAGAGGCTCACTGACACGCTATCAAGTTACTTTTATATTGAGATTGTTTTATTACAGCTACGTTTGAATTAGTGAAAGGTAAATTCAGAGAAGATGGCAGTAAGGGAGTGCCATAATTAGTGTAATTCAATAATTTATTTGTAAAGGGCAGCAAAGACTATAGAGGGGGACTGAATACTTGTGCCCGGTTGTTCTGCAACTGTTTCAGTATTTTTTCGAAAGTAGAGCAAAATTTCTCTGATCTAAATAAAATATATACACTTATGATATAATATGAAGATATTTTACATAAAACCTTGTAAATATTAATTAAAATTATGATTTCTAGCTGAAATCATGACTTGGGTTATCGTAATAGACTACCCAGCTGGCGACTCCGTAGCCAGGTGCAGCAGTGCGTAGCACACGCTTCTTGATTAGACCGGGGTTCGAGCCGTGACCACCTAATACGGAGGATGCGGAGAGGTCAGGGATTGAAAACCGCGCATCCCCGGAGCAATATGGCCTTAGTTGCTAATGCTCCTAAAAACCAAATAACAAACTACCCAGCTTTTTTTTTATTTTTCCAAAGAGGGCTATACGTAATCTCAAACCTAAAATTTAATATTCTAGAATGGAGGACAGAGTGGTGAGGAAAATTACCACCATTCTTTTTTGGTGGAAAATGGGAAAATGCCACAAATAGTTCCTTCCCCCTCCCAAAAACTATATAAAATTGCTCTGTAGTTTAATAGCTGCGGAAACTTTATCGTAATTGGAACAATGGTGTAGGATGGATATAGTATATAATAATAAAGAAATACTAAAATAAAATTTAGGGCTAAAGCCTTAAACCATGGAATTTACTAGACGTACAAGTTAGTGCAATGCATCAGTTCTGTGCTTAGTAAATCGCCAAAATTTGGTGAAATGGCATCGTTTTCATTACATCTCATTGCGAATACCTTCACAACGAGTTGCCCGTCATTGTACTGTTTCGAATAAGTAACGCTTCCCCATTAGAGACAACTATTGTTGCTTACTCTTATGGGTGATGGTGGTATTGCACTGGGAATAAGTAACGGTAGTCTTCTCTAATGAGGAAGCATTACTTATTCGAAGTAGTACAATGACAGGCAACTCGTTATGACAGTATTCACAATATGAGACACAGTATAATGAAAACGATGCCATTTCACCAACTTCGGTGATTTACTACGTACGATTTGATACATTGCATTAACTTGTATGTAATAAAAAATAATAGTAATAAACATATTTAGTAATATATTTAGTAAAATGAGAAACTTGTAACATTAACATTGAGAAACTTGTAACATTAACATTGAGGTGCAGAATTTTACAAAAAGTCCCACAAAATTGATTCAACACCGCATAACATTTAAAAGAAACATAAATATTGACGCCGAAGTGCTCACTGATCTAACACTCCAACCCAATCGGATGTATAGTATATATTGTCTAGCAGCACTAGGAGTTGGGGGTTCTCCCAACTCCGCGATAGTTACTCTGTAAAGGCCAGATAATGTATGCTGTGTGCGTGTGGTTTGTGTGCAGTGATGGGTTATGTTGGTATGTTGTTCATCTGGCCACTTTGCTTAAGGTGGAGGGGCTTGGAACACCACCTACCCCTAGTTACTGTCCATCGATACGGGGAGCCGGGCTAGGTCAGTGGGAGACAATACTCTGGTAGGGCTAACTCTAGTG
Source organism: Mastigoproctus giganteus (assembly GCF_048544385.1). Lineage (NCBI taxonomy): Eukaryota > Metazoa > Arthropoda > Arachnida > Uropygi > Thelyphonidae > Mastigoproctus > Mastigoproctus giganteus. The sequence continues at coordinate 153,163,546 of NC_143576.1, read as the reverse complement.
TCGCCTCTGCTTTCTGGAAAGAGCCTGAAAAAAAAAAAAAAAAAAAGTTTTTATTGAAATGGAGTGCAGGTGGGATAGGTTTAGGGTTGCAAGGTTCGAGGTACGAAGAATATACCAATGGAAATAGGGAATAGAGCGGGTTTCCTAAGGGGGTCAATATTATTTATTTTTTTTTTCTTTAGCTTTCTGTCTAAATCCCATTGAGGCCAGAGAAAATCTACTGGAAAATCCTGCGCCTTTATACTTTGTTTATAGCAAGTTTTGTGAAATTAGCATTCAGAGAGCGAGCTAGTGGAGCATTTGCCATGTTAGAAACCTATCAGACAGATGCATTTGTTGGTCATTACGACGGAATTCTGGGGATGACCTTAGTGACGGCTGATAAATGCGCCAGTGACACACATATCCCAAAAATTTAAAGAGATTAATTAATCCAGTGATGAGTTCGATGGTGGTAATTAGGTATTTGGTGTCAAAGAGTGTAGAGAGACGTGCTACTTGAAGTGAGTGGACGATGTCAGAGTTTATTAGCTGGGAGGGAAGATGGTTGTTGTTATATTAGGGTTTTAGGAGCATCAGTGACTAAGGTCATATTGCTTCGTATATATTGTCTGTAAAAATTTCTGGACGAAAAACCCGAGTTTCCAAGAGAGAGAAAGAGAAAAAAAAACTATGCTGCCCGAGACCGACTAACTCGGCCACGCTGTGAAAAAGGTCCACAAAAATTCCTCACATTAACGAGACTCGAACTCAGGTCTCTTTCACGTGGTGTTGGGAGGACGGCGATTCTACCAACTGCCCTACCCACGAGTGTGGGAAGATGATGTTTATAGCTGCCTTGCTAATTGTTGTGTTCGAATAAAAACTTTTTTTTTTTATCTATATATGAGTCTAATTTATTAGAATTAAAAAAGTTTCCGTTTATACTCCAACATATATCAGAGGAGATTACAAATAGTCATTTGACAAGAATAAATAAATTTCTTTCCTATCGAAGTTATTTATATAGACAGAAAATTACAGCGTACATAATATAATAAAAATTATTGATCTGGAGGTAGGTTCGTTGATATCAAGAAATCCAGGGATTATTAGGGTTAGTATATTTTATAGTACAAAAATTTGATTGTCATGGTTTTTAAAAAATATATATATATATATATTTTTTAAAAGTTTAGTTAAACTGGAATTTTTCCCTTACGTCTACTGAAGGCAAGGAGGACATAAAACTAATAAACTGTATTAATCTTTGTGAGATTTACATATGCATTCATGTTTGAATTAATATAGGATACAGATCATCGTGATTACATTTATTTACAAACCATGTGTTTATATATTCAGTTATATTCCTCATCGTTTTTTCGCTCGTTTTATTCTATGGTGTACCACCATACCAAATTTTGTTCTGCTTCATCGCAAGCTGCACGAGTTACACCACATTTTCCACGTGTCCTGTTCATTTTGTCGAGCAGTGTATTGCAGATAAATGGGTCGATCGCAGAATCAGGTATACCTCCGTATAAAGTAAAATTACTACTTTGCATGTTTTGGAAAAGTCCTCTACGTTCGAGGCTGAATTTAGCAAATCTTGGGCGTAGAATGTAAGATGTTTCGACGTGAGTTTTTCTTTATGAAAAGCTCGCACAACATTTAAATAGGCTCATAAACACACGCTTCTACAGATATAATGCACTTGCGGATATGAGCGCACGTTTGTGGCCGTTTAAACAAATATTTATCTATTTATTTATGTAGCAGAAATATACTAAATGTGCAGTCATACTAACTCTTAACCTTCATAACACGCAATTTCAAATGTCTTTGAATATGCTTGTATTTTCAAACACATTACCAGATTAAAATCATCATTCACTATAAAGCCTAAAATCCCTAATTAGAGGTAGACTTTTATTACCAAATTAAATATATGAATAAATATTATTGATAATGATAAATTAAAGAATATGAACAGTTAACAAATATGTATTACAAAGCAGACTTCTGGCCACTGTCAACGAAAGTCAACGATGAAAATATTTTCTATGAAGTGGTTTCATAAAGTGATGGATTCTAACGAGATATACATTTTGTTACAGAAGATTATTGTTCCATTTGATTGTAGTACAATAATCTTCTGTAGCAGGAGATTCTTTTGCTACAGTCTATTGTACGATTAATGTACAACAATCAAATACAGTAACCTTCTGTATTGATTGACGATTATTATAGTACTGTACAGTATTTGAGATTATTGCTACAGGAACATGTACAGCATAGCAATAATACCACACCATAAACGGCTAGGAGTTTAGCAGCGGTGCTAATGACCAAACGAAACTGGAATTCATTCACCGTACATGCTATTGCTGCAAAGGTTTAAAACATACGTGACAAAACCGCAGCTCGCAAGGCGGTTATGTGGCTCTTGGACTTCCGCCTCAGTAAAATGTGGACAGGAAAAGTTCATGTCACCAAATAATGTTTTGATTAACAGGAAATAGAAAAATAAAAAAAATCTAACAGTAGTACCAGTTATCATTGTTCAAGAAATCCGTACACTGTTTCTGATTGTTACTTATGCAGAAAACATAAACAGTCTTGCTTAGAATTTTAAAGTTTAGAAATTTATCAAAAATTCTCCAAAACAGTTATTGTGCTTTTATTTATGAGACGTTTTACTACCGGGAAAGGCAGCGTTTCGCGCTCAAAAAATCTGCTGCCCTGCTTTTTTAAACAAACTTCATTGTCTAAACAGCCCTTGATGAGGATTGTATTTGAAAATGACCACAAAATTGAACTCCAGTAGTTTTTTTTTGTACTACTACGTTATTTATTAATGAGTACATTAAATATAGTTAAAATAAAACTTTTAATCGTGATTTTGAAATGATTCGATGTGAAAAGAAAATTTTTATTATTATATATTTTTTTATTTCTATTTCTAATATTAAATTAAATTCATCTACGTATGCACTTCGAACGATTGCGGCACTCATGTCTTCAAAGATAATATAGTATGGCACTCAGGTTATCCGTGCTCAGCCTGGTCATCTGTAATATAAAAGGTCTCGAGAAGAAAAGTGGGGATTTTGACTTCTTGCTTCCTTCGGAATTCTACCTCATTCTATTAAAATTGCTATAGATGCTCAGAGTTTCAAATTAAGAAAATATTTCTGCCTTAGGCTGAAAAATAAATGGTTATAATCTTTCCTCTGTATTAATTCTCAATAGTAATCTTTATTAATTGAAATAAAATAAACCATTTTGATAATGAAGATGTCCCAAATGATAGTCTCTTTGTAATGATTTATTATCTCCCCTCCCCAGAAACCTATGGTTTTTCATCACGGAGACAGGATACCGACTGTAGAAAACAACTTTTTTTCTGGTCTTCCCTCTCCCCGTGCACATGTTTATGTTAGCTATTCCGGTGCAAACACAACCCAATGTTTTGATATTGATAAAAATTCAGCTAATTAAAATAGAAAGTAATTATTTCAAAATTACTAACAGATAAAACATGTTTTTTTTTGAAATTTTGCGTAATCTTGCTTGAGAGAGAGAGAGAGAGAGAGAGAGAGAGAGAGAGAGAGAGATTCTTGCAACTGTGCAAGACATACAGTACAGAACATTCTAAACCTAAAATCCAAAATGAAACTGGTAGTTTTGCATTTATTTATGGAATCCAATCTGCCATCTGATGGCACACGAAGGAAACATAATTTCACATGATATTGATAAAATACAAAAAAAAAGATCAAATCGAAAAGGGACTGCAGTCCATTTAATTAAACTTCCGCTTTACACTCTGATAGCACGAAGAGCGAATTAAAACTGTGCGAAAAAAGATATACAGGCATGCATCCTTGGAGAGGTATAAAAAGACAGAGTAGTTTAACTCTTAACAGAAGCGGTGCTGTGCCAAGAAGTGTAGTTATCTTAGAGAAAGCAGAGCGAGAAAGAAAAGGGAAAAAAAAAAAACCATTCATTAATACCACACGGGCTTAGAACCACAATTACTAGGTAATCTCTCTTCTGCCGACACAGCACGTTGACTGATGCCTTGTTTCGGCTCACGCGTGTCAGAGCACATTCACCCTGGACTTCGCGCTGCATTTATATCATCTGTATGTACTTCGCGCTGAAGGTATGGAGTTACAAGTTAGTCTGACGTCTCTGCGAACAAAGATCGTGTCGGGAGAATAACAGACTTCACTAAGGTGTCAGGGAAATATTTCTGCTTCCGTCATTACCTTGAAATAAGGGATGGCTTGGGGTTAATGTTTCATACAGATTCCATGTTTGCCCTGCGTCCTAATTATTTGAAGCTTCAGGCGACTGAGCTGAAGAGCCGAGAGAGAGAGAGAGAGAGAGAGAACAGCTATATATATTATTAATTTCGCCAATTCTTAAAATATTCCCATTAAACCATGCGAATGCAATCATATGGTTATAAGTTTCGCTAATAGTTGAAAGCACGCATCCAGAATGTCATAAAACTCGTTTATATTTTTAAATTAGCTTATACACTTTTTGAATTTATACACTTTTCCGGGTAAATTAATGGAGTCACTGGTTAAAGATGCATTGCAGGATCATCTAGACAAGACTGCAGCAATAATTCAGACACAGCATGGGTTTGTTAAGGGAAAGTCTTGTCTGACAAATTTGATAGGATATTATGATGTGGTTACAAAGGAACTGGATGCAAAAAATAATTTTGATATCATATATTTGGATTTCAGGAAAGCTTTTGACACTGTTGCGCATGGAAGACTATTGTACAAATTGGAGCAGAATGGTATTAAGGGTAAGTTGCTACAATGGATAAAAGGATGGTTAAGTGGGAGAAGACAGAGAGTGGTAATTAATGGGTGCTGCTCTTCGTGGACTAATGTTATTAGTGGAGTCCCACAGGGTTCTGTGTTAGGTCCACTGTTGTTTCGTATATTTATCAATGATATTGATGAAGGTATATCAGGCTTAATGTCGAAGTTTGCAGATGATATAAAGGTTGGCAGGGTTGTTAATGACAGTAATGGCAGTGTGCTACTGCAACAGGATCTAGATAATTTGGGCAGATGGGCTAAGAAGTAGCAACTGAAGTTTAACCGTGACAAATGCAAAGTACTGCATATGGGTAGAAGTAACCCCAGAGAAACGTACCAACTGTGTGGTACTACACTTAAGGTGGTAGAAAATGAAAAAGACCTGGGAGTAATTGTGCAGTCAGATATGAAGTTTTCTGAGCAATGCAGACAGGCTGCCAGGGCAGGTCATGGGGTTTTGTCAATAATATATAGGAATTTTGCCAGCAGGGAAAAGGAGGTGATTGTCCCTCTGTATAAGGCAATGGTCAGGCCACGCCTTGAGTACTGCATACATGTCTGCAGACCTCATTTTAGGAAGGATGTAGATTTGCTTGAGCATGTACAGAGAAGGGCAACAAGATTAGTGAGGGGAATGAAGGGATCCTCTTACCAAGAGAGGCTTAAGTTCTGCAAATTGCAGTGGCTGGAGACTAGGCACCTGCACGGTGATCTGATTGAGGTGTATAAGGCCTTGAATGGGTTGAGCACGCTGAATTCTGATGGGATCCTTCCACTTGTTCAGATTACGAACCTAAGGGGGCATAAATTCAAATTAAGAAAAGACAGATGTAGAATAGATGTGCGGAAATTTGCCTTTAGCCAGCGGGTGGTTAATTGCTGGAACAAACTTCCATCTGTCGTTGTGGAAGTTGATAGGTTGAATAAATTTAAGGAGGAATTGGACAGGCATTTGGAGGCAATGGTGTGATTTTTTTTTTTTTTTTTTGGCTGATGCTGCATAAGCTCATACACTTGTTTTCTTGCATCACATGCCACTACTACTACTACTTTAGTTCTGTAGTCTATATTTCATTAAAATGTATCTTCATTTGATCGAATATCAAATGAATTCTAATACGAATTTTATAAAATCGGTTTGGAAATTTTTTAGGCCGAGCACTTCCAAGTAGGTTTCGACCTGCGACGAAAATTGTAGGGTACGTTCATTGCAGCATGAAACTGAAGCACGTGCTGAATAGTTTGGGGCATTTCTTTCAGTTAATAGCAATGTGCACTTCTTTAGGGTGCGAGGAAGGGATGTAGTGTTTATTTAAAGAAAAAAAAAAAAAAAAAAAAAAACACAATCCGTAGTAACTCATCTAAAATCGAAAAGTTCACTACTTAAGTGAATATTAAAAAATTTTTAATATTCACTAAAATGATTTTATTCTTTATTAAAGGCTTGTGAGAAGAGTGAAACGGAATAGAGTAGATCCTTTCTATTCTACACGAGAAAATTAAAAAATTACATTCTATGCAATTTTCTGACCAATTATTTTTTTCCATTTGGGAAAAAATAAAAACGATTAAAATAATCTTCCGGCTGACTATTTTTTTTTACATGCAAAAGTGCGTACCTTTTGCTTCCTGCTAATTAATTTTCATGAAGGTTAGTAGGTATCTCAATCAGATATACTAATTATGGGCAATTATTAATTATTTGTGCTTTTCTGTTATTGTTCAATTTTAAAAACACTTTCCTCTCCCGAAACAAGCCCAGAAAAAACGTACACCATCTATTTTATTTTATTTTATTTTTTATTTTTTATTTTTTTTGTCAATCACGTAACTGATTGGACTTTAAACTCACTGATAAAAATGAACTACTTATAGACCTCGAGCAAGGACGAAGGAGAAAGTACAAGAGCCGAGATACGTTGGGGGAGGTAGTGGGAGGGAAGAACGACAATGTGAACTTAAAGCACAATAGAAAGGTCAAAGTGATAACATAATGAGAAACAAATACTGAGTGAAAAAAAAAAAAATAATAATAATCAAATAAAAAAAAAATATATATATATATATATATATTCGATGGGAGGTGCATGTGCACTCCAGGAAATAAAGGAATGTGATAAGAAAGGAGGGTGCAAACGATCCACAATAGAAAGCGATGGTGACAAGATACAAATGAAGGCTTGCTCTTCTCAATTGTTTTCACTCTACTTAAAGCATGATGGAATACAGTTCTGTATCCATTTATGCCCCGCTTTCTCTTTCTCTATACGACAAACCAAAGAAAGGTGCTTACTTCAGCATCTCTTTTAAGCAACGACCTCCGATGTCCTCGCGATTCGCCGTACTTCTGTAGCGCTCGTTGAACGAGCGGAAAAGACATTACAGAACGAACCTTACGTCTAGACACTAGCTGCCGTTATAAATTACGTACGATCTGCAGTTAAGAGGACACAGAGTACGGAGCTAGCCTTCGCATTATTAAATGCACACACACTCTCTCTCTCTCTCTCTCCAGATACCAATGATTGCTTTCTCAGACTGCAATGTACTATTACTCATTGCATTATCTATATCAGTCGCTCGTTTCGGGGAGTTTTCTTGTTCCATTTTTATATGGCGTCAGTTCTCAATCAGTTAGCTGCGCTCACGATATTTTGAACAAGCGGCCTTTATAACAGATATTTCTTAATTTGACCGTCTAGACCTGATATCGCCAACTCGTGCGCCATTCTTCTAGAATTCCAAGCATGCTGGGGGAAAAAATAAATAAATAAAAAGGAGGTAAATAATGTAAATGGAATGAAACTAATTGCATGTAAGATAGGTCACCTTCCTAGCTGAATGGCCATGTAAGCAGTGCATACCATATTTATTGTTGAAATAAAGTGATTATTAATAATAATAATAATAATAATAATAATAATAACGAACGTCATGGCTGAAAGGATGCAATGAGCAACTGACCATCTATGCGGCAGTTATGGAGCAAGCCTACAAGAAGCACCACAGCCTGTACACGGTCTACATCGACTACCGGCAAGGTTTTAGACTCCATGTTCCATAGCTGGCTGACAGAGACACTGAATATCACGAAGTCAGCTTGACAGTAACGAATTTCCTAGAAGCAACCGTGGCGAAATGGAAGGACCACCGTTAAGGTCGGGAAGGTCACGACCAAACCGATCTACGTCAAGAGAGCAATTTTCTGAGGAGATGCCCTGAGCCCACTGTGGTTCTGTCTAGCACCCAGTCCGCTATCTGCCATGCTTAATACCAGCAAATACAGTACTGATATACCCTTAAAAAAGGGAGGAAGAACTTGTGCACCGTCTCCTACCTGATGTATATGGACGACATCAAGCTCTACGCGGAAACCGAAACGCAAATCCAACGGCTACTCCGGATCACTGAAGAATTGAGTACTGACATTAGGATGGAATTCGGACTAGACAAATGCAAGACCTGTAGATTACATCTAGGGAAATCATTTGGACTAAACTACGAGATGAAGGCCGGTAAACAAATCGAAGCCATGACAGAGGAAGAAACTTACAAGTACCGGGGATGATGCAAGCTGGACATCTAGAACACAAGGAGATCAAGGTCGCCTGACCAAGAAATTCCATCAGTGACTCAAGCTTGTTAAAAGCAAAGTTAAATGGAGGGAACACATTCAAAGCCATAAACACCTAAGCAGTCCCAGTACGTAGTAACCTACTCCTTTAGGATCATAGAGATGACTAACACCGAGCTAGGGGACGATCATGAGAATAACCAGGACAGCGATGACGAAGAACCGCCAATACCATCCGATATCGGTCCTTGAAAGACTGACCATAGCCCGGAGAGGAGGAGGAGGAGGAGGAGAAAAGGGTTTTAAAGCCCCTTCAGGATTTTAAAGCATTTAAAACACCTTCAGGATTTTAAAGCATTTAAAATCCTGAAGGATTACTTCCAGAAAAACAGCGTCAATCTACCAGGCCATAAGGAAAGTAGACAAACGGCACAACCCATTCAACCTCAACGATGAGATCTCATCCACCCAGACAGAAGACACGCTGACAGAAATAAATGGGTGGATTTACAGAAGAAAATGGAAGTCATTGTAATGACAGATATTACATTGACTTCATTCAAAACTTCATAGATAATGAGGCTTCCAATGCATGGCTCACCACCGGGACGCTCTTTCACGAGACCGAAGCATTCATGCTCGCCATCCACGACCAAGTAGTTAACACTAGGAACTACAGAAAATACACAGCCAAGGATCCGAGAGTGACAGACGAGACATGTCAATGATGCCCCCTTACCTCAGAAACAATCTTCATATCACCGCGGGATGCAGGGTGATCACCCAGACGCAGTGCACTCGCAGACATGACCAGGTCGGTAGGATAACACATCAGAAACTAGCGAAGAAATATCAGTTGATCAAAGAAAGTATACCAGATTGGAATTAAGAACCTCAGGCTGACTCGAGACCCCTGCTTACAAGTTGTACTGGGACTGCGCCATAAGAACGGACAAGATGATCCCACATAACAGACCATACATAACCCTCATCGACAAGATGATCTCGCATAACAGACCATACATAACCCTCATCGACAAGAAGGAAATGACTACCTACCTGATCGACATAGCGGTGTCCAACCAGCAACCTCCAGAAAACCTACGTGGAAAAGATCAGGAAGTATGAGAGATTATCTCCACTAAATTTCCTCTTGGATTTAATTGATCAACTTAATTTGGATCCTTACACTGGTTTTCTGAGTTTTATCACAGCTTAAACAGCTTAAGCTGGGTCATCAAGTCATTGCTAAACGCAATTTAACTGCATTGTCTAACATACGTATAATCACTGACCAACTTTTAAATCACGAATTCATCTGAGGTGCTCCCAGTTCAATTTTAACTCTTACCATTTATGTATTTTTACAGTGTGCTTAGTATGTTCCTTAATTTTGTCCTCCCTTATTTTCATATCCAACTTTCTGATGTCTTTTATATACTGTAATTAATATTTTTGCATAAGAATGTGACTACTCTCATTTTAATAATACATACTGTACTTCTTTTTAATAATACAATTTCGTTTTAATTGCACAGGTAGAATACTAGTTGTTGTTCTACTTTTATATTTTACAGTAAATAATCGTTTGAACTTTAATTAATTTTAAATTTGACCTTGATAAATACAGTATATTAATCTTTTTTATCGCTATTTTTAATATAATACTAAATTTATGTCCCATTAATCTTACAACTATAACCACATCATACGATGTAACACATTGTAACAGGGTGCATCACTTGTAATCTGTTTAAATCTAAATAAATAAAGTACACAGACCTAAGACAGGAAGTCAAATATGCATATAGAACAAGTAATGACCATTCCGATCACCGTTTCAACCACTAGCATGTTGCCAAAGAGCCTACATAAAATCTTAGAAGCAATAGGCATCCCAGAGAACACCTAGAAGGAACTCTAGAAAACCGCAATCCTGAACACCTATAGGATAAACAGACAGTTCCTTGACCAATAATAGTAGAAATAACATAAGAACAACCACTACACTTATCTGGTACCAGTACCCGTTGCGAGATGGGGTAAAAGCCCATTAGGAGAAGAAAGAGGAAATAATGATTACACTATCATCATTTGATATTTTGTTTAATATGAAATTTTTCTATAACCCCGTTAACTTTTATTTATTACTACCCCAGTGCCTGATGAACAACAGTTTCTACAATGCAATGCAATGCATTGCTTATACCCTTAAGACTTCTCATTGAATGGTAGTCGTCTTTGCGCCATAAAAAAACCAAAAGCCAAAAAAAAAAAAAAAACTAACACCATCTCATTGAATGCATAATGAGATTTATTGTGGTGAACTGTTAAAAAAATTGCACATAGATGTACTGTATATTATAATTTAAATCTAACGAATCGGGGGGGGGGGGGGTAGTCAGAGCAGCTTACACGACACAGAATACAAGAACGTTTCCGTATTTAGTGGTTACTTTTATATGCACTTGAGTTGACCATGGTCAGCTCCGTGCTCAACATGGTAATGTTCATCACTGAAATTTACCAACGCCGGAATTTATATATTTAGCTTAGGTCGTTCGTTCCAACAGGCACCATATAAGGAAGGAATAACGTTTGCAAATCAAAGTGAAGTCATTTACTTTCACACGATTTACTTTCTCAACATTACCCAGGCTATTTCTAAGTCAACCCCCCCCCCCACACACACAGACAGTAATGCAGTTTTTTATTCACCGCGGTAGCGACTGGAAAAAGGTGGCGAATGTCATTCTGTAGGATATTCTCTTGAACACCTATGCCAACTCCTTCCTACAGTTCTTGCCAGCACAGCCCACATGTGATGGAATTTGTTGAATTGAGAACTCAGCTTCAGACCTGATTGCCAAGTACCTAACAGTCCAGTTGCAGATTGAACTGATAACAAAATATAGGTCCACTTTTACTATGAGCCATTTTTTATTAACTGTGTCAAATCAAGTGTAAAAAGATAGTGTAGGTGTAGATTATATCAGTCTGCTTGTTCTAAGAATCGAATGTCTGTAACGAAGTTATTCTTGTCTACAGAGGTGTACTACAGAAGGTAGCTATACTGTACTTGTTTTGGTGAGAGCTATGCTACTCCTCACGAGGGGGATTACACTGCAGTAACCACATTGTGCATCCCCTCCCTCCAAAGAAGAAGTAAATACAGTACATCCATTAAAGTCTCCCCTCGTTCCCAATGGCTTTTCCTCGTCTTCAGCTGGCCACGGGAAATGGGACCCAAACAATTTAAACTTGAAAACAGAGAACCATATGCTATCATCCTGAGTGAGCGATCGATAAGAAAAATGGCTGGCTAATTGCAGAAAACAAAAGGAAAATCATTGTGTGTAAGCCAATTTATGTGAAACACAGTCAAAAACCTTAGAAAGAGAAGAGGAAATGTAACTGTTTGAATTTCTCCCAACGTTTTTATAGAATTTGTCTAAAAATGAGTAACATAAGCAAAAATATCACTGGTGGATCGAGACTGACTGAATTCATATTGGTTATAATGAGATAGAAGAATTCAAGATAGTATAAGAGTTGACGGTTGATGGATTTCTTCTTTACTTTTGAAAGTGCAATGGAACGATAATTGAAATGAAGGGATTTATCACCCTTTTTTCTGAATTGGCGTGAAATGAGCAAAAACTTTCATTCAGACATATACATACGTGATTATGTCCAATCTACCAGCCAGGGCACAAGCTTTGCAGCTAATAGAACTGGAGAAAGGAGGCCTTCCCCCGAAGCATGCCCGCAGCTATCATTACGGACTTGATATAAGTTATTAGATATTTCAACATGTACGCCGAATTGCGTCTCCCACCCCGTTTTAAAACTTCTTGGTAGTAGGCTACATTAACAGTGATACCCCACAGAACGAATTCTAATAACACCACTCCTTCATCAAAAAAACAAGTATTCGCTCAAATTAGTTTTCCGCTAGACTGGCACAGAACATCAAGTTAAAACTCTGTGTTCGCAAAGACGTCGTTGTATGTCCCGATCAACTTTTTAACCTACCACTATGCGTTCAAGAATTACATAATTATTGACAAACCATTTGATCAAACCTTGTAGACGTTGTTGAGTCAATTTTAACGTGTATGAACTTCCTCATTACAACTGTTCCCATGACGGCATTACTGACAAAATACCATGGTAAAATCACAAAATAAAATTTAAATTGCAAAGCATTAGAAGAAGAATACATTTTACCTGTTTTAATGTAATGATACTTGTAATAAATCTTCAGCTGCAGTACAACAATAAAAAATAGTCAAAGAGAACAGAATTTTACTTTATTATTACCTGCAAGCACACCCAAATCTCATCTGAAAGCAAAATCTTTCGTCCATTGTTTGCAACATGGTGGTATGTTGCTCAGACATTTCTTGGCCATTGCAGCAGTTTAAGCAGGTGGGGAAACCCGAAATGTTTCAGTTGACTTCGGCTTTCCTATATCAATAGAAAGTTTGAATACCACTTGCTACAGTTTAACAGTAAGAGGCAATTCGGCTGATGTCGCCACAATATTCCGCACACGTAAGAGGAAGAACGAGAGACAGTTTCGCCTCTTGGTCTCTTAAAAGCGAAACCATAAAGCGGACAGAAATCAAGTTCAGTCTACTGGAATCTCGTGTGGTTTCTATCGAAACGCCATTTGTGAGACTTCATTCAGTTCATTTCCCTAGGGCAAGGTGATGGGTGGCTACACCACAGACGCAACTTCACTGCTCAGATCATTCATTCTTGAGCTATCTCATCAGTACCCTGTGTCCGTTTGGCTTTCATACGGAACATGGGAGGGCACGAGATTCTAGTCACGACACTGCTCTGTGCTGTACTGAGGATGTAATGTGTAGATCAAAAAAGAAGATTTGATGTTTGTATACCCTTCCACACAACTAAACCACATTTAACTGGGTAATTTATTAGGGTAGCCTCCTCCCTCGTGGGGCACTGTGCATTTAATACTCATTTTTAATCTGGACTATAAGTCCTTCAAACAACCGCAGATTAATGAGATTGTAAGTTTTTCCTACTCACTAAAGAAATAACTTCGGGCCTCTTTTAATACAATAACGAAAATGAAGTGACTCTATATTGAGATCGTCTCCGGGTCGTGTAATAGACTAGATTTTGTTGTTGGTTCTTGTCTGAATTTTCAAGTAGAATCGAAATACTCAGGAAATTTTTCGTGCGGAATAAAGAAGTATTTATTTTTTTTTTTTAACCGCCGACTGCTTACTGATGATGGTCCCTGCTCGGCTTTCAAACGTAGAAGGAAGGCGGGCAGTAGAAGCTGTGCCACTTGCCCACTCAAGAAAACCAAACAAGGATTCCCTTGACGGGAATTCGAGTGGATACAATCGGCGTTGCCATTCCGCTAGAGTTGTTTCTCAAGGGAACATCTTCAACGAGTATTGTGTGTCTATTTTGACATGAATGATGTAGTTTTTTAGAACAGCAGAAGTTCAGCGTGCTGGTTAAACACGTCATTTCCAGAATCCACATCAGCAGAAGTACAATTGCTACTGTCGTTATTAGTTTTAGGATGCTACGACACCCTCATTTAGCTGTTTTCGAGGCGGGGTAGATGGTTTCCATAACTGCAAAAATCCGATGAAGACGAACGATAGCGTGCAAAAAAAAAAAAAAAAAAGTTTTGTAAAGCAGAATCTGCTGTGCTATGTATTGGGTAAACTGTACTTTAAAGAAAAAAATATATTAGTTTAAAAAAAATTCTAATAATTTCTTGCAATTATCTTAGAGCTTTTATGAAAAATATGAAAATTTAAAATTCTTTGTTAAATTAACGTTCTAAGTGCCCGGTTAGAAGATACGAAAAATAAACAGCAGTCATATCAAAATATCGTTAAAAAGGTGAGTTGCTATGGTTCCTTATCTACGTCGGAGTACATTCACACTGACAGATAATAGTTGTCATTCCGTAAGTTTATATAATATACAATAGAAACAGCCTTCTCGGTTTGTGTAAACACTTGGACCAAAGTGTTGATAGTTTCAATACTTACCGGTTTGTTCTTGATCACACTGACAAAAGTACATAACTGGCGCAAAGAAATATTTTTGCATCACTATGACACTGTTTCTAACTTAATACGCTATTAGACAAATCAAGCAGCAGGTATTTGTACAGTTGCAGAAACACCATCTTCAACTAAAGCTTACAAGTTTAATGGGATGAATTCCTGGGGGGAAAGCAAATAAAACTACGTTCAGTTTACAAAAGGACATCTCATGGTTACGGCCAAGAAGTTTTAAGTAATCATTCTTTACTACGTGAATATGTTTTAATTAGTTTATTGGTAGGAAAAGGAAAACATTATTACAGCTTTGCCCTTAATCCGCCCTAATATCCAAATTAAAACGCACCTGCGTTTCTAAATTCCATATTAAATTTTGTCTTCGGGCCAAGTTTTAGGTACTGAATTTCAGAACCGGAAACTTATGATAATTGTATCCCTTTCCTACCCTTAAATTAATTAAAACAATATTCATATGTGGTAAAGTGTGATTTCTTAAAACTATGTTACTGTTCCCAACATGGTTATTCTAAAAGACCGACTTTCTTAGAAAGAATGCCTGGGTGTAAGCTTTACAAAGTTTTTCCATACGAGGATATTCTCAGAATATTCTTCAAAAAAATTATTCTGATATATTATCCATCTCTACTCATACCACTTCAATCGTAGAAAGACATCATCGAGAAATGTAAGAAGTTCGTATTCCTGTACAGAATTCATGAAGGAAAGTGATATTCCATGAATGTTTACTCTACTCCATCTTTACAAATCTCTCACTTCAAAAGTGGTGTGCTGTTTCGGCAGTATTTTGATAACTGATTTTTTAAACACTTGCACCTAAACTTTTAGGTACAAGTGTGTACTTAAAAGGATTGATAGGACCCGTGGACAAAGTTTTTAACATGAACATGGTAGCGCAAGCTCTTTCTCTGGTAGATTCAGTGATATTATCTATCAATATTGAATGTTCGAACGTCACTGGAAGATGCTATAAAACATTGAGTAGAACAGTTTTTAAGCCAGACCGTGCAGATGTCTTTTAGTTTACAAAGAAAGTATAAAAGCCTCAATTCCTTAAATTAATAACAAGTTTTATTGATTCCCCCCCCCCTCAAGTGGTCATGGCTGAGGACGAATCTATTTCAATATCAGTTTGCAGTTCAAAATATATTGATATTAAAAATCAGTCTCACCCACAAATACAAAACTATTCTTTTTATTACAGTCGTGGTTTAACTTTTTATATCAGACAGTAGCCTTTGTTTTCTAGCACTTCCTGATCACATTTCCATCTTTTTTCGGTACATCATTGTGCCGGGGAGCTTAGTGTTGTTTGCAGTGTTGAGTCAGATTCACGTTACAAATCATCCTGATGTGAAAGAACAAAGATCGCGTTTTAACACGCGACACATGAAGGACGTAAAAGGACGTTGAAGGTTTTTAACCTCGGAAGCAGTAATTATGTGCCCTCCTTTCGTGTCTCAGAAAAAGTGTTATTCAAATGTCAAGTTTCATGCGTTGAGAAAAAGCTTGCTCACAAGAGAGTAACTCAGGTTAAACAATCAAGGTGACTAATTGGTGGAAATAAAGCTCTTGAGTTTATGAAAGTAATTTAAAGTAAAATAATGTAGTTGCAAACAAATTATTCCAAGAGATAGTTAGCTATTACAGTTGAAGGCATTAGAAGATAGGTGTTTAGTTGAGCTGTTTAAACGCTGAGGCAGCTAAGGCTAGGACTCGTTACTATATTCCTTTCTGTAATTTTTTTTAGGCCTGAGTGCGTGTAGGACCGAAAAATTCGATGCGATGTGCTCAGAACATGTTTGGTAAAAATAATCCAAAGACAGTTTTAAAATCATACAAACATCTAGTGACTTTAAAACTGATTATTTTTTTTATTTAAAAAAAAAATGAAAAGTAGTAGCACCAATTTATGAATGCAGGCGTCTAATAATTTTTATAGTAATTTGTTAATGACGCTAAAGAAAAACTGAAAATAACTGTCAAATAGTGACTGAAAAATTGTAAAGCTTGACGCCCTCCCCCTTTGCAGATTGTTTTTTTTTTTTTTTTTTTTTTTTTTTGACGTATGCGCATCAGCAACTTTGGCCATTTTGCGCCGTATATAATATACTGTATCTGAAAATAACGTGTGTTCTGTGGTCGGTTTGCGGGAAAAGTCTGAAAGAAAAAACCATGCTACTCTCTCTTGAGACCGACGAACTCAGCTACGTTGCGAAAAAGGTCCATAAAAGTTCCTCGCGTCATTGACGTGGTTCGAACTCAGGTCTTTTCCAACAGGTGTGGGGAGGACAGTGATTATAGCAACTGTACTACCCATGAGGGCCCCCCCCTGTAAATTCCTTTTGAAGTGAACTGAACGCGATTTTTAGACATTTTGCGTTATATAATAATTGTACAATGGTGTAGTTAATCTCAAATAATCTGTGGCTTAAAAACATTGCATTCATTGCGTGATCAATTTGTATTCTTATATATTATGTCTTATATTCTTGTAGGCACAAAGACATAACATCGTCTGGTATCCTGGGAAACAGTTGTAAGTACCTGACACAGTTCTGTATGTATATATATTCAAGTAAGACTAAATGCAACTGGGCATAATATTTTTAAGAGTGATAATTATTAATATAATATAGGTGAAAACACACCATAGACAACTCTTAAAGGAAAAAACTACTATAGTAGTGTAAAATGCATCATTTCAACTGTATCTCATATTGTACTCATTCTTCAAAAAGAGTTACCATTTACTACACTACCTCGAATATAAAGACGCTTCACTAATAGAGAAGACTATTGTTACTTATTCTCATTGGGCACCACCACCACCACCACCACCACCACCCAGACGGCACCGTTTTTTTTTTTTTTTTTTTTTTTTTTTAATGAAAACCCCAAACACGAAAGGTATCAAAACTTATAGTACTTAGTACCGTGCATGGGTTGAAGGAGAAGTATGGGGGATGCCGGAAACTTTGCTCTAGAGACTAAACATGAGTTTCACCACTCCAAGCCTCCAATAAGCAAAGTGGTGGTATTGCACCGGTTGATGAGAGTCATCTACCACCTAGTGAGTAACATAATTATAAGCAAAAAAAAAAAAAAAAAAAAAAAAGGAAAGGGAAAGACAAGAAACTACTGTTAATGTTGTCGCTCTCATTAGGTATGAGGTGTGAACATCTTGCGGACGTTACACACTTCACTCTGTGTATATACGGACATTACTGTCCGTATATACACCGTGTGAAGCTAGTTTTATTTTCTTTTTTCATAAGCGCTGTCGGTACTGTGATCTTTTAAGAATTATTGTTTAAGTTCATTTTGAATAATGAAATGGAAATTTGCTTTCTTAATATCTGTAATTGCTAATTGCAAGCAGTGCCGTAATTAAGTTAATAAAGAACAGCTGTAACGTTAAGTTAAAGTGACCAGATCCTCAGTATTCCAATGCGGGACGTTTAGGGGGGGGGGGGGATTTTGCAACCCCCTAGAAACAATATACACATTTTTTATTTATTTTTTATTTATAAATATAATATTCACATACAAAATATTATTATTATTATTACTATTATTAGCCATATGGTGCAAGGAAGCCTGAAGCTAGAGAGAGAGGTAGAAAGGAATCACCAAGAAAGAGAAGAATGATGATATCCAGCTCAGGACCCTGGGTGTGCCAAGCCCATACTCACCAGATGTGAGTCCCTGGGGTTGCTTTAGATGAGCTAAACTTATAAAAAAATATCACACTTCTAAACACACACATACACACTTTTTTTTTTTTTTTTTTTTTTACAGAAAGGCTGAAATTCGGTATACGATACCCCCGTGTTACGCTACGTGATGGTTGCGTGAAGGACATGAACTGAGAATAGTATTGCTTTCAGCGTTTCTACAATCAGTTGTGTTTTTGTTGACATCTACAGCTTATTTATTACCGAAAAAACTCTTTCCGTTGTACCATTGGTTTCCGGAAAACAATGCAAATGATTTGTATTATGTCCCGGATTGGCTACATGTCCAATCCAGGACAGTTTTCAATTCGGGGCAAACGACCGAAATCAGAGACTGTCCCGCATAATTTGGGACGTCTGGTCACTTTACGTTAAGTAGACGTGGAAGGTTTACAAAATTAGTCTACATCGAATTAAGGTCTATCAGCGCTAACGGGAACAGTACGCTAATACACTTTATATATACAGACGAATTTGTTTAGAAAAGTGTTTTAAAATAAAATGTGTGTTACAAAATATATAATTTTACTTTTTTTTTTTTTTTTTTTTTGTCATGACAGCTTTTTTATTATGAAAACGTTTCGCAAAAAGGGTTTCTCCCCTTCAAATTTACTAACATTGTTAGTAGAATTTATTTCTTAATAATTAAGCTGGTTAACTGAGATTATTTATTTGTTGTTTTAGGACATCTATCCATTATCTAATCTGTTATTGTTCGTAAGACACAGTTCCTTTTATCTTTGTTTTCCCCATTTTTTTTTTTTTTTATCCCTTCTCTCTCTCTCTCTCTCTCTCTCTCTCTCTCTCTCTCTCTCTCTCTCTCTCTCTCTCTCTCTCTCTCAACGGATGAACCGAATTCAAAGTAACTTTTTTAATCTCTGGCATTCTAAACCCCTCTCCTTCTTTTCCTCGCAATTTGCATTGACATTACACTGACACGCACATATTAGCGTGTTACACTAATTAGACAGCTAGTGAGACAGAGAAACCAACAAATTAATCACCAAAGCAGAGAAGCATCAAGCAATAAACTAAAAAGAAAAGAAAGAAGAAGAACGGGGGAAAAAAAGACCACCGAAAATATATAGCTGTCACTCTTTGCCTCGGGCCCATCGTAATGTAGTTGCCAAGATACCAGGAACGGTCTCTCTGATCTTCCGTTGTGAGAAGGCGCAGAGAATTATCACCGTGACCTGACTTAAAAACCGATATAATTTCTTACTAACGCGTAGCTTTGTTTACACGTAATCGTGCTCAGGAAATCATTTCGGTCACTCTGCACGAAACGTATCATTGCAGCGGTTTTGTTTGTTTTTTTTTTTTTCCCTCCTTTTTAATTAATATTTTTAAAACCTTGTTTAGGGAGGAATGTATCAAAAGTTAAACTGATGTCTAGCCGCAAAGTTATAAACGCTGTGCATATAAAGGAAGCGCAGGAGGGACATTTGGTTAACTACGATGTTCATCCGAACCAACAGTAACTTTTTTCGTCTGTTTCTTATTTCAAGACGGCAGCTTCTGCAGTTAAGATGATTATTCTTACCAATGGTCTTACATTCAGTAGTCAGTTAAAATTTTGGGAAACTATTTTAATCAGGTAGAATCAAATGACAGATTTAAATTTGGGCACTCATCACATGTGTATGTATGTGGGTAATTTATTTCACAGTGTTTTTAGGGAAAATACCAAGTTACCTGCTCCTTAATATAAAATTGTGCATGGTTATTATTTATTTCGATATTGGAAAGAGTGAATTATGCCAATAAATACTCGAATAACTAATTATATACTCTTTCCAACTGTATATACTCTTATACAGCAATATACAATCGCTTTTTCCAACGTTTTCTTCCTGCTTGATGAAATTGTTATTTTATTTTCATCGTAATATCCAAGTACTTTCTTTAAAACGAAAGTATGAATAAATCAGTTTCAGTAGCAAATTTAGCACTTTTACTACCTGAGGCGTAATACTTTTTGGTACCCAAACGGTATAAAATACTATACAAGATTATGCATACTTTCAATTTTGCAATTAAATGATTAACTTTGAAATACATTTGGAATCGAATGGACCCTCATATTATAAATATGGATATGGGAGGTTTCGACTAAATAATAATAATAAAACGTAAAATATCAAAAACAGAAATTGGCGTATTAACACGTGCAGTTTTACGACAATTTATATTTATTGATTAATTGTGCAATATTACTAAAAGTGCGGACTATCAAACTTTTTAACAGCATTTCTTATAAATATACTCTGTTTTCAAAACGATGATTTCAGAACATATTTTTACTTTTGTAGTACGTGCGTTGTCATTTTGTGTATTATTGATTTTAAAGTCGACATGCAAGAAAATAAAGAAGAAATTGCTACTTTTATATATATATGAGAAAAATGCAGCAAAATTCATTTGAACAAATAATGGTTCTTTTCAAATAATTTTCAGCGAATATTCATTATAACGAAATGACTGATGCACCACCCCCAGAAGTTTCTGGTAACGGGACTTTACTGTAAAAATTTCGAGGGCCCCTCATAAATTCTGAGCCTCTAAGCGATCGCTTGCTCCTCTTTTGCTTGAATTCCCAACTGGTCAGATTCTTCACATGTTCTGCCACGATCTGTTTTCATCAGTTCCTATCTGAACTGTTCCCCTTCATCTCCCCTTTCATGTCATATTGGTGGGCTGGAAAGAGTTCAAAAGATCAAACTTTAGTCTCATTGCAACTATCACGGACAGGAGGAGTTTCATTACATTTTTCTTTTTCTCTTTCACGTTCATCAAATATCCTCCTAACTCCTCTTCAAAGAGAGTGAAGTTATCACCCCTGTTTTTTTTTTTGGGTGGGTCCTTTTAAATCATGTAGAATTCGCTCTCTCCCTCTGTGTCTATTTATTCACAATACATGAATGTCAATTGGAGCGGGTGGAGAACACGCATCATCTTGTCAAATACAGGATATTTCAATATAACACTTATAGCGTTCTTAAATTTATTATTCCCAAGCCTGTGGCGGTGGTGGGTTTTGTAAAAATTCTTATTTTAAAATCGGGAATCACTTACAAAGAATTTGCCGTTACATAACATTTTGCCTGACAAAAGTGGTGTTTCTGAGGGAACAGTTGGCTCGACATATTTTTCAGATTTAATTCTACCTGTACCTAATCCTGGCAGTCAATTTTTCGTCTAGTGTAGAGGATTTGGTTTCGGGTTCGCTCTGGTCTTGAGATCTCTGGTGCTTCCAGTGATGAATAAGTGGTTTATGTGTAAGGATGAATTTAGGTTTTCTAATATATTTAAGGAACTTAGCTGTGAATTTATATTTAAACTCGGTGTGTTTGTCTGTGCTTGTTATTACTTTTGTTGCAATGCGGTTTTGGTATGATTAAATGAAATCATGTCATAGTGCTTTTCTAGACAGTCTCTAGTGCTGCCTTTATCACCAATGCCGTAACTGTCGACCCATGTATGTGGTTAAATTTAGAAACATAAAATAAAATGAAAAATTGCTTTATTCCCCTCTTATTTAGCATAGTTACTATCAGACTTTCACTCCTCCCAGAATGTCAGAAGACAGGTTTTTCCAAAATAATAGAGAAACACAGTTAAAAATAAAAGTATCATAAATGTAAAAAGAGCGAAATGTCATTTTCTAGACTTTATTCCATAAAGATGGAGCGCTGGGTATTATAAACGGACTGACTAACGTTTGATGCTCCTTCCGCAAGAAAATAGTTCTGCATTGCGATGGGAACTGTGGGCAACTGACGTGAAACAGACAGCACTAAAGTCTGAATTTCACACACACACACACACACACACACACACATATATATATATATATATATATATATATATAGAAGTTATTTCGAAGAAAACTTGGTCTATTAAAGTAATCTACATTTTATTTTAAACAAATTAAAATGTGTAATTTTAATTAACCTAATTGCATTTTAAATACCAAGAATCGTTCCTTAATTTTAAATGTTATTAAATTAAGCCTGTATGCATTTTTAAATAGGCTACCTGAATAAACCTGAAAGTACAGCAAAGTTTTTGTAATAGCTCTTTGTTGATAGATCTGAATGGAAAACACTTGGCGGATGGATTTAACGCTATGTGACGTAGTGATACGATTGCCAAATAACAACTTGGGGAAAGTCTGAAGTTAAGATGAAATGGACTAATAATCCCATTGGCTGGAGTTTGAATATGGTCAAAACGATATAAATCCCTGCAGCTTAATGGCTGAGGAACTTTTGGAAAGACCGTTTAAAAACTTAAGCTCTTTTTCCTTTTTTTTTTTTTTTTTTTTTGTAATTGAAACGTATTGTTAGAAAAAGGTTTTCAGAGCCCTTTAATAATTTTGTTTCTCGACTAGCTATAATTGAAGGGCTGCCATGGCGAATACACTCGAATTAAAGCCATGGTATTTTGTCCCAAACAGATTTTGCATTAGTTTTTATTTCCTTCATGATATAAATAAATATCCTTTTATAAAATTTAAATTCAGCTTGGAAACTTATTTTACTCTTACCCTATATCGTGAATTATCGCTTATTATGGCTAATAATAATAATAATGTGCTTACACTGTCAGGGAACTTTATAAAAGAGAAAAAGGGTACTGAAAAGATAAAAACCTGAAAGGCAAATAAGTTTGGCGTGATCTGCATACAGTAGGCACTTTTCCTTTGTTTATACTGAAGGAATAAGGAATGGAAAAGTGCTGTTCCAAACGTTAACACACTTTGGCTGTTCCAAAATATGTTAACGTAAAATAACAAACTGATCAAAAACGACCAACTTATGTATAAGAGCAGGCCGCAAATTCCATAGTGGAATTATCAAATATATTGCTTAAAAATAAAGCTTGAAACGGATGAGGAAAGTGGTCATTTGTGCGCTTTTACACTGGCTTAGTTCATAAATTTCTTTTTTTTTGTGTGTGTAGTGTTTCTAAGTAAAACACATGAATAGTTTAGTAATAGTTAAGAGACACCATATTTAAAACGTTACACAGGGTAAACTGTTAGTTTTTATAACCTTAATAAAGCAGTGCTGTCTGAAAAGAAGGTGGCACGTTGTTTACTTAGGTGATTCACATCTCGAGAAGTAGCTAAGCAAGTGAACAATTGCGTTGGGAGGGCTAATAGAAATGTTATTAGGATCGGAGGGTTTATTTGCTTTTAAAAAAGGGTGTTTCCTTTTTTTTTTTTTTTTTTTAATGAGGCAAGACCGCTTGCCAAGTTTTTAAGTGGGAAGGGTAATTACTTTGAATGCAGGTATTCCAGGAAGCAGACTTATAATTATTGTTTTTATTCAGTTGAGGAAGTACGTTTTTCAGACTCCCTGTTTAAGCTGTTATTAGCAAATTAAATTTATGCAAGGGGATGGATGTTCAGTTTAAGAAACTGAATATGTTTCAGATGTAAGATTTAAAAAAAAAAATCAGATGTAAGAAACTGGAAACTTACTAATGACAGAATTACTCATATATACAAAATACATTCAAAAAAGTATAAGAAAAATATAAGATATGGTATGCGCTCTCCCGGAGGTGGAAAAGCGCTTACCATCTCACATCATGTTCGTCATATTCATCTGGAAGTAATATGCAAGTTCTGACGTGCTAATATTTAAAGTTCCGGGATAGCTGGCAGCCGCGGTCCGTGTTCAAGACGGAAGGTGGATCTTTCCATTTTTATTTTCTGTGGTTAAAATATTTGGACGGAGTATTGTACCAATGTTAAATTTGTGCTATTAAAATAAATAACTAAATAAAAAGTTTCAACGTGAAACGGTTACAATTATTACAGACAAACGTTTGGCGAGGATTCAATGAAACACAACCGGATATATCAGTGGCATAAACAATTCAGAACAGACAAAAAGCGGACGGTACCTTCCTCATAAAGGTACCGTCCGCTTTTACTTAAAACCGAAAGGCCGAATGTGATTAAAGAGATATACAGTACGTACCGTACTTTGAAGTGCTTGTCTGAAAAATGCAATCAGACGGAAAGAGGGAGGAAATTGACACGGGGGAACAGAGAGAAGGGATCAGATTTTGTCGCTTGGCACTTGCGCACGAGTTCATTTTGATTAAATGGTACCTGAATAAAAATGGAATAATAGTTGGAGCATCGGCTTACTCAACAGATCTCTCAACATGCTATATTTGCATTTCTTTTTCCTCTTATATGGCATTGAAATATAAGGATGCTGTCAAAGTGCATGTAGTTGTGACGACATGCTAAAGATGGTAGTAGAAAAAGGCTGCCTGGGTTGTTCTCAAAAAAATAAATAAAATAATAAAATAAAATAAATAATCCAAATAAAATAATTCTGATCTTATCAGAATATACTACATAATTTTTCCATGACATACATTGCCTTATTTGAGAAGAGGCCTTGAGCCCAGGAATAGTCATAATGAAATAAATATTGCTTTAATATAGCTGTGTTTTATAAGTAAATATTTATAAGTAAATAAATATTTACTTATTTACCAACTAACGAAAAATTTATTTCATTAATACATTGCCTTTCCAAATGCAGTGAGTCGACATATTAGTTAGTTCAGTTCAGAATTAAAAGATTTCCATCCGTGAAAACCAGTAGGCAATTCTATAGTAGCTCTTGTAGTAATTATGCTTTGTTTTAAATTTTCATAAATATTCTTTTTACTGGAAATGCTATCAAATGTTATTTTCATTCAATTCTTGTTAGAAACCTATGTCTGGAATATTTTTTCTTCGTTTTATATGATTGTGTCCTCTCATTTCTTGATAAAGTTCGAACAAAACAGTGGCTTAATTAAAAAAAAAAAAAAAATTCTTAATCTTCGTAGAGATGCTTAACTGTTTAGCATTTAAGATCATAATCGTAGTTAAAGACTTCAATCTTTAATTTTTGTAGAAAGAATAAAATACAAATCAGTTCTAAGTAGAATTAATGAAGCCCATCCTACTTCGTTCAGTATGATGAATAATAGAGCCTGCTTCGGTCTTGTTTCAGGTTGAATGCGAAAAATGAAACTGCTCCGCAGAATACTCCAGGATTTCCCTCACACGTAATATTGGGTTAAAATTACCTTCCGTGTACGGTAATTTTATCCCAAAAATTCACTATGAAAGTACTAAATGGGCAGTGTTTATAATTTGAGTAGTTGCTACCTTGAAACAAGATGGCTGACATAAATAAAAATTATGCCTTCAAGATTCCTCACGTCACACGTTCTCTAAATTTGGTTTGTATCAGCTATAAACACGACTTCCAAACAGACGGAACTTATAAATTTAGTGGCTTTCATGTTTCCAGATGTAAACCCAAAAGTTATTGAAGAGGACACAGACATAACGATCTCATAATCCCGCTTTCCTTGATTGGGAAGTAGTCTAGAAATAACAAAATAATATGTTGTTGCTCTCATACTCTATGGAATATACTTATCTCATTTTGATGAGAGAATTCACTCGATGGAATTTCTTTCTTAATATGAAATTCAAAGATGCAGAGCTTATAGTAACTTTCATTAAATTTCTTTGTAAACGAAACCTGGAGTAGTAACTACCAGATTTTATACAAGGCTTGATTTTATATCAAAAACAATACCGGTCCGGAACGCAGTTTAGAGGATGTCTGTAAAATCTCAGTTTGCCAAACGTCATCAGAACCCTTAAAGTGCTCTGAAACACTTCTACGTGTGTTAATTTATAATGTGGATTATCAACTGACAATTTTTCATCTTCGCACTTTCTCTCCGACCATTCGCGACAGGCAATTTATTTTGATTAATTAAAAATTTGTAATTAACAAGTTATCGCGAATTTGTTGCCCTTGAATTTATTTCCTTGAATACGAGCACTGAGACCGGTACAGCCTTCAGACATCAAAATGGCGTCTTACTGTCTCGTTCTGACACTACCTTGACAGCACACCTTTTTCTCATTAAGGCCCCTTTATAAAAGTCAGATGTTAACTGAGACGTGAGGGGTTTCAGTCCAGTTCTTGCCACCATTGCCATTCAGCATCTCAATAATTGTGTTTATCGTATGTTACATACCTGTCACTACCGAATGCTCAAACTTCATGTGAATACGACATCTGAACCTTCACTACACTACTCCCTCTTTTCCCTTTCATTCGTCACCGAATTTACCCGCTTTCAGCTCCTGAACTGTTATCACTGACCTGAAGTACATGACAGGATTCGAGACGTACACTGTCGTTCTGTCCCACAATACCTCGCCACACCCGCTGTTTGCCATCACTCACACTGAACTACGATTTATCATTTCATCTAGCTCAGTGTACTTCTCCCCCCTTATCTAGCACGTGCCTCTTTTCATCACCTCTGAAGCTTGATCTCTTTTCAGGTTCCATACAGATGTCAGTATTGTGTGTGTGTCGGGGGAAGGGATGTACTCTTACACCTTACGTACAAGTTTACGAAAGATCAACTGCCTCGCTGGAAAGTTTCTTGCTTTAAACTTGATCTCTTTCTTTTTCTGAATTTTTTCCCTTTTCTGTTGTACCCATTTTTTCTGGTTGTTCATTTGAGTACATCTCTCGAATTAAGAAAATACTGTAATACTTCAAATTAGGATTAAACTCTCTTGTGACAAAAATTGAATTTTGTCATGCAGTACTCAGTTGTTTCCTTCAGAGCAAATCTTGAACTCGGCCATGGTAAACAGGAAAATGGGCCCATAAATTTCAGCAACATCTGGATGCTGAGGCTGTCAAACTAAACGAAAAATTTTAATTTATACTAGCATGCCTGCGCAATTTTACAACGCGGTTATACAGCCTCAGTGGCTTACTCACACCACTCTGGGGTACCACTGCAGGGACTTGTCGATAGGGAGTTAGACGAAGGAGAAGTTGATTGTTCTGTTGTTCAGGGGTAAATGAGAAGGTGAAGTACGTTTATAAAGAAGGGGAGGAGGAAGTTTTGTCTTTTTTATAGATTAACACAAGTATTTTTTTTAATATAAAGAAAGGAGTTTATTTCTCCTGTAGGCTTTAAACCAATTCACTTTTAAAAGAATGGACACATCCAATTAATTCTAGATTCCAGATTAAAGAAACCTTGATTTGCTGGTTTGTTAAAATACAGAGAAGCAGAGTTTGCTAGGGGTTTTACATAGAGGTGATTTAATGATTTACAACTCAGCTGCTTGTATCTAGAACAAGTCTGAAAATTTAACCGTAGTACAAAGATAGCGCATAAAAAGAATGAAACCATCAAGAGTACATTAGAACTAGAATATCAGTGACGAATATTTCGCCAAAACTGCTTCAGAGAAGAAGTAAAGATTATATGGAAGTAATTATAAAAATCTTTCCCTCGGCTTCCTTCAGTCAGTGGGACGGACTCGAGTAAAAATGCAGTTAAATAATTTTTTACATGTATGACTTTATCTTCCTTTAAAAAATTACAGTTATTGCACAAAATTTATCTGGACCTGAAAACTGTTATGTAAAGTTGTCCATCAGCAAAAATGCCAACTTTGCTGAAAGTCGGACCCTGAGATTTGTTGATTGTGATGAAAAAAAGCTAAGAAAGTGTCTTCTCTTCAAAGTAAGCGGCAAGTTAGTTAGTTTCGCTGAGAGCTAAATAATCAATTTTTGGGATTTGAAAATTGGTCGGCAAATATTTGGAAATTATTTTTCTCAATTTTACTGCTAAATAGAGCCTGTTTAAAAAAAAATAAATAAATAAAAATATATATACATATACACTGTATAAGGATACGAAGCAAGAAGGATTAGGAAATAAGAATATATGACGCATAAGCATAACTTAAGTTATATGATTGAAATATTTGGCTATCAAACAGAGCATTTGTACAGAAAATGAATATTAATATACTAGATGAACAAAAGCATAAAGTATGAGAAGAAGATATATAATATGGAAATAATAAAATAATAATGCAGAATAATATATAATAAATAAAATAATAATGTAGAATAAATCACATAAATAAATGAACGTAAAGTACAGGACCATCAGTGGATATCACACTACCGGATACAATCAGTGGAACGGAGAAGCCATTGATTGTAACTTTGATATTTCCAATCATTAGCAATTTTTTGAGATTTGCATTGATTTGTTGGGCAAGAGTAGGCATCTAATTTGGAATGAATCTGTTCATTAGATAGAGTCCTCTGTTAGATCTGACATAGATCCAATTTTTCGCGTAGAAATAGTTCTTGTCATCATTTTCGCGGTTGCAGTTTCATTTCCTTAATTTTGTTAGACAGTCTCATTATGAGCACCAAGTCCAAGGCATTTGTTCTTGGTTATACGTTGATTGCGTTTTTCTTTTTCTTTCTTTTTTTTTTTTTTTTTTTCCCTCGCTGTTCCCCGTAATAGCCGAAATTCGTTAGCAAACAAGCGTGAGGTGTTTGTTTGAGCTGTTGAACACCAGACTTCAGCACCATATAGAAAATGACAGATAAATTATACTCTTAATTGATGTATTTTCTGGTTGTATTTCGACCTCTGACATGAGCAAGGTTCTGCTTGGCACGCTATCTTAATTTCAGCGTCTTTAGGCAAAGCAATGTCAGGTGATGTGAATCTGAACTGACAGTCAGAGATAACACAAGGTCGATTTAAGTGCATTCCCAAACTAGTAAGATGCGTTTGCAAAGAGACTCAGTGAATTATTGATGTTTTGTGTAATTGCTTGTGAATCATCCATGGTCTAATCATGGTAATCAGTTTTATATCACCAGCATAGCTAATAAAATTTGGACTTTAATTCAAGAAAGGTAGTAGTAGTGCCATGAAGAGAAGACCAAACAGTACACCATCCCGGAGTACTCATGCAGTGACTTATCGAGTTATTCTGCCAGAAGAGAATTAGATTGTTCTGTTGTTCAAGAGTACTGAGAGAAAGCGAAGCATGTGTCTAATCTGTACTCTGATTAATCCTGGGCTCTAAGCCTACACGAGGCCTTAGCGCCCAGGTATAATAACTGTATCATGTGCAGCACTAGATATGTTACAGAAGATTCTTCATGAGTCTCAAAAGCCTTATTGTTTGTGTATAGAAGGTTGGTAATGGTTGATCTATTTTTCACTGCACAGTGAATTTGAGGTGGTAGCTGAGATGGTGGTTGGTAAATATTGGAAGAGTGGTTTTCCCCTAGCAGTTTTAGAATGAAAATTATGTGCGGAAATTTGCCTTTAGCCAGCGGGTGGTTGATTGCTGGAACAAACTTCCATCTGTCGTTGCGGAATTTGACAGCTTAAATAAATTATTATTATTATCATCATCATCAGTTTATTTCTCTTAGGAGAACACCCGGTTACAGCCACTGGCTACAGGGTGATCATACATATACAACTATGTTACAAAATATACATCTATGTTACAATTATAAAATACATGAAATACATAATATCTGATTTATAAGTACACTTTATCTGGAATATAGAATATTTGAGTTATTAATTACTCGCAAAGGCTTTTACTACTGTAAACTGGTAAGAACATAATACCATGACAATTGAAGCATACCTTCTGCTTAAACACACACAAGTGGGAGTTTCACCATATTTACATAAACACAAATATTTACAGCCAAACAACGTACAGCATATGAAACAACAGGAATGACCGCGATACAGCAAAATAAAAATTTGAAAGTTCAATTTTCCAGCAGTCGTCTTCTTCTGTGGGGATTACAGTTGTGTAGGTAGGACAATCCTGACACCTATTTCTTGATGAGGTCGGGTTTCCTAAAGCCCAGTGGCTTGTGCCTGGCCGAACAAGGTGCTGAAACTGTATCCTTACATCTGTATTTGCAAGTAAGAGTTTCTGAGAACTTCCTTTCTGTAGGATTTGCAATTGCAGAGCTTTTCAGGATTGATGTTGAGGTTGTTAAATAGCTGGATGGTGTTTGCTGGAAAGAATCTTCCGAGGCTATCCAACTGCGTAAATGCCGCTTTCAGTTGTGGTTCCTTATCTGCAACTCGTCGTGGTTTTTCGCCGGGTATTCGGTGCATCCAGTCGTCCCGTTAAAAGCTGAGCGAGGGTCATTATGTTTCTTGACGTGATTATTTGTCTCCAGGGTGTGACCTCTAAATTGGAGTATAGTACTGTATAGCTCTTGAGATGGTAAAAGGCTTAGCTGAAATTCTGTTCAGCCATCTCAAGAGCCAGTATTCGAGTCCTAGAAAGGCTTTGATACTGCATTCGGGAGCTGAAGACCAGATTTGTGCCGCGTATAGGGGAATAGGAATAACACATCTGTTGATGTATTGCTTCATAAGACCGGAGTCTTTAATACCGATGAGCTCCTGCCTGGTTGCCCAAAGCGCCGCGTATGTTTTGTTACGGAAGTATGCGAAGTGCGGGCGGAAGGTCAGGCCTTCGTCCCACTTGAGACCAAGATCAACGTGTGACTGTGCCTTTTGGACGAGGATGCCGTTCACAAATATTTCCATTTTGTTTGGCTTTATTTTATTTGTGAAAGTCATTTGTGCCGTCTTTTTTTCATTCAACTGCAGCCCGATACAATCTAGATACTCTTGAAGTTCTTTTATTTTAGTATTAGCCACTTGGTTGTGGTAGTCAGCTGATTTCTGATCTCCTCAGGTAATAAAAAATTTTATATCATCGGCGTATGTGATGAAGTGCTTCTTGTTCTGGGCTAAGAAGTGTTCTAGGGCGATGGCAAAAATTGTGGCAGAGAAGACTCCGCCTTGCGGGACGCCTTTATCAACCTCATACGTTGCGCACATGTTTTCGTTTGTCACCGTAATTTGTCTGCGCCGAAGAGTGCTCTTTAATAATTGGAGGGCATTTCCTGTAATGTGAAAGTAGTCCCGCAGAATGACTATGAGAGCTGGGATGGATATGTTATCATACGCGGCTGCCACATCTAAAAAGACTACGTCCACCTGCTGCCTGCTGTTTAGTGCTTGCTGGATCTTTAGTAGTGTTCCCATGAGGTTCGTGATGGTCGATCTCTGTGGAAGTACTGAGTGCAGGTATTCTGGCCTGTGCTTAAAGCAATGCTCGATAATGGTATGCAGGATTGTTTTTTTCAAAGATTTTTTGCAAAGAGCATCCGATAGCGATTGGTCTGAAGTCTTTTACAGATTTTGGGTTTTTTATTTTGGGGATAGGTTTTACAAAATAGCTTTTCCACAGCTTCGGGAAGTTCGCCTCCATCAAAATTCTCTGGAATATGTGTAATAGTACATCGATGATGTAACAGCTACAGATTTTGATCATAACTCCGCCGAATACTGGCTCCTTCGTTGGATCACGCAAAAACATCGTCATCCACCCCAGCAAAGGACAACTGCGATGGCGACGTCACTTCACTTTGCCCGGCTTCCAGATCTTGTATTTGAAAAACGCCTTGTTCTCACTGTCAAGATGACAACCGGAATGGTCTCGGAGCCAAGCATCTGGGAACTGTGTGGCTGGAGGATCCCTCTACCCGGACTGAGGTCAGCTCCCACGCTCACAGCTCACTACAACAGACTATCACTTAGTGACCGCTTTCTCCCCAGGGAGATGCTCCCCACAATCCTTTCAATAGACGGCGACCTCTGTAGGTTTGTGAAGGATCGGAGGTACCGAAGAGAGATCCTTAAGAGCCTGACCCTTGGCCAATCAAAGTGCACATTGATAAGGGCAGCATAATAATGCCCAATATATTGTAAATAATGTTCAAAGCACGATGTCTTTATGAATATGTTGTAAATAAAGTCAATAATATCTTTATGAATATAAATATTAATATAAATGTAAATCTGAATATCTTTATTATTTCAGTGTAAATACTGTGAAAAGCATAATATCCTGTAAATAATCTGACACTGATTCTATTTTATTGTTGGCTCTGGGGGATGAGCCTGAACTTCGATGTGGGCCCCGTCACCCCAAGGCTATTATTGTCCACCATCCTATGTAAAACCCCTGGCATTGCTGCTGTGAAGGGTCTATTGTATATACCACGTTTGTATACAATAAAGATTATATATATATATATATATATATATATATATATAGTGGGAAATTATCTGGCCCAATCGTTGCTTTATTTGGGAGGCTGTTGATTGCACTTTTTAAGTTGTCTCTGCTAATACTGATTTCCTTTAGATGTTCATTGCTAGTGACAATCCGATTACTATTGATAGATTCCTTAAATTCAAGGCGGAACTAGCGGAACTTAAACAAATTCAAGGCGGAACATCGATTCACTCCAAACATTTGGAATGAATGAATATTCACTCCAGATGCTGTATAAGCGTGCTTTCTTGCATCGTATGCCTCTGCTAATGCTAAAACTGGACGGAATTGTAAAATCGGAGTGGCCGTTTCAGCATTCGGGACTGGGCTCACCTTGTAAGCATACCCCTTGCTTAACATAGTATTATAAATTGAGAGAAGTAGGTCTATCAGAAAGAGGCTCAGTGCTCTAATAATAAATCGTGGAATGTCATCTGTTCCTGTAGGTGGGAACGGGTTTCATAGCTGCTGTGGACGCTTTTATTTTGATGGTAGTACATCAGAATATATCATATTCCTAGTTCTAAGCTTTTAGGGAAAGATACTATTGGTTTGACCATTAAAGTGAGTGACGAAGCCCTTCCAGTCGTCTGCGTCAAGGTTCCAGCTGTCTTCAGTAGAAGAATTTAAAATTGGTGACAGTCACGTCTCCTCTCCCCCCTCGTTCAACTAAATAGTATTTGTAGGTGATCATTTTGTTGTGCCTATTTATTTATTTATTTTTAAATTTGCATCATTTTGCTTGATAATTTATAATTTGCTCGATAAAAGGGATCGTGTCGATTTAGAAACATAGCATTGTAATTTACCTTTCTATCTTGACTTTCAGTATATTTTTGGACAGTTTCAAAATTTTATTTTTTACCGCCGTCGTAGATTCTCAACTTTTTCTGCAGAACACGATTCAGTTTATCTCGTTTTCCACTGACGCATGCATTCGTTCGAACCATGTCTTGCAGGCAGTTATTGTTCTACAACAATTGCGACTCAATTACAGCCCCCATTTTCTTTAAAAAATAGGTGTGGAAAATTCCTTACATCACCCGCAAGCATAATTTCAAATTAGTTTTTTCTTTGCTTGCAGATAATTTTTTTTTTTTTTTTTTTTTTTTTTTTTGGTAGTTTTTGGCGCATCGGCTTCTGTGGCCATAATGCACCTCCCAAGAATTCGCCTATACTAACGATTTTTTATGTATGCCCGTTCATTGAATGCGCTACAGGCTTTATCAGCGATGACAAGCAGTAATCATTCCAACCCTGTCCTGGATCCAGCAGATGATATACACTCTCTATTCAAGTGGATTCGACATCCGCTTCTGCTGATCCCTAATCACATCGGGTTTAGAGGAAACGATTTGGCTAACATTGCAGCCAAATCGGCAGCCCTGACGAATAATCTTGACCTGTCAGTCTCCAATACAGACAAGCAAGTAATCCGTAGTAAGTTACATTCTCAGTGGCAAATATCGTGGCATCGGAAAGTTCCAAACAAACTCTATCAGATTAAACCTGCGATCCATCTTTGGCAGTCTAGTCTATATATGGATCATAAAGAGGAAGTTGTTCTTAATCGGCTCTGCATAATACACACCCCTTTCCGCTGAGAGACTGATGACCCTCCGATGTGCGAGCAATGCGACACCGTTTTATCCGTTAAACATATTTTATCTGACTGTACCACTTTTAGAAATTCTCGTTTTACCGCTTTTAACCATCTGACCGAGCAATATATCCTCAGTCAGATTTTAACTGGCAATGACAATGTGTCAGCAGTTTTTAAAATTTTGAAAGCGATTAATACGTATACACTCATATGAAATATCCAATTTATTTTCACTCTTATGCTGATTTTTATTTATTGACATGTGTATTCTTCTGCTTTCCGGAACAACCTTTCTTCATACACAATACCTGAAAATTACAACGTACAGAGATTCAAATACGGGATTCCTGGCTTCTGTGCTTCCCAGCTCACATACTGGTCTGGGCAGATATTTCCTGTGGTAAGGCCTGTTTTCGCTTTTTTCGATAATGTGAGGTTGACTTATTTATTTTCATTTAATTCAGGGGTATAACTGTTGTATTATATATTTACTTTTCGCCCATTTCTGTAACGGTGCCTTGGCACTTAACCCCAAATCGTTTTGCAGGCCACCAGGAGATTGCGATAGACGGCCTTCTCATTCTTGCCACAGACGAGTGGCAAGGATAATAATAATTATTATAATAATAATAATAATAATTATTATTATTATTATTATTATTGATTGATTGGCGAAATAGAGGGCAATCACATGCCTCCCAACAATGTACAAGATCCTAACCAGCTGCATAACTAAGAAGATATCAGACCGCTTAGAGAGTCAGAACATAATGGCCGAAGAGCAGAGGATGCAAGCAAAGGATGCTAAGAGAAATTAACCATAGTTGCCGCAGTTATGGAGCAAGCCTTCAAGAAGCACCGCAACCTATATACGGCCTACATCAATTACGCAAGTCTTTCAACTCCGTACCTCATAGCTCGCTAATAGAGACCCTGAAGATCTATAAGGTCAATCCGATAGTGACAAACTTCCTAGGAGCAACAATGGCGAAATGGACTACCACTATTAAGGTCGAGAACATCACAACCAGGCAAATCCCCATTAGAAGAGGAATCTTTGAAGGAGATGCTCTGAGCCCACTATGGTTCTGTCTAGCACTCAACCCGCTGTCCACCATGCTCAACGGCAGCAAGTATGGATATAACCTCAAAGAAGGAAGAAAGAACCTGTACACCTTCACCCACCTGATGTACATGGATGACATCAAGCTCTACGTGGCAACCGAGAAACAACTCCAGCAACTACTCCGGATCACCGAAGAATTCAGCAAGGATTTCAGGATGAAATTTGGTCTAGACAAATGCAGGACCCACACACTGCACCAAGGAAAATTAGTTGGTCGAAACTACCAGCTGCTGACTGGTAAAGAGATCGAAGCTATGACAGAAGGAGAGACCTACAAATACCTAGGGATGATGCAGGCTTAGCAGTTAGAGCACAAGTAAATTAAGGCCTGCCTGGCCGAAAAATACGATCAGAGGCTCAGAAGCCTGCTGAAAGCAAAATTGAACGGAGGGAACACAGTTAAAGCCATAATAACCTATGCAGCTCTATGACCCCGAAAGTGTACCAACATACACTTTCGGGGTCATTGATTGGACTAACACCGAGCTAGAAGATATCATGCGAAAAACAAGGACAATGATAACCAAGACTCTCCAACACCACCCGAACTCAGCAGTGTAGAGAATAACAATACCTCGGAAAGAGGGAGGAAGGGGCCTGATAGACCCGATAGAACAACAGAAAACAGCGATAGTTAACTTGAAGGATTACTTCGAGAACAATACAGCACCACTCCACTAGGCCATAAGGAAGATAGATAAGTGGTATACCCCACTCAGCCTAAGCGAGGAAACCCCACCCGCCCAGACAGTACAAGAAATGAAGTTAGAAAGATGGGCAAAGAAGACACTCCAGGGCAGACACTACAATGACCTCCATCAAGATCATATCGACACCATTGCTTCCAATGCATGGCTCACAAGCGGACGCTCTTCCCCGAGACTGAAGGATTCATGCTGGCCATCCAAGACCAGGTAATCAACACTAGAAACTACAGAAAATACATCGCAAAGGAGCCCGGAATGTCAGATGACACATGTCGACGATGCCACCTGGCCTCAGAAACGATCTGACACATCACCGCGGGTTGCAAAGTGATCACCCAGACTGAGTACACTCATAGACACGACCAGATAGCCAGGATAATACATCAGAAACTAGCGAGGAAATACCAGTTGACCAAAGAAAGTGTACCATACTACAAGTACGAACCCCAGGCAGTACTAGAGACCCGAACCCACAAACTGTACTGAGACCGCGCCATAATAACGGATAAGACCATCCCGCATAACAGACCGGACATAACCGTTGTGGACAAGATAGAAAAATCTACCTACCTGATTGACATAGCGGTGCTGAACACTAGCAATGTCAAGAATGTTCGTGTACTTCTTAATTTTTTCCTCATGGGGAAAAATTAGGAAGTACACGAACCTGAGACATGAAGTCAAGGAGATGTGGCATATTCAAGAAGTATCGATCATCCCGATCATCGTGTCAACCACCGGTATGGTGCCAAAGACTCTACATAGCAGCCTAGCAGCAATAGATCTCCCAGAGAACACCTACAAGGAACTCCAGAAAGTCGCAATCCTGAACACCTGTAGGATAGTCAGAGATTTCTCTGACTATCCTACAGGTTTGGAGACTTTTCTGACTATCCTAGAGGATAGTCAGAAAAGTCTCCAAACGGATATTTGCCCTCCGCTTGCTTGTGTCAATTAAAATGATAGCGGGTGAAGTCAATACGCCATTTTGGCAGATGTGTAATTGGAGGATCCCCCCAAAACCCTTAAGAGCCTCAGAATAGGGGATAGATTCCTGCCCATGGAGATGCTCTACAATGTCCAGGAGATGGATGTGGACTACAAAACGTTCATAGAGGACAAATCGTACAGAAGACGCATCATCAGGGACCAGCTTTCGTCTTCAACCGAGTGACTGTCATCGTCCTTTCATGTGTCTTCATTTCACATGTTAATATTAATTTTATATGTAAAATATGTAATTATACGTTTTATGTCCTAATATATGTTTTAAGTAATTCTTCTTGTATAAGTTATTTAATGTTAAACCCCTAGCATTGTCGCTGTTGTGGGTATTATTGCATCAGGCAATCATGTAACCAATCACTGCCTGCAATAAAGATATTATATTTCCTCGACCAACAGTAACACCAGACATTACAACCACCCTGTGTACTTGGTAGCAGTACCCTTCACGGAGTGGAATCCCCCAATCAGGGAGAAATAATATAAGAGCAACAACAATAATAATAAGTTCATTTAATATTATGTACTCTGTCTGGAAATTTTACCTGTATGAAGAATTTAAACTGTTTAAAGCAAAAAAAAAAAAAAAAAAAAAAGTGAAGCCTTATTTTTCCCCTTTAAAACTGATTTTTATAAAGATGGACCTCAAAGAATAAATAAAAGCGACCATACACGAGTGATCAAGGTAAGAGTAACTCACGCTGTTTTTTTCGAAACCACGTGATAGCATAAAATACGGTTATATATATATATATATGTGTGTGTGTGTTTTTTGTCTGCCTTTGTAAGATCCCCTTTCCCTACGTAGCTGTACCAGGCTGCAAACAGAAAATTTGTTTTAAAATGTAATCGAATTGTCTCTTGATATTCCATAATGACAAGACATTTTATATATTTTCAGTATATTCCGATAGATGGCATTAGGGTGTAACCATATTCTAATAATATTTAAATAAACTAATTTATTCGATTTCAAAGCCATTCCGTTTTATAAAAAATACCGGTATGCTTCTTTTTTTTTTAATTCAGTAAAGAAAGTTATTAATTTGGATATTCTCTTTAATGCTATATTCTCTTAAATCGGATAATAATTGCGCCTTCCAAAAATTAAATTTTTCTATTGCTTTTTATGTCATAAGAATAGGATTTATTTTATGAGTTGTGCGAACATTTATTTTATTTACTCCGTTAAAAATTCACCAGAAAACTAATTAAATTGAACTCCATCGAGAATCGAAGACCTTCTTGAGCTCAGTATTGTCATTCAAATTTAATGCCAAAAAAAAAAAAAAAAACTGTGGATGCTAACAGAAAGCTTCGCATCAGAAGAACAAAAGATTATTTCTTGTATAGTTCTTGTGTACAGTAAATATGTATATAAAGTTTATTTATTTAAAAGGAAACAGAAAACTCCTTATCTTGCTGCCAGCCCCACAAATCACGTGTATCAGGTCCTTAAATTTTCACTGCACGTTCTTAAAATTAAAATGAAAATTCAGACGCAGTGAAGTCTTTTTTTTTTTTTTTTTTTTTTTTTTTTTATTTATTAAGAACTTGGTAACAGTGTAACAAATAAATTTTTACTGATCTAGAAAATTTTAACTGATATCATTTAAGCAGTCTAGAACGACTGCTTAAATGAGATAATTTGAAATGAAGATGTTATCTGACGACCTTTTGTTAATAGTGTCATCAGAAAGATGTCTGCAAAAGAACACCCAGTGGTGTGAGAACGTGTCCAGCGGAGTTCACTGAATTGCTGCGTTCGTTAAGAACAAGTTCAATTCAGAACAAAAAGGAGAGAGCAAATAGTTTTCACACAGCCTTTCTCCCACTACCCCACTGGAAGCCAGAGGATGCTTACATCTTGTTACCAACAGTACTACCATGTTACTCCCGCTCTCTCTTTCTCTCACTCACCTTGTAATTTCCATCCCCTCCTTCAGGCTAGTACCTTCGGACAAAGGCAAATAGCTTTGGCAAAGGGTCGAAACAGAAATCGCTTAGTTACTGCCGACCTTTTGGTCACGAGCAAGGTGTGGCTGAAGCTTTCCCCCCGCCGGCAGAGTGCACGAAGTTCTTAGGACTGAATGAACGCCGAAAATAGGTCTTGACCCTCCTTTCAAAGATTAGGGTTTGTGGAATGGGTTCGTCTTGGCATCGGGAGAAAGAGATGGAAAGGACAGACGAAAGCAAAGGTGTGACCAACAGAAGTTCATTTTAAGCCAGAAGAAATGGAGTACTTAAAAGTTAAACTTTCCGATATATCTTCGTAAAAATAAATAAATAAATAAATAATATTGTAAGATATTAGAAGATCTTCGCCGTACATATTACAATATCAATTAATAAGTAAAATTCAGTGCTACTCTTTCTAGGAAAAAATACCATTGATGTCAAAGGCTATATTTAGAGCTTCTGAGTACAACAGTGACTAATTCTAAGAATTTACAATAGTGAAAACTTTCCAACCTAGATTGTTTGCTCTAAAAATATATTACCTGAGTGCGTTCCAAACGTTTTCGATGCCGACACACTATACACATACCACAAATAATTCGACACCCCACACCTCTTTGTTCCTTATCTTCAAATTGATGGTAAATGAAACTGTACGCAACTTCCTTTGTTTCGGGTCAAAAATATTTAAACGAGAGAGAGAGAGAGAGAGAGAGAGAGAACAAGAATATGTGCTGTAAAGTGTGTTTAGGGTCTAGGAGTTTCCTCCATTCCGTGTAGTTTTCATTGTCGTGTGATACAGTACACTGTAGAGATTTAAAGGTATATAGGCACCAGGAGTTTCCTCCATTCCGTGTAGTTTACATTGTCGTGTGATACAGTACACTGTAGAGATTTAAAGGTGTATAGATACTGTAGTGTGTATGTACCGTTGAATATGTGCAGTAAAGTGTGTTTAGGGTTAAATAGCACCAGGGGTTTCCTCCATCTCTGATCACAAACTTAACCAAGGCCATCTGAAACGATTTGTACCATGTATTATTGAAAGAGAAAGAACGTGACCGGATCTCACCAGCCGCCAAGTATGAAAGCACGAGAAAAAATAAATGGCATATTTTTAATATATTACTCAATAATTGAATTTTAAGCAGTCAGTTACATCAATACATTCATCTAATGGAAATCAGAATGAAAAATAATGCTCATATGATGCCAAAATCTGACTACACTCTTTGGGACACGACGCATCACCCACTTTGCAAAACTCTATTGCCTAAACGTTATTAAAAAGAGACAAAGAATGGACGTATCAAGGCATTGAAGTTACACATTATTTATACTAGCATCCTCAGCAGAATTTTTCTCTCCTCCGTGACAGTATATTCGTTTCACCACTTGTCATGAAATGTGCTGGTTTGATTTCCATTGGAATTGATAACTGGATGATTTTCTGAAGTTCTCTCAATTGAAGCTGTAGTTAGATCTGGTTTTCAGCTGTACAACATGCAACACAGCCGTGAGCATGAGTTATAGTGATGTAATACACAATGTAACAATAAGGTCCTAGTCGACGATGCTCCTAAAAAATAAAAATACAATAAATAAAATAATAATAATAGTAAATAAAAAATACAAGAAGTAAGAATAGAAATTTACTAATTGTATTGCTGTAGAATTTTCTGCAGATTATTACAGATATCTAATGCAATAGTATGTCAAGGTCAAGAATAAAATACTGTGTCGATAATCCCATACAAATGTTCGGTATTTAGTGGAAATCTTTCGTTGTGATCATAAATTTGTGAAGAAGCACAAATATTGAAGTATATAGAGAAAGGGGATTTATCACTGTAGTCAACTGTTATTCATTGAAACCTAATAAATAAACAATACAGAGTATAACTTAAAGATCCATCCTCCTTTTAATGAATTAAATTTGTTAAATATGTATGCTAAGGAGGCCAACATACGTTGGAATGGTTGAAAGGTTAATACTATCCTTCTCACCGAAGACTTTACCATTCTGTAATGCCTATACTGACGTTTGTGGCGTTTATGACGTAGGGTTGGGTTTGGTTGTATGAAATATACGTCGAAACAACTCAGGCTATGAGACGCCAGTGTACCATATCTATAAACCGCATGTTTCTAAGGACAGTTAGCCTCATTGTGGAATTTATTGTTCACAAATTTCAGTTCAGTTTGGGTGCGTTTTCTTGTATTGAACCTGCTTTCAAATATGAGAACATAGTGATTACAAAAAATTAAATATTCTAGGCACATCAGTTTAAACTTGAATTAAATACAGTATCAAAATATACTCGTAAAGCCGACTGTAGAACTCTAGAAAATTGTTAACAATAGCAATACTGAATCTGAGTGACAAATGAATTGCCTGATCAAAGCTCATTTACTCCCTGTTTAATCCATCTTTTAAAATTTTTCCACACACACACACACACACACACACACACACACACACACACACACACACACACACACACACACACACACACACACACACACACACCAAACAGCAGTAATTAATTAATTTTTATTTGTACAATTCTTTTATGCTTTTTATTCCTCTAGCCCATTTAGACTGGATTTGAATAAAGTTAGCATTTGCATCAGTTTCTACAACGCCATCTGACAGCTTGGGAGTAAATTTTAACTGTATGCTTTTGCCACTAGAGAATACGCCTGGGGAAAAAAAAAAAAAAAAAAAGCAGATAACGGCTTATTTTCTCATTCTGCATTCAGAATCTCATTTAAATAAGTAATATCTCTCTCTCTCTCTCTCTCTCTCTCTCTCTCTCTCTCTCTCTCTCTCTCTCTCTCTCTCCTGTTTTCTCCCTTTTCTTTCAGAATATATAATATACGATTTTTTTCTGAATGGATGACATTTGTTATCTGTCATTGTGCACACATCTCCTATGCAGTTGCTTTTGTAGATATAATAAACTTTAATACACGAAAAGCTTCGCCGAAAAAAATCTTGACGCTTAAGATCCATACAATTGTGATTTCTTTTTTTTTTTTTTTTTTCATACGGTTCATCTAATGATAGCTGAATCATTTCTTGCATTCATCATATTAATGCTTGTCCTCTGGAATGTGTTGTGAGGGAAGAATATTCCGTAATTCTGAACATTGATTCTTATTGACTTATTTAGTGTATAATGTAATGCAATAAGTAGTATACATGCGTAACTCGACAGACTACGAATTATTTTGATCAAAATTACATTTAAAATCATCACACCACCACTTAAAATTCCATTTGGTTAACTTTTCGCATTTCTGTTTTTTACCAGCAGTGGCGGTCTCGTGTAATAATTGCCTCATGTAATAATAGTCTGTGCTGTTTCTCTGATATCAAAGGAATAGCAAAAGTACTGTATATGTAATAATATGGTGGTAAAGAAGTTAAGTAAAGACGGATAAGGAAAAAATTAGCATTTTATTCCCGCTTCTGTTCATTTTCTACTTCTTTTCCCCTGCTCATCCGTTTTCGGGCCTTTATTTAATATTATATTAATACGATGAAGCTAAATAAAATGAGTTAGTAATGCTTAACTACTACTTTAACCCTTGAGTTTTCTAAACAATACATTTCCTGTTCGGAATTATGCTAGTTTTATGAGTTTCTGTATTCATCAGTATTATTTGGCATGTGCTGCTAGTAGGTGGCTGGAGCCAACATTCTTGTCACTTTGCATCTGCGTATAAATTCCGTCTACCCAGACTTATGAGTTTCAGCTTAATTCGCCGTGACCTGGAACGATTACTCAGGCGACTGTCCTTAGGCAGTCAATTCTCTTCTGGGAATGCTTCTTGAATACAGAAAGCACCACTACCCACCTTACACTGCCCAATAGTATGGTTATATCTTGGTACGGAATGGAATTTCCCTTGTAAAAGGTCGCTTAATTCCTTCTAACTTCCTTCCCCACCATGGTGGTGGTGAAGATAATCTATTGTGCTTGCACTATTTTTATCCGAAGGTTTTCCCATTCTGTAATACCTGTATTAGACTTTTATGCTTGGGTAAACAATACATACGTAGAGAAAAGAAGTTCAAGGCAGCAAAGCTTTGGTGTACCATGTTTATAAATCCCGTGTGTACTAAGGACAGTTTGTCTCTTTGTGGAGCGAAATCCTAGGGAAAAAAAATCTTAGTAGAGTTCTACGCAATCTGAGATTCCTGAATTTGCAACTGCTGTTCTGCAAAGTCTGAAATCTGTTCAAAAAATCTGTTCTTTGTTTTTGATCAGCTATTTGTTAAGATTTTAATCAGATAGCTGATTAAAATCTTTAATCAGTCCCCACTTGGAAATAATAAGGTTTACCTTATTAAGAGCCTTAATAAGGCTCTTAATAAGTTTTTCCAGGGTTCAGAGTTAACCGTAGCATACTGGAAGGATTTCCCGTCCGTCACAAGCATCGAGAAATGTCATGTTCATACTTGATTCTTAATTCTTTTTTTTTTTTTTTTTTTGTTGTTTATTAATGTTCAGTTTTAAAGTTTTCCATTTCGATCCCTTGGGCTTTTCTGTCATTGGCGGGATTTGAAATGGGATCGTTTGAAATAGGTGAAGAGTGGCAATTCCACTTAGCTAAGAAAGCTGGCGGAATGGTATAATGTAAAGCTTTGTGATAGTGCTATATTGTTGAACTTCCTGTTCCATT
Source organism: Mastigoproctus giganteus (assembly GCF_048544385.1). NCBI lineage: Eukaryota > Metazoa > Arthropoda > Arachnida > Uropygi > Thelyphonidae > Mastigoproctus > Mastigoproctus giganteus. The sequence goes on along the minus strand of NC_143576.1, from coordinate 153,120,166 downwards.
ATGACCGATTTGTATTTACGAACTAATAATTAAACATCACTTGAACAGGTCACAGGACATTCTGTTAAAATTAAGAATTGGATGCTAGCTACGCATGCTGTTTGTATATGACATTCGTAGAACGCTGTCTTTTCCATTAGGCACTTCAAGCACTATGTCTAGGGGGCTTAAGAAAAAAGGGGCCCAAAAATATAATTCAAATAGAATTCAAAGATTTTATTGCAACAATAAAATTCTAAAAACTAATTTTTAAACAGATTTCTAAAATAAATTCTTTCTTCGGTTTTTTCTGTTATCAAAATCATTTACAGCGTCGTCAAAGTTCGTATTGCTAAGAACTTAGTGCTGGAATAAGTGTTGTGGAAATAACTTCACACCAAATTTATAGAAATGCTTTCGAATTCCTTTAAAAACAAACAAACAAACAAACAAACAAACAAATAAATAAAATAAATAGCACAAGGCATTTTATTATTTGATATAATGCAGTGTTGCCTCGGTATAAAGAGCACACCAAGGGGGCCGCCTCCGTAGCCAGGTGGGCAGGAGCAGCAGTGCATAGCACACGCTTCTTGATTATACCGGGGTTCGAGCCCGCGACCACCAAATACGGAGGATGCGGAAAGGTCAGGGAATGACCACCGCATATCCCCGGAGCAATATGGCCTTGTTAATGCTCCTAAAAACAAAATAAATAAACAAACAAGCACACCTAGGGCCTACGAAAACCACAGCTCTGAATTCATACCAATAATATCTTAAATAAGAAGAAAATTAAGATTATGAGGGTGTAAACCTAATAGAACTATTTCATTAATATTATTACGTGTAGGATTTAAGGCAAAAATCCTCAGACTGCGGGAATAAAAGAAAAATTCTGTTTATACTCCGAGACGACACTGTCAGAGGAAATCACAATATAGGAAGAATACAAGAAACAGCTATTTATTTAGCAGTCATGGGCTTGAACCCGGGTCACTAAAGGCACATATATTTATGCACCCTTGTGTTGACCACTCGGCTATGGTGGCCTTATGATAGTTTGCTGTCATATAAATTAGTGCAATAGCATCATTTATATACACAGTAAACCAACCGAAGTTGTGCAGTGGTATCATTACATAACATCTCATATTGTGAATTTCTTCACAACAAGTTGCCTATCTTATTATACCTCGAATAAGTAATACTTCTCCAGTAGGGAAGACTATTGTTACTCATTCTCAGTGGGTATCACCAGAAGGCCGTTTCAGGGCTATTTGATCCTTCATTGGTGAGTGGATATGTCATATCCCGATGAACAGCTGACAGCCCAGTTATGAGTTAAGTTTACAACGTGAGAGATTCCCAGTTGGGTGTAGTTTAATATGTGTAGGATTTTGGCTAAAAAGCCTAAGACTACCGGAAATGGGCAGAGTATGGGATTTTATGTAATGATTCTACTGCACAACTTCGTATAGAAACGTAAAGATTCCACTAACAGCTTCGTATAGAAACCTAAATATTCCACTGCACAGCTTCGTTTGCTGTTTATAGAAATTATGCTAATGCACCTACTTATATGACAGTAAGCTTTTAAGCCCTAAACTATACACGTATTAAAATACACCCCCACTTGGAATCTCTCATATTGTGAACTTAACTCACAAATGGGTTGTCAGCTGTTATACCATCGGGGTACATACCCACTTCACGATGAGGGACCAGATAGCCCTGAAACGGCCGCTGCGTGGTGGTGGTACATTTCTAACCTTTTTTCGCGATGGTAAGTTACATTAATGACTAACATCACAAACAGAAATATAAACAAAAGATATTTATTAATAGTTAAGGCAAAGCTAGGTATATTTGACAGGTGCTCTAAAAATATTTCAAAATGAGCATTTGCAACCTTTATATAACAGTTTTGGTAAACACGACAATTATGGCTGAAATATTATCAGATGCCCTCAATTTGCTTCAGTTTATCATTTTAAATGGAAAACAAAATGAAAATTTCACCAGGTGCAAACTAATATTTAGTTGAACCGCCTCTGGCCCTGATGACAGCAGCACACCGTCGAGGCATTGACAAGATCAATTTCTGAAGATAATCAACTGATAGTTCGTGGTTCCAAACACGAATTATGGCTTCTTGAAGTTCACGAAGGGTCTTTGGTTACTTTCTGACTACCCCTACCCCCCGATCATACAGAAGATTCCCGGAGTGAACTACAAGCATGGATTACAGCCAAGTCCCCAATACCCCAACCTTCATTATAGGTGATTTTAACATGCTTACGCCTAGACATGATGAAGCCACTGAAGATCTCAGAACAGTTATTGGTACATTTGGCTTAGTTCATCAAACCACACCTCCTACCAGGGGAAACCAGACACTGGATTAGTTATTCCAAAATGTCCCGCACCTTAATCTGACCACTGAACATTACAGCTTCCCTTCTGATCACTCTCCCATCACGTTTGAATTCAACGTTACTAACGACTCAAACGCTGGCGAAGCATTCAGGAATGAAGTGCTGACCAAAACAGTATACTCCACCAAATACTTAAACCCAGAGATCATCTTGGCACATCTCACAGAAATAAACTGGAAGGATCTACAGCAAGAACCAAATGGACATCGCAATATCTAGCCTTGCTAACCAGCTAGTTGAAATTGCCACCCAAGGAGCATCCAAGCAAATAAAATTATCTGACAGATCCAATGCATGGTTCAATGCTGAAGTCAGAGAAGCATTCAAGAGGAAACAAAAAACTTTCAGAAAATGGAAAAAGTTTCAATACTCAGCTGCTACCAGATGTACAAGAAAGAGCGGGCAACCTTCCTTAAAAACAAAAGAAAAGCAATCCGGCAGCTGGTACTCAACAAAATAAATCACTCCAAACGTATTGCATCCAAATGCAACAAAGTTTTCCATATGGAAGAGAAGGTATTTCAGGAATGGGTATCTTTGACTTTCAACGAGGTGCCATCAGACCCAAAAACCCCAAAAACTGGGCGATTTCCTCATACACTCCAGGCAGCCCCTTTCAACTATATCTCTAACAAAGCAACATCTTATAAATACCATCAATAGACTTCCCAATAAAACTACAATTGGTCCTGACGGTTTTCCTCTATTCATGGTTAAAGTGTGCAGTGCCTAATTGTGGAGTCCCTTCTGTCAATCTTTAATCAGATATTAAATTCCGGATCAATCCCGACAATATGAAATCACTACAGGGTACAACCCATACCCAAAAGAAGAAACCCTAAGAACCTAAGGACTTCAGACCGATCTCGGTGGGCTGCACTCTATTAAAAGTGTTGGAGAAAACTATTTTATCAGCACTGATCGAACAATGCTTCTCTCATAGACCCAAACATCTGCATACCGTGATCCCCAAAAGATCTACATATACAAACTTACTAGACACCCTGTTTAAAATTCAAATTGCTCTCAACAGTAAATCTCAGCTGGACGTCGTCTTCCTTGATATTTCATCTGCTTATGATAAGTTCTCAATTCCCGCTCTCATCTACATCCTGGAAAAATACTTTGGCATTACAGAAAGCCTACTAAAAGCGATCAACGTCTTCCTTACGCCAAGACAACTCACCATCAGCCATAAATCCTTCAAACAGGAGCGTGTTATAACGCGGGAGTACCGCAGGGAGGTGTCCTGTCCGGTTTATGGTTCGCCGCGGCCCTTGAACCTTTCCTCGCAAGGTACATCATCATCATATTTACACTAACTTGGGCGTTTCCTGAGCAGAAGCTCATCAACGCAATTTTCACTTCTTTCGACCTATTTAGCCTTCCCAGCAGCGGGAATAGTCCCGCTACTAGGAAGTTTACCATCCCTAGCCCCGTGGAGGCAGGTCGCTACTACCTTTATTATTTACACCATCTTAATTCTCTAATTGTAACATTTATAGATCTTTCTACTAATTCAGTATAACTCATTTAGAAAGTCATAGGAGAATTCCTCTATTTTCAATAATACTATTTCTATATTTACACTGTGGGCATTTAAAAATAATGTGCTGGCTATCCTCAGTCTGTCCGCAGCGACAGTGATCGCTGTCTACGAGACCTAACTGGAATAGACGCAGCTTTAGTCCATGTCCTGTCACCACCATTGCCTGGAAAACTCCCAGTCCAGGCCACTTGCTCATTTGTTCGAGTCTTGAGATGTCTGGTATCATCTCATGAGTTATCCTGCCCTTGACAGAAGCAGCCCAACGCTCCTGCCAGAGGCGTTGGATGTCCAGCGAGATTCGTTTGCTCTCGTCCTTCAGGTCAGTTCTGCTGTAGGTTTTTCCCGCATCAGGGCAGCAGCAGATGCCCATGAATTCCAGGGGTTGGTTATTCCTGGTGCGGTACTTCATCAGTCTCCCTAGGATCAGAAGATCAACTGGCATAGCTCCTGCTATGACCTGTAGGGCTTCCGTGGAGACGGTGCGGCACGCCCTGGTCACGCACAAGAGAGCAAATCTCTGTGCCGCCATCAGGTGACGTCTCACCACGCAGCCGTCAATTGCCTGACCCCAGGCTCCACAGGCATATGTTATGATTGGCACAAAAAGGCACTTATAGAGTATGTCTAAGTTTCTTCCTTTTATTCCCCAGTCTGACCGGGTGATGCGCCTCAATTTCCCATACAGGTTTTTAATCTTATCCCGCATGGCCTTCGCATGGGGTATAAAGTTCAATCTCTGATCCAGGTTAACTCCTAGGTATCTGACCACTGGAGCAAATTTCAAAGGAAGCCCGCCCAGTCCCATAGTGGGTGGTCTGGTAGGGCTGAATTTACCCTTGAGCATCAGGCATAACGACTTCGTCGCTGATATCATCAACTTGTGAGTTGCTGCCCAGGCCTGGACTTTGGTCAGTGCCCAAGTGGCCTTGGTCTCAAGCTCCAGGCGGGCGTCTGCACCCACCAGAACGGCAACATCGTCCGCGTACGCTACTATCTCCACGCCATTCCAGTCTTGGTTTAAGAGGTCGTCCAAGACGAAGTTCCACATATAGGGTCCAATGATGGAGCCCTGTGGAACCCCTCTGGAGACTACGTGGGTCACCTTCTCGAAGCGGTTCTGTACCATCACGCTTCGGTCTTCAAAGTAGCTACGCATAAGGCGGTACAATGCACCCGGGCAACTCACGAGTCTCAATCTGCTTAAAATGCTCTCCCACCATAGGCGGTCAAAAGCTCCCTTGAAGTCTAGAAACATGCCCAGGACATATTTGTTCTCTGAACAACGAACTGTCGAGAGCAAACGCACCACTGCGTCCTCGGCGGAACGGCCCTGCCTGAAGCCGAACTGCCTGTCAGACTCTTGATGCTTATCTCTGTAAATGGCATTTAGGCGACTCATGATGAGTCTCTCAAAGGTCTTGCCCAGAACTGGAAGTAAGGCAATTGGCCTATACGAAGACGAGTCTGTCTTCTCTCTGTCATCTCCTTTCAGGAGAATTACCAGTTTAGCCTCTTTCCAGCATCGTGGAAAGGTACATTCCTCTAGGCACTGGTTATACATTGACAGGAGCAAGTCAGGACACTGTTTATGGAATGCCTTCAAGATCTCTGCAGTAATGTTGTCCGAACCAGGGGCCCTGCGGTTCCTCATGCTTTTTACGGCAAACTCTAGCTCCGCAGCGGTAAACATCTCGAGGGATGTACCAGAACTACAGTAGTTCTGGTTTGCCGCGCGGTGTGCTACTTGTTCAGCCGTCTCCCCAGTGACATCGTCATCAGGAAAAAGCGTCTGAAGAACCGTGAGCATTGTATCGCTCCAGGTCTGAGTCTCGCTCAGTTCTCCTAGGACGGAATGCTGGACTTGTTCAGGTCGAACCCTCTCCATCGCTAACCGATACGGCAGTCCCCAAGGATTCGTGTTGCCTCTGTCAGAGACAAAATCCTGCCAAACCTTGCGCTTGCAGCTTCGAATTTCCTTGACATAGTTTCTCTTTGCCGTTGCATATCGTTCTCGGTAGCTGGCAAGGTCTAAATAACCTGAACGCCTGGCTCGTTGAAACTTCCTGCGAGTTTGATTCACTAGGCGTCTGAGTGTAGTCAGTTCCCCGCACCACCAGGGAACAGACGTAGTCCTAGTCCGTCCTCTCCTCATAGATGCATTACAGGCTCTTTGTAACAATTTATTTACCATTGAAGCTCGCTGGGCCGCCAGGCTGCAACTCCAGCGCTGTCTCCAGGTTTCATTGGCAGTTACGTTGCTCAAAACTAATTTGAACTCACTCCAGTCGGCGGTACTCACCACAAACCTATCGACTTCACAGTTTTCTGTTTTTCGCTCAAAACGGCGTATCTCACACCGGAGCACTCTATGGTCGCTCGTAGACCAGCCGGTCTCGACTGACCATTTAACAATCTCGGGAACTAATGCACTCGTGCAAACAGTCACATCAATGTTTGATTCACCTTGTAGTGTGGAAAAGGTGTACGGTTGATCGGGGACATTCAGGATATCTAGCCTGTTTGCCAGGAAGCAGTCTTCGAAGAGCGCACCTCTGTAGTCGGAGATATCGCTCCCCCAGCATACTGACTTGGCATTGGCATCGATACCCAGAAGTATCCTTTGCCCTCTCAACTGAGTGCATAGCTCATCTATGTAACGGAGATAGGCCTGTGGCTCTTCCCGGAACTGGGCGTATATACTGACCAAATATACCCTGCCAAAGGTACCTATAACCTCTGCACAGACACAGTGCGTGGAGCACAGCTTCTGCAACTGGGTAATCACCAGCGTCTTGTTGCAGACAACGATCGCAGCCTGACAACCCACGCCAGCCTGAACAACCCTATAGTCTAAGGGGTAACCACAAACTTTGTTATTCACAGTGTATGGCTCTTGTAGAAGGATACAATCAATCTTCTCACTTCTGGAGCGTTGAGCAAGTTGCAAAGAGACTGGATACGACCTCTGGCCATTAATCTGGATGATACTAAGCCCGTCAGTTGAAGGTGTTATGGGTGTATTATCCATAAACAACCTTTTGCTTTAACTGTTCGAGATAGCTCTTCAGTACAGGACAGTCTCTGCTGCGTACAGAATGGTCAGAGGGTTTTCCTCTCTTCTTACAGTTTGAACAAGTCGGCTTCTCGGCCGACTTGGGACACTCCTTGTGGAAATGATCTTCTCCCGCACAATGCGCACACACTGCTTTAAATTTACAGTTCCTTGCTAAGTGCCCGAAGGCTAGACATTTAAAACACTTCACTGTAAAGTGTATGTCACGAACTTTGTATGATGACCAGTGTAGGAACACCCTACCTTTATTGATCAGGATGTTCCTCACGTCCGAGGAAACTTCCACGATCCAATTCTTGGTATTCCTTTCCGCGACCTTCGCCGTGGACCTTATTGTGGTACTCTGTAGGAAGTGCTCCTTCGTGATGTTATAGGAAGTCAGGTTCCGCTCATGTAGTTCTGTAAGAAAGTCCTCTTTCTGGACCTCCGGTCAACGTCGTAGATGATTAGGCGATGACCTGGCCGCTTTGGGACCTCAGTCTTCAGGCCTCTGGCTTTTATCATCTCGCACTCTAGAACTCGTTGAGCATCGGCCTGGCTGGAAACCTCCAGCACAATACCGTTATCTTTTATTGTTCTCATCCGTCGGACGTTTACTGTCTTCAAGGCAGGCTTCACAGACTGTAAAACAACCTGCTTTACAGCCTCACTGGTCTTGAGAGAGTCTGAGTTCGATTTAATCAGCACGGCGTGCACCTCCATCTTCTTCTGGGTATTTCCCTTCGGGAAACGTACAACATCTGCGTACGATGTGGGAACCATGTTGGTCGAGGACTGTCTCGTCTTCAACATCGCCTTTAGTGTTTGGTTTTGGGCGAAGATCTCCATCGCCTTGGATTCTAGCTCGTCCCACATGCCCAGTATGGCATGCATTGCCTTACGATTCACTTTATTGGAGTCATTGAACAGGAAGTTGCGTAGGCGCTCCCGTACTACCTTCATATAATCGAAGGGTTCCGTTGGCCTTGCTTCTTCAGAGGGATCAGGTCGGAGCCCCGCTGCGGTGTCTCGCTGACGGGGTTCATCCACGGAGTCACTGGAGTCACTGTCTATAGAGATCTCCACCATGTCATTTGTCACTTGGTCATTCACTACACGTGTCACTTCATGTCTAGTGCTTTCAGCACTACCGTCCGTAGCGCTGGTGGCACACTTTGCACTCTTAACACCCTTTGTACGTGGTTGTCCAGACATGTTCATGGTCTTTGCAACTGTACTTTTTCACTTATAATTTATTTATGGTTAAATAAACGAGCACACAATGTCTTGCTCCCAAAAGAGTCCCACACTACACTGTTTCGATCGACAAGTCCGCCGATCTGGGCCTATTTAGCCGACCAGGTCTCGCCTGGTCGCCCACCCCGGACTGCGTGGAAGTATAGGCCCACACCAATCAGCAAGGTAGTTACACAGTATAACAAGTAGTCTCTTGTTGAAAATCGCTGAGATTCTAATATACGCAAATCTAAGCAATAAGAAAAGATCGTTGTGCACCCAGACCGCTAAAATGGTACCGAGGCCCTCGCAAGGTACACTGATTTCTCATCATATGCTGACGACCTCAAATTATATATAAAATCAAATGATTCTGAACAAACCCACCTGATAAATCAGCGAGCCGCCGTCCTGATCAACGGCCTTGTAACCTATCTACTGCAGATAGGTCTGGAGCTAAACATATCTAAAACAGCCCAAATCACATTTACAAAAAAGAGAATCAAAAATGACATCACAGCCTATCACAACGGAGTGCAGATAAGGAAAGTGAAGTCTCACACCGACCTCTGCTTGACTTGGGACGAGGGCCTCACTTTTAAAAACCATTTTTCGACCATGAAAACTAAGACGTTTTCGGCGATGTGGACAATTCGACAAGAGCTGACGGGGTTTTCCGGAACTCCACGTCGATGTAGTCGGAGGATACGTCCAGCGGTGCCTACAACCAATCGCACTATATGCATCACCAATCTGGTCTTCGGCATCGACCTCGTACACAAACAGATTCCTGGCAGTCTAGTACTGGGTAATGCGATTGATGAACAGAGTCACGGGCAGCGCATTCATCATCTCCAGGGCTGTTTTATATGCCAACTTAAATATCACTCCCTGGAGAGTTCACATTGCATCCAGGAATATTCTTCTTATATCTCAGATGCTAACTGGTGTGGTTGACGCCCCCAGTCTTCACGGAGTTATCGCTACTCCACGTGCTGGACGCAGTAATGACAATTCCTACTTAAAGCTGCATTCTACACTATCCAACCTGTGTTGTCTGAAGAACTTCTTTCCGAACAACGCAGTCCCCCTTTTCAATACAATGGCAATAGATCCTGTGAAGGCAAGCAGTACAGAGTGAAGAGCCTCTCTGAAGCTTACAGCTTGCTTGAACTATAGAAGTATGAAGAAGAAGCTTGAATAGGAAGGAATGACCAAAATATAAAATAGCTGTTGGATATCTACTTTTAAATGGTACTGTGAATAATTCCTCTTCTGAAGTTGTCGATAATTACATTCTGTAAATAATACTGTAAATGATTCGCACTTCTGTAAATATTGTAAACATGATTTGTAAATATTGCATTGTAAAAATTGCCACTCTTGTATTTTTGTACACCCTTCTAGCCGGTTGGCTGTGTAAAAGGGGTGAAAGCAACCACTTGCTATTAATAAACAGATTTAATAATAATAATGACTGCAGATTCCACACGGTGACAACAGTTCTCTATACGATTCAGGTTCAGGCTGTTTCCTGGCCAGCTAAGAGTTGTAATGGACCGTTCTTCCAATCATTTTTTCACCTGTAACAAATGTAAACACATAACTGCGAACCTCTAATGCAGAAATGAAGTTAAAGTAACTACAGACGTACACTTTTCGCTCGATGACAAGGAGCAGAGTCGTCCTGAAAGATGCAGTTACTTGGCAGGTTGAAATGGTCTCTAATGATTGGCAGCAATTTGCCTTCCAATATAGCCAGGTATTCATTGGCCTTTACGGAACCTTTTATAAATTGCAGTTGACCTACTCCGCAATACGAAATGCACTCATTTCATTTGGCTGGTAGGGAATTTCACTGTAGACACCATACAATCTGGATGGTATCCTTCACCACGTCTACGTGAATCGTTTGTCTCTCATCAGAGCCATGCAGGTTGAATTTCTTCTCATCCGAGAAAATAACTGACTTCCACTGCTCGGGGGTCCATTTGACATGCTCCTTACACCCAATTAATCGGACCTTTTGCATTTTTTGTATTTGTGTGAAGAGGGGCTTCTTCTTAGGACGACGGGCTATAAGTCCATTTTTGAAGAGGCATATTTTGACTGTTACTGCACTTGCTACCACTCCTGTATGTTCTTCCCATTCTCTTTTTAGCCCAGACGAGGAAGCTTTACGGTTTTTAAGGCATAAGCGCTTCAAAACGCGGTCCTGTTTTGGCGTAGAGACTCGTTTGCGGCGTTCGGTTCCTTTTTTCCTTCCTATCAGCAGAACCAGTATTCTTGAGTTTGGAAAAAAATCTACTCACTGTCGACTGATTACAAGACACTCTATAAACAATATGAAGGGAAGAACATCCTTCTTGACGTAAAGCAACAATAGCACTCTTTCTTCGTGGCGTCAACTGCACATAACTCGGCATCCTGACACAAGCAAGGAATGTCTGTAACTCTTGCGTGCTTATATAGCTGAAAGTAACAGCTGATGCAATATTACGTCATCACCTACGCGTGTCAATCTTATCTGATGCAATCTGTAAGAAATATTGCCATATACTTACGTTATTCGGACAACAATTACAATTTTAAGGGGTGATGCACTTTCTTTGAACACCAGTGTATACTCTGTGAATGTTACGTATGCAGAGAGTATACTGTGCTTATTAATCGAATTCCAGAGGGTATACGGCATATACCCATGTGTGTGTGTGTATATATATATATATATACACGCGGCATATTTACTTACTCATATATACGGCATATACGGTATATTAAAAATAATAAAACTATAAGCATTGGCTGAGAATCAAATTGTAATAAATTTATTTTTTAATTTTCAGTAAATATTTTAATAATTGTTTTTTTTTAAGTCTTTCAAAAATCAGAAGGTATACGCTATTCACCTAAAAAAATGCAGAGTGTATATCCGCTTATACCCTCCACTACAGCCTTTGGTGGTACCCACTGAGAATAAGTAACAGTAGTCTTTTCTACTGGGGAAGTGTTACTTATTCGAGGTATGATGAGATAGGCGACTCGTTGTGAAAGAATTCACAATTTGAGATATTATGTAACGATGCCACTGTACACTCTTCAGTTGGTACTATGTATAGAAATGATGCTAATGCACTAACTTATATGACATTATTATTATTACCTTAAATCCTCGATTTTACAGCCTAATGGAGGGAAAGGGGTGTCCGAATGTCCTTTAAATCGACAGTTTTTCTTCAGACAATTTAAACAGTTACCTTGCATATATGTATGTATTAGAAACACTAAAATAAAATTAAACGTACTGGCATAGAATTTAGGGTCTGGCGCCACCGGTGGGTTCCCACATCTGCCCCGTATGTACTCTGTGATGGAATGCAGAACTACTGCAAAGGCCAGAAAAAAGTGTGATGTCTGTTTTATGTAGTATTGTGTTTTCTGTTGTTATGTCTCTGGCTGCTTGGCCACAGGGCCCCTAATGGGACCCTACTTTGCCCAACACCACTGGGAGGTGAGCCAAGCTGCCCATTATACTTTGGCTGGTCTCTGCCAGGGTTGCCTGAGCTTCCTGACATGGGCCAAGTTTAAAAAAAAAATTTTTTTTTTTTGAAGAGCTGTTGTTGTTGTTGTTATTTGGTTTTTAGGAGCATTAGCAACTAAGGCCATATTGCTCCGGGATATGCGGTGGTCATTCCCTGACCTTTCCGCATCCTCCATATTTGGTGGTGACGGGCTCGAACCCCGGTCTAATCAAGAAGCGTGTGCTAACGCACCGCTGCTCCTTCCCACCTGGCTACGGAGGCGCCTTTTGAAAAGAGCACACTAGGAATTAGAGTAAGAGTAGAGTGGGTCAGAATGTGGGGTAAAGTGTAAAGTGTATTTAGGGTCATACGGCACCAGGAGTTTCCCCCATCTCCGCGTGGTTTACATTGTGATGGGTGTGCCAGTTTGCTGGAAATGCCAGAGATTTAAAAGTGTATGGATATTGTTCATATGTAGTGTCGTGTACCGTTGTTCATCTGGTCATTTAGCCGCTGGACCCCTACTGAGGCCCAACGTTGCCCCACTTTCGCCCCGTGGAGGCAGACCAGGTACACCAGAATTATAATTAATTTACTCTGGCAGGTCCTGCCACCTAATTTCCTAAGATTTCAGTGGCTAGGACCTTAAAAAAAAAAAAAAAAAAATTCGCACGTTGTATGTTGATCACATACATGTTTCCCGGTTTTAAGGTGTTGCATTTGGAAATTTAATGGCCGAGGAGAGGGCGAAATAATTTAGAGAAGCTAGAATTTTGGTGTGGGTCTTGCGCTGGCATAGAGATAGAGAGGGGAGGAGACTGAAGGCTAGGGGGGGAATAGCTAGGAAAGACTGGGGTCAATAGAGTAGACGACCCCAGCATGTGCCAGTGGGGCATGCCCATGCCCCACCAGAGAGAAAGATGTGGGATGGCAGGGGGGAGGCAGCAAGAAGGCTGTCGCCTCCCCCTCTGCCAGGGAAGGGAGGAAAGTGTGCCCGGCAAGGGAGCCGGCACAGGTCGCCATATGGCCTGGCGGCTGCATGTCTGCTTGAGTCAGGTCCTTGTTGTCCCATCCGTGTGTAGGTTCCTGTCTGTGGTTGTCACTTGGCAGCAGGACAGGTGTCTTAGTCAGGTCCGTAGTTGTGGGTATTTAGTCCAGTCTGTACTTATGTCTCTATCTGGAGTCATGGTCATTAGTTATTGGATCCTGGGTCCATTTGTTGGATCCGAGTTTGTCGAGTTTTTTTTTTTAATGCTGTTTCTTCCTGGGATGTAATCCCTTTGTGGATTGTCTTGATGGTGACTGTCCGTGCACCTTATATGGTTGTTTGCAAAGTCATATATTGTGAGCCTGAGAAACGCTATTGTGGCTGTGGGGGCGGAAGACTATACCTTCTGTGAAAAAGATCTTGTGCAAAGTTTGCCAGTGCTTTGTAGCTATGCTCTTCCTCCAATAAGCGTTCCTCTTGATTCTCTGGTACATAATGTAATTCCGTAATTAGTCGGCATCGGAGGTCTTCATAAAGCTTGCAGTGGTACATTAAATGCTCCCACGTTTCCACTAAGCCACAATGACAGAGGGCAGTGTTGCTCAGTCCAAAGGTCATTAGTTTGAATCTGATGGCGCCGTGGCCAGTTAGGAGGTACGTGGCCAGCAATCCTGGGGAGAGCCAGCTTGGGTATTTTGGGTATACGGCCGAGACAGTTGGGAGGAATTTTCGCGTTATTTGCCCTTTTGTTGAGTTTTGCCACCGTGTTTGCCAGGTTTGCTGAAGATGTACAGTTAGTCTTCTTTTCTCTATTTTCGGTTCGATGGCTACATTTAATGTGAAATTTAGGCAGGTATCCGGAATGCCTCTGGAAAGGCTGTAGAGGAGTCCACTGCGTATCACTTCCAGGTCCAAGGGGAGGGCACCCGTGAGCACCTGAAGCGCGTGTGTACTCACTGTTTTGCAAGCTCGTGAGATAGTCAGTAAGATGTACCTCTGTATGGTTTCTAGTTTTCTTTTATTAGTTGCAGTGGTTGCTTTCTTGTACCAGACACCCGAGGCATAGAGGATGACTGGCAGGAACACAGTTTTGTGAAAAAGAGCAAGGGTTTTCTTCTTTATGCCCCAGTCCTTGCGGGTGATTCTTGCAAATAGTGACGAGTAATTTCTGATTTTGTTTCTGAGATAGTTAAGATGGGGAGTGAAGGATAGGTTTCTATCAAGGACAACCCCAAGAAATTTCATTTCTGTGGTCAGCTTGACGGTGGTTCCTTGTACTTTTATTTGGGGGGGTCTCCTGGTGTCCAGGGTTCCCCGAAGTAGGATGGAGCTTGTCTTAGTGGATGATATCTTCAGGTTATTTTCGTCAGCCCATTGTTGTAGAGTGGCGAGCGCCCGGTTTGCTGTGTTTTCCAGCTGTGCCCTGGAGTTTTCTGCCAGTGTCAGGACAAGGTCATCCGCATACGCATGGGAGGTTGCATTTCCGAGGTTGAGGTTGAGGAATCCGTCCAGGACCACGTTCCAGAGCAGTGGGCCCAGGACGGAGCCCTGTGGGCATCCTCTGTAGATGCGTCTGGTTATTGTACAGTAAGGAGCAGTGACTTTTACTGACCTGTCGCATAGGTAACTGCTGATGCAATTGTAGAGATTACTTGGGAGTTTGGCCTCACGGAGCCTGCTGAGGACGCTTGGCCACCAGAGGGTGTCAAACGCCCCGGCAAAGTCAACCGCGATGGCAAGAAAGTATTTGCGGTCTGTTTCTGTTGCAGCGTTGATGATGCTGCGTAGGGCATCGGTGGTGGAGTATCCTTTTCGAAATCCAAATTGTTTGGGTGACTCTAGGCCTGCGTTTCTATAGTGCTTCTCTATCCTGTTTCGCAGGAGATGTTCAAGAAGCTTGCTGAGAACTGTCAGGAGCGCTATCGGGCGATAGGACCCTGGGAGGTCCTGCCTCTTCGTGGGATTCTTCAAGATTAGCCGGAGCGTGGGGTAAAGCCAGAATGTGGGGTAAAGAACAAAGACGGGCCCTTAAGGTGAAGTAGAGAGAGGGTATAAGGAATTAAAGTCACTGGGAAAAGAGGCCCCATTGTGAGCGCCATTGGCCTTGCGGTCTGAAGGGATATCCCGCACTCAGCAGGGTACTAGCAGCGTAGATCCCGCACCCACAAGAGGGTGCCAGCATAATTCTACCCCAGAGTGGGGTTTGCATGATAGCTTGGTTGCTATAATTTCATGCACTTTGTGGGTGCTAGCCTTTATTCTACCCCTATTGGGGTTTGCAATGGTGGTGGAACGTTCCAGTCAGGCCTGTCATGGGTGTGATAAACCCGTCTGGTGGTAAGAATTGCCTGTGCAAATCGTGTGAAGGTTGCATAAGATATTTCATCGTTTATGAGGATATGCTCCTGATGGCGGGGGTTGGATTGTATCTCTGTGAAGATTCTTAGGCGATGATCATCATATGAGGGACACTCGTACATGACGTGGGCCCAGGACTCCTCATCTCCACAAGTGGCAGTAAGGATTGTTCTCGATACCGAGCTCTGTAAACTTTTGCTGGAATACAAAGCGTTTATTTACTCAGATTGGTTGATTGGTTGTTGTAGGGTTTTAGACTCATCAGCGACTTGGACCATATTGCGCCGTATATAAATATGTCTGTAAATTGTGTGTTCTGCGATCGATTTGCTGTTTGCTGCACGAAACACGAGTTTCTGGGGGGGGGACTCCATGCTACCCTTGCCGGAGGCCGACTAACTCAGCCACGTTGTGAAAAAGGCCTATAAAAATTCTTCCGCGTCATTGACAAGATTTAAGTTCAGGTCTTTGCCATCCGCTCTAGGGATAGAAAAGTCGCTGATTATATCGACTGTTGCTACTCACGAGAGCTATTTACTCAGACTTATTGGTTGATATATAGTTAGAAGATAATTTACCTTAACCGTATAGTAATACCGCTTAGAAAAACTAAACTTTGTTCCGACTTGGAACTAAGAAGGCGAAGATGTAATGATAGTGAATCTTCAGAATTCTTAAAAACTCCTTGAACGAGCTTATCCTTGCTTTTTTACATTTGACACGATTTGATTTTCCATGCCATATTCTTCACAGACCCTTCAAGGTTAATTTCTGAGCAACACTCAGATACAGACGCTTTCGCTTTTTAATAGTTTTCTTAGGGGGACCATGGTAATCCACTGTAAGTGGGGTTATAACAAAGAAACAAGGCAGACGAGCGTTAAACGATATAATAGCGAGCGTATACTAAATGATGGTTGCTTCCGTGACTCAGAAGTTTCCTGTTTTTCGCTATCTCATGACCACACTCAGATTGCACTCTGGTGCCAGTCAGTTTTTCGTCCGTTAAATCGAGGGTTTACTGTTTATTATTATTAATTTTTTTTATTATTATTTTTATATACCATAAAAGGTTTAACCCCGAAAGAACAGCCGCCCAGCAGTCTCATCTAGCTATGAGAGTGTACACACATCAACAGATGTTCACATATCAAAAAAATTACCCATATATATATATATCAATGATTACAAAAGCAATAAACAAAATACGGTAAAACGGTTAAAATGCTATTTGTTCTTATATAACCATTACGATAATTACATATGTACAACTTGCTGTTTGTTATTTTCATTGTTCGTATAGTTAGAACGATGCTTCCTGTTATAGACTGAGTTTTGAACTCCCCTGTTCCAATTCTTAGTTTAATTTTTAGGTAGTCGAAAACTGAATAAGTATATGCAGTATATTTTCTCTGACGATGTCTCCTCACAAATTTTTTCTGGATCACGGACCAGGGTTTTGAAAACCTAAGTGTGTTGGCTGGAACACGTTCTTCAAATACGATAGACTGTATAGGGTGAAACATAGGAGAAGGCGTGCATCTCCTGAAGGAGTTCAGGAGATGCACGCCTGAAGACAGTGGGAAACCACCATACCACTAGATCTGGTAGTTTCACCACTGTGAACGGCGATGGCAGAATTTGTAGTTCTGTTTCTTGCCTGTAACATCTTTTCCAAACTAGGATGGAAAGCCAGCTGGGCCAGGGTGTGAAGATTCTTTGTTACTTTTTTTTTTTTTTTTTTGGCAATGTCGACAACTTGTGAGAGCTTTACCGACTTCTCGGTTAGTCCATCTAAGTAGCAAATATTCCAAACTTAGAAATTTCCTCTGATACAGAAGTAGAGGACTAGATAATGGAAGCCTACCTCAGAATTGGAACAATGTATTGAAAGATGTGTGGTATAAACAGCCTGAGATTTCGAACTCGAGTGAGTATCTGCCGAATTATCCTCATGGCAGCATATTTTTTGGCGTCTGCGTTAACAAAATAATTTTGCAAAGCGTGGAGGGAAAAAAAGCGCATGTGTATCCTATACGCACGAAAGATGTTTTATGTGAAAACATCTTTGACGAAAATGTGAAACGGAAATAACAAAATTACGTCACTTCCTAAATGACGCTAATGCAGTCACTAACGTTGATTATGTAGACTGTAGAGCATTCGCTGTATCTTTAACAGTAGTTATTACTAATAATAGTTAAAATGTTAACTATTATTAGTAATAACTACTGTTAACGATACAGCGAATGCTCCCCTTATTCTCTGTTAGTTAATGCTAGTAGTTATTACTACTAAAATTAACCAGTAATAAGTTAGCGGTTAACTATTAACCAGTTAATGTTAGTAGTTATTACTACTAACATTTTTTTTTTCCTCGCCTTTTCCTATTATTATATGGGGTCAGCGTTTTTTTATTGTTTTGGTATACAATTTTTACGGCCCGATGCCCTTCCTGACGCCAACCGGCACCCGGAATATGACAGGGCTGGATACCCGGTCATATTCCGGGCATCCAGCCCGGAATATGACCGGGTATACTAACCATATAGTGTATATTATATTAATAGTTATATTGCCGACCGGGCTAGCCGAGTGGGTAAAGTACCTGCCCTGCAACCCAAAGGTCGCGGGTTCGATTCCCGCCTCGGGCTTGGATCAAAGTACTGCAAAAACCTTGGGAGGTGCAATATGGCCACAGAAGCCGATGCGCCAACAACTACCAAATCAAAAAAAAAAAAAAAAAATTAATAGTTATACTATACAGTATAATTGCTACCCGGAATATGCGGTGGTCATTCCCTGACCTGCCGCATCCTCCGTATTTGGTGGGTACGGGCTCGAACCCCGGTCTAATCAAGAAGCGTGTGCTATGCACAACTGCTCCTGCCCACCTGACTACGGAGGCGCCTTATTACTACTAACATTATACTCCTAGTTAACTATAAACTTAATGTAAGTAATAAAAACTATATACTATGCATTACTAGTTTTAGGAGTATAACTACCAACCGTATACTGCTATATACTCCTATTCATAGTTAATTGTTAACTGATTATACTTACAATATGTATACTGTAAGTACTAATCATGTACTACTGTATAGTATATGGGTAGTAGTTATACTAACCATATAGTGTATATTATATTAATAGTTATACTATACAGTATAATTGCTAACTATATACTAGAGCTCTGCCCGGACTCAGGCCTGATCCTCGGGCTTCGACCCGACTCGATCCGGTCCTCGGGCCAGGTAACACGAACGATGTTCGGGCTCGGGTTGGGTACAAATAATTGAAATGAATTGTTAGTTCAAGAATTTTGGGCTATTTCTTACATATATATTTTTTAAATATTTTTTTAATATACGTTATATGTCTGTTGACACTTTTAATTGGCCAATAAGGCGCACTTCGCCACCGTCTCCAAAATTCACTGAAATTTATATATTCTTTCGTGGAAATAACCTGCCAGCAGTGAAAGCTCCGAAAGAAATTTTAGTGCAGCCTGATTAGCAGTGCAAGAGTGTCGAAAGTAGCGACAGTGTTGACTCGATTTTATGCCTGCACAACAATTTGCAATAAAAAGCGTGTAAAGAGAAGGCTTGTAGAGGTGGACATATAAATTCGTTTTGGAATTATTTTAAGTATGTTAAATTGAAAATTTATTACATTTTCTTTTTGTATAATGAATATTGATAATTGTTTTGAATAATTATTATTGTTATATAATTATTAATATTGAATCTGAAAGTTAATTTCTTTATTATTATGAGAATTCAGAAACTAATGCTAGCGATTTTATTTATATAAAAAGTTTCATCGGGCTCGAATAAAAATCCATTCGGGTGGGATCGGGTATGGGTAATGAATTTGAAAAACAAAGTCGGGCTCGGCTCGGCTCGGGTTGGGTCGTCTAGAC
Organism: Mastigoproctus giganteus; assembly: GCF_048544385.1. Classification (NCBI taxonomy): domain Eukaryota; kingdom Metazoa; phylum Arthropoda; class Arachnida; order Uropygi; family Thelyphonidae; genus Mastigoproctus; species Mastigoproctus giganteus. The sequence continues at coordinate 153,101,120 of NC_143576.1, read as the reverse complement.
TTCGGGCCGGGCTGGGCCCAGCGGGGAAAGCTTTTATTATTGCATAATTTTATCACTCACTATTTACTCTACCAAAGTAAATATTTCCTGGTGATCGCTGTGGATTTTGCTAGGGCGTTTGACTCTCTCTGGTGGCCAAGCGTCCTTGGCAGACTCCGCAAAGCTCATACGCCCATAAACCTTTACAATACTATCAAAGCTTACCTGTCCCAAAGAAGAATTGAAGTCATAGCGCCCTTCCAAAGGATAACAAGAAATATCCATAGAGGATGCCCGCAGGGGTCCGTTCTTGGCCCCCTGCTTTGGAATATAGTCTTCGACGACTTCCTTGACACCAACTTGGGGGAAGTAAAGTGTCAAGCCTTCGCAGATGACCTTGCACTGATGGTGGCTGCAGACTCCAGGGCCCAACTGGAGATACAGGCAAACCATGCCCTAGAGATCCTACAACAATGGGCGGAAGAAAACTTCCTACAAATTGAACCGACAAAAACAACGTCGATCCTTCTCAAAGGATCATTAAATATCAGAAGACCCCCGCAAATTAAAATAAAAGGAAAAACGATAAAGTTTACCACCCAAATGAAATATCTAGGTGTCATCCTTGACAACAATCTCTCCTTCCAACCTCATCTCAAGCAACTAAGAATAAAAATTAGAAACTACTCTGCACTGGTAGCCCGTGTTACAAGGCGTGACTGGGGCCTGAAAAAGCGAACACTCTCTCTCTACTATAAGGCTACATTTATACCAGCAATCTCATATGCTGCTCCAATCTGGTTCCACAAGACAGCCATGGCCGTAAATAAAAGAATTCTTGATTCAATCCAGAGATCAATCCTTCTAACAATAACCCGCGCATGCAGGACTGTCAGTACGCATGCGCTCCAGGTGCTGGCGGGGGTTCTCCCGCTGGACCTGGAGATTGTCAGGTGTGGCCTGTCATACTACCTATCTAAAGGGATGCCCGTCACATTCATGGGGTACACCATCGAACTTACAAATGACAGAAAGACAGAAAAAACCCGATTATTAGGGCATCTAAAGCAAGAGTGGCAAACCCGCTGGACAAACAGTACCAAAGGAGAAGTGACAAGGAAATTTTTTCCGGAAATACACAAAGTGTACCCTAAATCACCGCCTTGGCTCCACCCAGGACTGCACTCCACTTACCTCCTGACGGGTCACGGCCCTTTCAATGAAAAACTTGCAGCCTTTCGGCTTGTGGAGGACCCACATTGTCCATGTGGGGAACGCGAGAGCTGGCAACATTTGATGCACCAATGTCCACTGTACGACGACCTACGCGGAATCTTAATCACCAGACTAACTTACTTACCTCAGGACCAGGAACACCATCTCCTGGACAGCTTCGATGAATATAGTGCGCTCGCCAAATTTGCACAAGACTTATTTGCAAGAAGGAGAACACAAATTGCAATCAATAATGCATGCCATTAGCCCAGGGCTCCCTGCAGATGAGCATCCAAACTGAACCAGACTATGGCCGTTATGGTGGGACCTCACTCTCCCTGTCTCCTAGGATTGAACATCCATTGCAAATGATAGACGATCCGACACCATATATGCGGACTCCTACTAGACAATGATCTCTCTCTGGACGGGACTCTTTCTCCCATGTGCGACGCAATGACTGGACCACATGACCACAGCAGCTCTGCTTCAGCACGCCGCCTGGCGTTCTAAACTGGGCACCTTTGCCCAGTTCACTTTTAAAACCCCATCCCTAGGCAGGGAAGGGGAAGAGATAGGCCTCTGTCTCATCCCCTCCCCTGTCCCCCCCTTTCCTCCCTGGTGGGGCTTGCTCCACTGACACTCCTGGGATCGCCTTCTCTTTCGTTCCCATACTTCTATCTGTTCCCCCCAATCTTCAGTCTTCCCCCACTCTACCTTTACCGACCGTGAATGTCCCACTGCATGCTGCTAAATTTCAATGTAAAAAATTAACCTAACCTTCATTTAAAACCTATCTCGGCCTTACCTAAACCTCTAGCGTCTACCCCATTTTTTTTTTTTTTTTTTTTTTTTTTTTTACATAGGTCCTAGCCACTGAAATCTCAGGAAATTAGGTGGCAGGGCCTGCCAGAGTAAATAATTGTAAAACTGGTGTACCTGGTCTGCCTCCACGGGGCCAAGTGTGGGCAACGTTGGGCCTCAGTAGGGGTCCAGCGGCTAAATGACCAGATGAACAACGGTACACGACAGTACACATGTACAATATCCACACACTTTTAAATCTCTGGCCTCAACAGTGTTCTGTTTCACATGACAATGTATACTACGCGGAGATGGGGGAAAACCCCTGGTGCCGTTTGACACGAATACACTTTACACTTTACACTTATTTACTCTACCGAAGCAACGTTAGTGACGGAGTTAGCATCGTTCATGCTAAGAGACGGAAGTGACGTCATTTGGCTCATTTCCGTAAGAAAATTTCGTTACCAATTGGTTTTGCTTCAGTCCGAAAATGTAGTAAGTGCCGCCAAAAATGTTTTCCCATCGGGAAAAAAAAAACAGGGAATGGTTTCAGTGCAGCCGCGAAGAAGGTTGCTGATGCTTCTGGTAATAGCATGCTTACATTGGTTTCATTATAGTCGGTGTAACAACATTTCCTCCTTAGGGAACAATGCCGGTTATTTAAAGTCAAAGACTGAGACGAGTCGTAGTGATTTGCTTCAAAATATGAGACTGATGCAGTTTTTAGCAACCTTTATTTACCTTTAGCTACGTAACCGAATGAAACTTTTCCACCTCATGTACGTTAATAGTTTGCATTCTCACATTTGTATTCCTTATGATTTATTTTCCCGAAAAATTGAAATCAAAGTAACATAAATACGCAAAATAAATTTGCAATAAATTATATTAGAAAATTATTTTCAACTGTGATTGAATAAAACCTCTGAAGTTGTTGCATGGATTCAATTATTCCACTGTTGGAAGGTTACTACATTCATTTAACTATTAAATTATCCAAACTGAAGTTTATTAGGTAGCTGATTTTATTTGCATGATATTTTTTATTCCATTTCCATATTTCTTAACTGTCTTTAAGACATTATATCATAGTTAGCAAATTTCAGAATGCGTCTCGATTGGTAAACGAGCACGATCAAGAAAGATGAGGTAAGGAGCATCTTAACAAAAATTGAACCAGAGCTGTATACTGCGTTAAACTTCTCTTATTATTTTACAAATATATATATTAAGTAGAACTGATATGCATATGTATGTATATATGTATATGCATGTGTATGTATATACATGTCATGATATACGCACAGCCCTGGCCTTTGCGTTGTATTGAACATTACTTTCGGTCATGCCGGACTCATCTCTCCTACAATGATAAAGATATATGTGCTTCAGTGTGGAATGTGGAGATTAAAAATATGAGGACCTAAATACAGCCTATGGATTAATCGGCTTTGACCGTTAAGTATTCATGGCGCGAAATATGTTTGCCCAATTTCTCATCAGATTTTAACACAGAGAACAGTTTACCAATTTAGTGATGAAATAGTCATTTGGTTTTCGTATGACGAGCGTTACTGTCGATACCGGATATGCTGATGATTGACGCATCTAGTAATTTACTTTAGGAGAGTTTGGTGAGTGAGTCTTTCTTCTTTGGGAAGTAATTCTCCTGATTCTTTGACCAATTTTAGGATGATAACTAGTTTCACTGGCTGTGAATAAATAAACAGTGAGAGGGAATCCTTCAACTATCAAGTAAATAAACTAGTAGTCCAAAACAGCGTTTTAATTTTCAGGATGTGATGAACGGTTTTACTGAGAGGATACTAGAACAGACTCCCAGGAGTTACACTGTCTAGAAATTTAAGTGAACATCGATCGGCACACAAGCGGTACACCAGTACAGTAATGCCCGTTTCACTTGGACGGTAAGATTTCATATGCTTTATTCAGATTATTCTGTGCTATAAATGACTGTGGAAGTTCTTATTAAATTTCATCATTATTTTTCAAGTGAACTGAAGGACTATTTAAACAAGGAAATATTGTGTCTCATAAACTTTCAAGAAGTCCTCTATGTAAAGTTACGTACAGGTTTGAACTGAAAATGAAGAATGATATTCGTATTGCGTAATGAAATTTCTGTTACATCAGTGTATCAACACAATTATCCATTATTTCCTTTTATAAACATGATATCACGCCTTCCAATACGTAAAAAAAATATTAAAAATATTAATAAAGTGAAGGAATGGTTTCTCGAACACTGTAGTAACCTTTGTTGTTCAGCTCAATCTTGAACTAAACCTAATTGAGACACTGTGGAATGTGCTATTACGCGTTTAGAGCTATACATGATCAACCTCCATACTAGAAACAACCAGATGACTCATTATATGAAGAATGGCGATCGGTCCGACCTGCCACATCTAGATAATTTGTTGTTGGCGGTGACAGGTTGCAGGCTGTAATTAAAACTGAGGTAGGGCAACAAGATATTTAACTTTTTTCTTTATTAAGGAAAACACTTTATTCGGTGTTGTTCCATGAAGCGCACTATAGTATACCAGACCTATAGTAAATATGTTCCTCTGCATTTCATTTTTCAGTCATGTTTGGTCCCGTAATATCAAAACAATGTTTTTGGTATATTCATTCAAGCGATAAATATAATAAAACATTTATCTCGATCAGATTTGTAAGTAAAGTTACAAATTTATTTCAATTGTCTCTCTCTAAGCTCTTTTAACGTGGGGGGAAAGCTGGAAGGAGGAAAATAAATTCAGATTCCCATTTGACTCCCTGTCTCAAGTAAGACGAGGTAGAATCTGAATACAAAAGAAACCACGTAAAAAAAAAAAAAAAAAAAACGACATTAAACACTTAATTTGTCATTACTAACCACACTGTCGGAACGTGACCACAGGATTTCACGGAGAGCGATTAAATTCCACTCTCGTATCGTCCAGTCATTCATAATTTTCTGAGCACGAGTTACTAGCTCGCAAGTATATGTACCTGCGCGCGCAGACACTACAGCAATTTCATTTGGAACGAAGTATATTTTTTGATGTCAGGCACGCCTGAATGCTATTTGTGATAAAGTGAACAAACGCAGCTATATATTAGAAGTGATGCACAAGAATGTTCAAGAAAAAAAAAAAGAAGGGGGTGGGGGGAGAGCGCTTGCGGTTAGCAGAAAAAAGATGAGGTTTTTACGATGCCCACACAATTTCAGCTACGTGCTGAGGTTTTGTGATCGACATCTGTAATTACATTTTTGTCTTCTAGAGGATAAAGAAGGAACTGCAAGCGACAAACTGACCTTTCCAAGAAACTGTGTGATTCGCAATCTGTGTCTTATTGGTACAAAGGTCATTGGTTATTCTGCTCCTTTCTTTTACCTCTGTGATTTCATCAAGTTACAATGAACATTTCGTTCCTTATCTCCCCCCCCCCTCTCTCTCTCTCTCTCGCTCCTTCTTCAGTCAACATTTAATGGTTCTTTGGAAAGTTCTTTATCCATTTACCTGTTTCTTTCTTTCTTTCTGTGTGCGTTGTTCCTTTGTTTAAACAAAGTCTTAAATTGAATCCTAATGATTAGTAAAACTTACTTATACGATTCATAGTTATTCGTTGTACCATGTTATTCGAGTAACATATTGAGTATAAAAAATTAAGAAAAAAAAACAAAAAAATACAAAACGTGTTGTTTCAGCCCGTTGATTGTTGAGGGCTTTTAGGCGCATCAGCAACTTAGGCCATATTGCCCCGTAAATAATGTCTATAAATTGTGTGTGTTCTGTGGTTGATTTGCTCCAGGAGAAAAACCATACTACACTTGCCTGAGACTGACTAACTCAGCCACATTGTGAAAAAGATACCCATAAAAATTCATTGCGTCATTAATGGGATTCGAGCTCAGGTCTTTCCCACGCGGTGTGGAGCGGACGTTGATTATACCAATTGTGCTACTCCACGAGGGTATTTCAGCCGCAAAAGCCAACTTGTTTGTCTAGATTGTCGCTTTATGTTTTGTTTTTGTGCCAAAGCATAAGGACAGTACAAGTATTCTACCTGTAAATAATAATAATAATGAAAAATTTGAGTTCCAAGGGAGGACATGTAAACTTCGCCCTAGACAGACTAATTCGTGTGAAAATTGGATTCAAATCTAGGTATTTTCTAGTGGGTATGGAAGGACAGTTGTAATCACTGCACTACCCTCAAGAGAGTGTCGCTTAGAAACAAATAGTTGTTAAATCCGCTATGCAATGCAAGTAAAAGCACGATGACCTTAATCATCGCGTAATTGACAGTAGTGTTTGATTATATTTGATTGTACAATTTTTTATTTGATTGACTTCAATATTCAGACATACTCTCGTAATTTTCTCCTCTGAATGGATTTACAGGTATTGAAGGCATTTCCCTTATGTATTAAATTACCTTTAAACATATTTCAGGTGAATCGCTGTGTAGTCTCCATTCTTCAGCTTTTATTTCCAAATTCCAGCTCTCTCAGTTCATTTCTATCTAGGCATACACAAAGGGAATCCTGAACACCATAAAATGCCGATAGTTTTTATTTTTTTTTCTAAATGCAGAAATTTTTGTACCATCAACTATCAGATTCCATTCTTGCAATATTGATTCCAAAAGTTCTGCCTGTTGCTTTGATTTACTTTGGTCATTCAGTTTACTTTATTCAGTTAAGTGTGGTTCCTTCAGAATGGTGTAACTTGGATCTTCTACTGAGTGCTCTTCTTCTTCATCGGTAATAGGAATTTCATTACAATCAGTTGGAGGCACAAAAGCAGAAAGATGCCCATGCGGGAGTCAGCTTCATTGCATCAGCAATGTGATATTCTATTTTAGAAATTACTGCCGCTCAAAAAACCTGAAATTTTTGTAATACAGAAACAGCAGCCTTCTTTATGGCTGGTTAGTTCACGTCATACCACCGAAACAGCGAATAGCATGTTCTTCTTTCCTTTCATCCAGCCGCTGAGATCTGCATAACACGATATGGTACGATTTTTGGTAATCCTGCAATAGATTCTAGATATTTTTGAATCATGAATGGAGATAACTAACCTACAGGCTGGGTAGACAGAGAGTGTATCATCAAAAAATTAGGAATGTCTGAACAGTGTGCTTCTGTTCGAAGCCTTTTAGGTTGACTATTGTCATTGTCATCATGACAGGATTTTTGCCGTGAGCTTGAAGGCTCTAAGGGTGGAAAATGTGTAGAATCCATGATGGCTCCTTTTGGCCCTGGGGGTTTATCTTTACCATCCAGGTTACCGGCCCCGCCACGGGGAGGCAAGAGCAGTGCCACGAGGTGACCAAGCGGCTGAGTTAGTAAATTAGTATTTATAGAAAAATAAACAGAAAGGTGAGTTACTTTTCTGGGCCTCTGCCTACTTTTTGTAGAGCGAAAGTGCTATTCTGATATATAAATCAAGAAAACGGTTTTTGAAACAAAAAATAGAATCTGTTTGCTCAAATGCTCTTTGCAGAAATCGCGTTTAGAAATGCGCTATGAACGCTTGGCACCCGGGGCCGCCTATAGAACTCACAAATCATGACTGTATTATAAGGATCTTCTCTTAATAATTTCAAACAATAGTTTTCACAAGAATGAGTTAAGTGATATACCTATACTGCTTTAAAGCATGTTCTATAATAAATTAATTCCTCATCTCTCCTAAACCCTCGCAACATATACACCTTGTCATAATCATATATTTATGTTAACCTCTGTTAAAACTATACATGAAATATTTCTCTCATTGCATTTATATAATGCAAGAAGTTAAAGCTATTTTTTTCTTAATGACTTCATTTTCTTAATGTTTAAAGTTAACAGTAAGAACTGATTTTTATCAATTAAAAGAGCTTTAATATTAGGATTATTCAAAAAATGTAATGGTAAATTAAAAAAACTATGATTCCTCAAAAAGCATACCTGATGGCAGTTTTATCTTAATTCCAAATTTCAAAAAAAATCAATTATACAAAATAAAAGAGTATCTTATATTCTGCAGACCTTTTGAACTCAAACTTCTTATAGCTCTTGATGTTTCATTCTTTTTTACATAAATCCTTTTATAATTTAACTATAAAATTTTATACCTGTGTGTTTTAACTAATTGATTAGTTTCCCAAAACAACTGCTTAAGGTAATTTGTTAAGTGGTCCTTTATAAAGATTGGACTATTGCTATTATTCTGATAGACATCATTTGCAGTCAGTCGGATCTCTTTTGCCTTCGAATCCATTTTTCTTTAACTACATGATTTGCAAATTTTACAATTAGTGTAGGCTTATAGCATTTTTATTCTTACTATTAGGTATATAATAATGAACTACACCTTCTTTATTATACTGTAGCTGTAACGCAAACTCAATCCGCTGTATGATATGTTCAAGATCTTGTCCTGCTAATCCGGTTAATCCTGCAGTTTCGACATTATTAGCTAAAAGCTGCTGTTCTGTTCACTCAATTCTTAAGTTAAGTAAATTAGTCTTTCCTCATTTTGTTTGAATTAATGCTTCAATTTCTACAATTCGTTTACTAATTGCAAAATTTGCGTCTTTTAATTCACTTATACTTTGTTGCATTTTGTCAAAGGAATCTAAGACGAATGAAAATGATTTCTTGGTATCATCAACTTCTACCTTCAGGTGATCCATTTTATTATTATTATTATAATTATTATTATTATTGTTGCTCTTATATTATTTCTCCCTGATTGGGGGGGGGGGATTCCACTCCATAACGGGTACTATACCAAGTACACCCTCTGTACTTGGTATAGTACCCATCAATAACACCAAGTGTAATGTCTGGTATTACTGTCGGTCGAGGAAATCTCTGACTATCCTACAGGTGTTCAGGATTGCGACTTTCTGGAGTTCCTTGTAGGTGTTCTCTGGGAGACCTATTGTTGCTAGGCTGCCATGTAGTCTTTGGTACCATACTGGTGGTTGACACGATGATTGGGATGGTTGATACTTCTTGAATATGCCACATCTCCTTGATCTCATGTCTCAGGTTCGTGTACTTCCTAATTTTTTCTCACGGGTTTTCTGGACATTGCTAGTGTTCGGCACCGCTATGTCAATCAGGTAGGTGGCCTTTTCCATCTTGTCCACAACAGTTATGTCCGGTCTGTTGTGCGGGATGGTCTTATCCGTTATTATGGCGCGATCCCATACAGCTTGTGGGTTCGGGTCTCTAGTACTGCCTGGGGTTCGTACTTTTAGTATGGTACACTTTCTTTGGTCAACTGGTATTTCCTCGCTAGCTTCTGATGTATTATCCTGGCGACCTGGTCGTGTCTATGAGAGTACTCAGTCTGGGTGATCAACTTGCACCCCGCGGTGATGTGTTGGATCGTTTCTGAGGCCAGGTGGCATCGTCGACATGTGTCATCTGACATTCCGAGCTCCTTTGCGATGTATTTTCTGTAGTTTCTGGTGTTGATTACCTGGTCTTGGATGGCCAGCATGAATCCTTCAGTCTCGGGGAAGAGCGTCCCGCTTGTGAGCCATGCATTGGAAGCAATGGTGTCGATGTGATCTTGATGGAGGTCATTGTAGTGTCTACCATGGAGTGTCTTCTTTGCCCATCTTTCTAACTTCGTTTCTTGTACTGTCTGGGCGGGAGGTGTCTCCTCGCTTAGGTTGAGTTGGGTATACTGCTTGTCTGTCTTCCTGGTGGAGTGGTGCTGTGTTGTTCTCGAAGTAATCCTTCAGGTTAACTATCGCTGTCTTCTGTTGATCAATGAGATCTATCAGGCCGCTTCCTCCTTGTTCCCGGGCAATTGTCAGTCTCTCCACGGCAGATTTCGGGTGGTGTTGGCGGCTCTTGGTCATCATTGTCCTTAAATTTCTCATGATATCCTCCAGCTCGGTATTAGTCCAATCTATGACCCTGAAGGAGTATGTTAGCACTGGGACTGCATTGGTGTTTATGGCTATAACTGTGTTGCCTCCGCTCAGCTTTGTTTTCAGCAGGCTTCTGAGTTTCTGATGGTATTTTTCGGTTTGGCAGGCCTTAATTTCCTTGTGCTGTAACTGCTGGGCCTGCATCATCCCCAAGTATTTGAAAGCCTCTCCCTGTGCTATGGCTTCGATCGCTTTACCACTCTGCAGCTGGTAGTTTCGGTTGACTAATTTTCTCTGGTGCAATCCGTGGGTCTTGCATATGTCTAGACCAAATTCCATCCTAATGTCAATGCTGAATTCTTCGGTGATCTGGAGTAGTTGATGGAGTTGCTTCTCGGTTCCCGCGTAGAGCTTGATGTCAACCACGTACACCAGGTGGGTGAGTTTGTACAGGTTCTTCCTTCCTTATTTGAGGTTATATCCGTACTTGCTACTGTTGAGCATGGTGGATAGCGGGTGAAGTGCTAGACAGAACCAAAATGAGTTCAGGGAATCTCCCTGAAGATTCCTCTCCTGATGGGGATTGGTCTGGTTGTGATGTTTTCGACCTTAATGGTGGTACTCCATTTCGCCATCATTTCTCCTAGGAAGTTTGTCACTATCGGATTGACTTTGTAGATGTTCAGCGTCTCTATTAGCCAGCTATGAGACACAGAGTCGAAGGCCTTGCGGTAATCGATGTAGGTCCTTTACTCAACACATTATACTATTATTTCTTGTTAGAATATTAGTTTTCTTATTTTGTAATTAGTGCGAATTAGAGTTTCCATTTTAAAATGATTTTTTTCGTTTTCTTGAATATAAGCTCTTTGTACGAGTGTACTTTTCTTTCACTTGCTTACTACATTATCCTTTCTTCATTGCAATTTTTTTTTTTTTTTTTACTGTGACTTCGTGATTAATCGTTCAATACTTAGATTACAGTAATTAACCAACTCAGTTGATATTTTACATCGTTATAACCTGTCCGCAAGCACAGAGGGTGCTTGCAAGACAGCTTCAGTACACCTTTTTACTCACCACAAGGTTAGTTGTACTCTTCCATCAGCAGATTGTTTTCACATTTTGCCGGTACAGGTCTCTAGCTCCCTCACTGTGTTTCAGAAGAATAGCTATTATATTGAAAAGTCATTGCAATAGAGAGAGAGAGAGAGAGAGAGAGAGAGAGAGAGAGAGAGAGAGGCACCTAAGAGCTGATTATACTATTCAAAGACTTAAAAATAATTAGTTCCTATTAAACATGAGTCGGTTGTGGCCTCTTGTAGGGTAGTTCTGTACATCGCCGACTCGAACTTGTACTATTACACAAATTCATTTCGTGGTTCTTTTTTTTTTTATTACCAAGTTGGTAGACTAGTTGTCAGTCACTAATAAACTCCACTATTCCATCTATAAAGAGTAGTGGACCATTGGCAATGGATGCCACTAACTAGTTGATCTTTATGGTCAGTTATTCCATATTCGAAATGGCAAATCTTGAACCTTCGAGACCTATGGCAACAACCTCTCTTAGTTCTTTTGAGCAGCGTAGAATGCCATAAAACTAGTCTCCTCAATGTCGTTTCTTCCACCTAGTCTTCATTTAGAAGAAAACCAAAAGTCAATAATTGAAGTGATTTTATATTTAATTATTTAAAATAATAATAAAAGGAATAAGCTTTTTATTTTAAAGGGGATTTTAGACTGAGTCCCCAAATATAGCCGAAGATTACTAAATCCACTATGAATAATTTTCCCAATATAATTGTTCCACTTTTGAAACTACCGAAATATTAGAACGATTTGCTTTTCTGTAGAAGAGTATTAGCGTGAGCAATAGTTTATCCCCTAAGCAACAAAATGCGTTTTTCAAAATAATCCACACAAGTCAATGAAATTTCGTATGTAAGTACTCATGAATTGTTATGACAAAACAGTGCCTTTGGGGAAACTTATAAATAAAGCTTGTCATTTCTGAAATATACAAATTAATTCAAACTTAAAACCGTGTATCCGAAAGAGGAGGAGATTGTGGACATCAAAAGGTATGACTACACCTAACAGCGAGGCAACACTAACAATAGTATCTCATGCTATTAATGTGAGTGTTCAAGAGTGTTGAAGCCCACTCTAACAGGAGAGAGAGCGACTGTAACTGATGTAAGGTTATGGAACTGGTTGACGAATCGAAATTTTGTTCCTTTGGGCATCTAATGCTCACTAAAATTCAAATATAGAGTTTTTGGCAATAACTGTATTCAGGAAATATTCTCACTCAAACAAACCCTCCACCAATTGCGCCCTATGTGAGAACGCAGTATGGTTCATTAGAAGGAAGTGGTTCCCACTGCATCTCTGAAGATCTGAACACAGAGCTCTCGCGGATAACACAGTTAGTAGATTTACTTCTTCAATATCTCGGTTAGTAACAGTTATTCTCTCGCGTCAGGTGATGCTTACTCTTCTTTGAGAGCTTTTTCGAGTAATTTTATTCAGTCAAGTTAAAATTGACCTTTAATCACGTAAAATTTTCATTTACTGCTTGCATATCAAATATATTATTAACGAAATATATACGAGTATATAATAGCAGTGGTCAATAACATTAGCTTTCTTACATTCTTTGGTGTATTTGATAGTTTCTTTTTTGGCGTATTCGCAAATGCATAAGGCGCCTATTGTCTTCATCAGTTGCGTTCGATTGTTTGTTTCCCCGCATATAATAACTGGACTCCAATAGGTGGATTTCGAAAATTTTATATCGTGGTTCAACAGTGTTGAACCACGATTGAAATTGGACCAGTAGAAATTCGGCAAATTTTTTCCGTAAAATTTCGAGTTATCCTGTATATAAATGGAAATATGTTTCAGATATTTGACCGTTACTCGACAAGAAAATGTCAGATTGAACACCAAATTTTTAGCGTATATTCTGTTAACCCTTGGAAAAGTTTTAGGATCATTTCCGATTCGACAGTCCTAAATCCCACCCCCACCCCACTCCCCCACAGAAACCTCAATTAGTTTTGAATGTTCGAACATTATTCGAGAAAATAAAAGTCGGATCTACACCAAATTTTCAGTCCATGTTTCCTTGATCCTTGAGAAGCTTATAAGACAAATTACGATTCTATCCATACCAAAAGAAATCTATATAAATGAAACTATATTTCGGGAATTACTCTATAAAGGAAAAGTCAGATAGACAATAAATTTTCATCGCGTGTTTTGTTAGTCCCTGTGGGAGCTTTAGGTACAGTTCACATTTCATAGCCCCCGTCCCCACAGAAATACGTATACGTAGTGTGATAAATCTGTAACAGCAGTTGTGATCTTTTTTTCAAATTTTCAACGCCTGTTTATAATACTTCTCTAGAGCGTTGTACCAAATATCATGTGAATCGATTGACCTGTGTGTGTGTGTAAACTGCTGCATAAATTTCACTTCACAGGCAATCATCGCCTGAACATCACGTGGCGAGCTTTTGGTTAACGCTTCCTCAGGAAGCGTTAACCTATAGAACTTTAGAACTTTTTAACACCTGAGGTACGTTATTCGATAATCGAATGCAACTGAAATGTAACGCAATGCGTACTTAAGTAACTCTTTTTTTTTCTTTTCTCTTCTTTCTTTTATAGCGTCTCCGTAGCCAGGAGCAGCAGTACGTAACACACGCTTCTTGATTAGACCGGGGTTCGAGCCCGTGCCCATCAAATACGGAGGACGCGGAAAGGTCAGGGAATGACCACCGCATATCTCCGGAGCAATATGGCCTTAGTTGCTAATGCTCCTAAAAACCAAATAACAAGCAAACAAACAAACTTTCTTTTATAAGCGCATTTGTATATTCATGAAGCGTCTTCACCATGTTCGTCCACGTGTAGCAGTACAGGTCCCAGTTGATATATTTTGATTAAATTTTATATTTGGTTCTTTTAAAAAAATTTATCGAGACATCCCAAATTTCATTCAAATCGGACCAACAGTATTTCAATTATGTGTCAGATATTCGGGCTTTGCTCTAGGAAAAGTAAGATTGAACCAAGTTTTCAGGATATGATTTTTTTAATCCCGGAATGTTCACATGATGCTGTAGTATTTTTTAAGAACAAGTTTTTATTCACTGACTACTATTTCTTTTCAAGACGATTTTTTTTTTATGGTGTGTTTTCGCTAAACAAATCTAGCCCAAGTTTCTCTGTCATTCGAACTTAACGATATTTTTAACCTTGGAATATTTCGATTATTAAATCGCTCGATTACTGATTATTCGGTTTAGTGTTTAGTGCTTTTAGCGTCTAACGGCACCAGGCGTTTCCCCCATCTCTGCGTAGTATACATTGTGGTGTGATACAGGCCAGAGGTTTAAAAGTGTATGGATATTGTGCTGTGTAACGTTGTTCATCTGGCCTTTTAGCCATTGGGTCCCTAATGAGACCCACCGTTGCCCACACTAAGTCCCGTGGAGGCAGACAAGGTCCACCAGTATTTTAGATATTTACTCTGGCAGGTCCTGCCACCTAATTTCCTGAGATTTCAGTGGCTAGAATCTTTAAAAAAGCGGGGGGGGGGGAGAAGAAATGCTAGAAATTAGGTCAGGCCGAAAGAGATATAAGTTATGCTGGGTAGAGTTAAAAATTTTGAGTGTGGGACTTTCGTAGTTTTTGCAAAGGTCAAACGCTTGTAGTGAGATAGCTAGAGAGGGAAGTATGGAGACAATAGGGAAAATGGCCCCTGAGTATCAGTGAGGCAGGCCCATGCCTCACCAGGCAAAGAGTGGGGTGGCGGGGAAGGAAGGGGACAGCACGCCGTGTTCTCCCCCCCGTCCAGGACGGTCAAAGATAGGGGCACCTTACAAGAGAGTGAGGTACAGATCGCCAATGGCGCCAGCATACCTGGGAGTTTTCATAGTCAGTGTTAGAGTCCATATCAGTTGTCGGAGGTCCGCTGAGTCATTCATGGGGAAAGCTCCGTCCTGTGAGGTTGTCTTGATGTTGGTAGTTTTTGGTCCACTCAAAGTTCAATTTGCATGGCTGGCCGGGTTATAGGTTCTCCAACCAGGGAGTGGAATGTCAAAAATTTCGAATTTCCTGTGTGTGTGTTGTCAATTCTCCATCTAGTTCGAGTTGTTTTTAGTTGGTACCGTGAATAGAATCAACGTTCTTCTCCTGGAGAATAAGTCCTGGGCGAGGCGTGAGAGTGCTCTGTAGTCGTCCTTCGTTTCGAGTAAGTGCGACTCCTGATTCAGCGGCGTGTATCTTGTCCTTGTTATTAGGAGGCATTGCAGGTCCTCATAGCGTTCACATCGGTGCATCAGATGGTCCCATGTCTCCGCCTGCCCGCAAATACATTGTGGGCTATCAACCCAGCTGAAGGCTGCCAATTTGGCATTGTATGGGCCATGTCCTGTGATTATAAAGGTCAGATTCCGGACTGGACGAAACCAGGGAGGGTACCGGGGGTACACCCTGTCAATATCTGGTGAGAATTTCCTTGTCACGTCTCCTTTCGTCGAATGAGCCCATCTGTTCTGACATGCCTGCTGCAAGTGTTGGCTAGGTTGGCTTGCTCCATCTTCTGAATGTTTGTGAGATCAATGGTGTATCCAGCAAAGGTGATGGGGACTCCCTTTGCAAGGCGGTATAGCATGGCTGTCTTGATTACTTCTAGGTCCAGCGGAAGGGCTCCCGCGAGGACCTACAGAGCGTGTGTACTGACTGTACAGCAGCCTCGGGTGATAACAAGGCATACAGTTCTTTAGATTGTATCCAGGGTTCTTCTGTTTACAGCAGTTATGGATTTGTGGTACCATATATGTGATGGCATATGTGATTACAGGGATGAAGATGGTTTTGTAATATAGTGAGAGGGTGCGTTTTTAAGTTCCCAGTCCCTCCTGGTGACTCTTGCAACTAAGGCCGCATAGTTTCTTATTTTACTCCTTATATGTTTCAAGTGAGGTTGGAACGTCAAGTTGGTGTCCAGGTCGATGCCTAGATATTTAATTTCCATGATGACCTTGAGGGTTTTAAATCCAATCTTTATTTGTGGCGGCCGTTGAGGATACAGTCTTCGTTCCGGGAGGATGGTGGAAGTCTTTGTGGAGGAGATTTGTAAGAAGTCGGTCGAGGCCCATTCTTGTAATTTTGTGAATGCCTGGCTTGCAGTGGTCTCCAATTGGGCTCTTGAGCCTGCCGTTATCATAAGAGCGAGATCGTCCACAAAGGCCTGGGAGCAGCCATCAAACAAGTCCAGGGCGAGGATCTCGTCGAGAACTATATTCCACAGGAGCGGCCCCAGGACCAAACCCTGTGGGCAGCCCCTGCAGACCGGTCTAGTTAGGCTTCAGTATGGCGTGTTTACGGCTATTTCTCGTCCTGAGAGGTACGATTTCATTATGTCATAGAAGCCTGCCTCAGCCTTTCGAGGACGCTTGGCCACCAAATGGTGTCAAATGCCCCCGCAAAGTCAATCGAAATAATTACAAATTCTTCTTATCGCATGCCGCAGCAGCGTCTAGGAGGCGTTTCAGTGCGTCGGTGGTGGAGACTCCGAGGTTGAACCCAAACTGGTTCGGACTTGCAAGTCCGGCCGCGTCGTAGTGGGATTGTATTCTTCTGGACAGCATCCTTTCAAGGAGTTTGCTCGCAACTGTTAGAAGGGCAATTGGCCGGTATGAATCTGGTCTGTTTGGCGATTTTTTAGGGTTTTTCAATATCAGTTTCATGTTCGCAGTTTTCCGGTCTTCAAGAAAAACGCCTGCGATGATGCATCTGTTGTATAGGGTTAGTAGTAGTTTTGGTACAATTTATACTTGTGTACTATGTAATGCTAGAAGTATAGTAAATACATTTGATGAATTTGAAGTGTTGGTCAAGACATCAAAGGCGGATATTGTTGGGATAGCAGAGACGTGGTGTCACCCAGATATAAGGAATGCAGAACTGGAATTTGGGGAGTACAGAAAGGATAGACAGGATAGGAAGGGAGGAGGTGTTATGCTGTTAATTAAGAAAAACATAAAATCAAAAGAAGTGCACCCAGTTGATATAGATGAACAGTGCACTGTTGAGTCAGTTTGGTGTGACATAAGCACTACGAAAGCAAAAATAAGAGTAGGAGTGTGTTATAGGCCTAATGACTCAAATGAGTACAATGACCAATTGTACAGAGAAGTAGAGTGGGCTGGTAAATCAGAATGTCTTATAATGGGGGATTTTAACTTCCCAGATACTGACTGGAACTTGTCCGTTGGTCACTCACACACTAGTCAGACTTTTCTGGATTTATTGGATGATTGTTTTCTGCAGCAGCATGTTCGAGAGGCAACCAGAGAGAGT
The DNA here is from genome assembly GCF_048544385.1 of Mastigoproctus giganteus. Taxonomy (NCBI): domain Eukaryota; kingdom Metazoa; phylum Arthropoda; class Arachnida; order Uropygi; family Thelyphonidae; genus Mastigoproctus; species Mastigoproctus giganteus. The sequence goes on along the minus strand of NC_143576.1, from coordinate 153,083,843 downwards.
AATACTCTTGATCTGGTTATCAGCAGTGATCATTCGTGTATTAAGAATTTGCAGATAAAGGAACCACTAGGTGGCAGTGATCACAGTGTACTGATGTGGGACTTACTTAAAGATATAATTGCCATCAGGGGTAAAGGAAAGGGTTTTTGCTTCCGTAAAGGTGAGTACAGTGGTCTCAGACAGTTTTTAAATTCTGTACAGTGTGATCAACTGACGATGTTACCAACAGTAAATTCTAATTGGGAAGCATTCAAGGAATTAATCGTGGATGCTACTAAAAGTTTCATACCTATTAAGAAATACTGTTCAAGGTTTAGGCCTAAATGGTTATATCAAATGAACTAATGAGACTCGTGACAGAGAAGAAAAATGCATGGGATGCATATAAATTATCAAGCGACTCAGAAGCCTATGGCAGATATAAGCTAGTCTGTAATCAGATCACAAAGGAGGTTAGGCAGGCGAAGGCAGATTACGAGAAATCCTTGGCAAAAGATGCTAAGAAAAACAGCAAGGATTTCTTTACTTATATAAACTCTAAAAAAAGGAAGGGGATGAATCTGATTGGTCCACTTGATATCGATGGTTCGACAGTTGATGATCCTGCTCAGATAACAAACAAACTGAATGAGTATTTTGCATCTACATTCACACATGAGGAATTATTAAGTTTTTAAAATGGCAGAAGGTTACCAAATTATAGCAGGGTACCTAATGATTTTGTAATAACTGAGAGCAAAGTGGAGGAGAAATTGTTGAAGTTAAACATAAGAAAAGAACCTGGGGTGGATGGGATCTATCCAGTTATATTAAAGGAGGCTGCAAAGGAAGTAAGCAAACCCTTAGTCATAATTATGAGAGCATCCTTGGACTCAGGGGAGAGCTTCCCGCGGACTCGAGATGTGCAAATGTGTCCCCAATTCACAAAGGGGGATCGAAGGGTGACAAGAGTAATTACAGACCAGTTAGTTTAACTTCTATTCCGGGTAAAATGATGGAGTCACTGGTTAAAGATGCATTGCAGGATCATCTTGACAAGGCTGCAGCAATAATTCAGACACAGCATGGGTTTGTTAAGGGAAAGTCTTGTCTGACAAATTTGATTGGTTATTATGATGTTGTTACAAAGGAACTGGATGCAAAAAATAATTTTGATATCATATATTTGGATTTCAGGAAAGCTTTTGACACTGTTGCGCATGGAAGACTATTATACAAATTGGAGCAGAATGGTATTAAGGGTAAGTTGCTGCAATGGATAAAAGGATGGTTAAGTGGGAGAAGACAGAGGGTGGTAATCAATGGGTGCTGCTCTTCGTGGACTAATGTTATTAGTGGAGTCCCACAGGGTTCGGTGTTGGGTCCACTGTTGTTTTGTATATTTATCAGTGATATTGATGAAGGTATATCAGGCTTAGTGTCGAAGTTTGCAGATGATACAAAGGTTGGCAGGGTTGTTAATGACAGTAATGGCAGTGTGCTACTGCAACAGGATCTAGATAATTTGGGCAGATGGGCTAAGAACTGGCAACTGAAGTTTAACCTTTACAAATGCAAAGTACTGCATATGGGTAGAAGTAACCCGAGAGAAAAGTACCAACTGTGTGGTACTACACTTAAGGTGGTAGAAAATGAAAAAGACCTGGGAGTAATTGTGCAGTCAGATATGAAGTTTTCTGAGCAATGCAGACAGGCTGCCAGGGCAGGTCATGGGGTTTTGTCAATGATATATAGGAATTTTGCCAGCAGGGAAAAGAAGGTGATTGTCTCTCTGTATAAGGCAATGGTCAGGCCACGCCTTGAGTACTGCGTACAGGTCTGGAGGCCTCATTTTAGGAAAGATGCAGATTTTCTTGAGCGTGTACAGAGAAGGGCAACAAGATTGGTGAGGAGAATGAAGTGATCCTCTTACCAAGAGAGGCTTAAGTTCTGCAAATTGCAGTGGCTGGAGACTAGGCACCTGCGCGGTGATCTGATGAGGTGTATAAGGCCTTGAATGGGTTGGGCACGCTGAATTCTGATGGGATCCTTCCACTTTTTCAGATTACGAACCTAAGGGGGCATAGATTCAAACTAAGAAAAACAGATGTAGAATAGATGTGCGGAAATTTGCCTTTGGCCAGCGGGTGGTTAATTGCTGGAACAAACTTCCATTTGTCGTTGTGGAAATTGATAGGTTGAATAAATTTAAGGAGGAACTAGACAGGCATTTGGAGGGAATGGTGTGATTTTTTTTTTTTGGCTGATGCTGCATAAGCTCATACACTTGCTTTCTTGCATCACATGCCACTACTACTACTACTATTACTACTACTACTACTACTGTCTTCCTGACGATTTCTGGCTCTAGTAGGTCAAGATCTGGGCACTTTTTGTTTTTGATCTGAGCCGCTGCCACACAGAGTTCCTCTTCCGTGAATGGAGCTTCTAGCTGTTCGGTGGTATAGTTTTCATTGGCTTGGTGGATCTGGTGCTGCTACAGTGTGATGGGTGAGAGTGGCTCTGGAAAGATTGCGTTCAGGATATTATTTATTGATTCTTCCCACGTACCCTGCGGAGTTTGCGTTGTGGCGACGATTATTCGATTATGGAATCATCTACTTATGCACATTATTATATTATATTATATTATATTATATTATATTATTAGCGTGAGGAGTCGACATGCTCCATTTCGCCTCCTCCAAAGCATTTCAGATATGCACAACTAGGTTCATATCCGAAAATCTGGCTGGTCATTCTGTTCAAAGAATATCTTCACTTTGAAGGGACTGGGAGACTAATGGAACCCTGTCCGGAAGAATATTATCAGCCAGGATAGTTAATTGAAACCTACAACTTATGATACTTCTTAAAAGTCTCATATCTCTGTCTCTTGTCTCTGTCCCTTATATTAGAAGGATGGTTAAAGTGTTTCAGAGAACATGTCAAAAATCAGTTTCAGCACTCAACTCGACTCATCTGGTAAAGAGAACATTGGTTCATTGGTCATGGCTCCAGAGACGGTATTGTCTGTATCGTCCGACTATGCAAGACGGCATAAGCCGCCTCACACAGAGTTCCCTTGTCTGAAGTCCGTATACGGTTTGCCATGAAATTGTCATTCGTATGGTCTCTGAGAGCTCGAGACGGAAACTTACTACGGCGTCTCTTTGTCAGGGTCAGTAGCGGTCATCCTTTGTTGCAGCTCTTGGCCAACCTTGAGTTTGTCTTCTGGATTTCTCTCTTCTGTCTCATGTTGTTACCATAGCCTTGAAATTACCATTTCGAGACTCCCAAGTTCTGGGTACCTCAGCTTGCAGCCGTGCTGTCGTCCTGACAATAGTTATTCGCCTCTCCATAGTTTTCAGATGTCTAATCTCAATTCTAAAAAATGAGAAAATCTGATCAGATACAGTACAGTACTGCGTTAAATTAGGAATCAGCGGCGCTGATACCTAATCTAACGTGTAATCCTAATTTGTTTGTTTAACAGTTTAAAATCACATTCTGACCTTATACAGTATTCGGATTTATCATATTAAATTACATCAAGGCGTTAACTTTTGTGAAAATTTATTCAGTGACGTCCAAAGCAACGTTTCTCATACTTTTTTTTTTTTTATCTAATGCTTCACTCAACTATTGTTGCTTATTGCAAGACATTTTTATCAGTGGAGATTCTCACTTATACATACAAAATTATGCGAGATAAAGATCACAGTCCAAATATTATCGATAAGCGGCCTGACGTAGCCGATGGTGAGCAGCGAAAGTGCAGTAGCACATGCTCTTTGAGTGGGCTGTGGTTCAAGCTCTCGTGTTGCTAAATACAGTACGATTATATTCATGATTTATTATAACTTAACTCTTACTTTGTGGTCGCGTCGGAGTATAACTTATATATATATATATATATATATATATATATATATATATCTGCAGTCATGGATGAAAGCTGGGATTTTCGAAATGCCTTACAAGTTGGAAAACTAAGATTTTTGGTTTTAAAATATCTGCTAAGTGAAAATTGCATTTTAAGTTTTAATGCGAATAAAAATATGTACTGTAGTACCATAATGTGCTTCGCTTGAAGCGTCATCGCCCGCTGCGATGTGCCCCAACAGTCTGAGCCGCTGACACAGGGCATCACACATACATAGGACCGCAAGTCCTTGTATTCATATCCTGATCAGGTTCAAAATAGAGCTAAACTACATCTAGGCGGTTGAGTGACCCAGTTAGTCGAAAGATTCCTTCCCCCGGTTGGTGAAATGGTAGCTAGGAGACTCCTATATGAACCTTAAAAGTACATTAAGTTATGGTAAGGGTTCTTGAACTTTTCAATAATGATAAATGAATTTGTGCGACCACCGCATGAATAAAATTAATTATTTCATTTGGGTTACAATTAGGCCAAGAAATAAATATACCACTTACTTTTACTAATTAAATTTTAATCTGTAAACCAAATAAAACAGTGAGGGCACCTTATAAATTTATAAAGTAAAACACGAAAACCATTATTTTTTTCCTTTCCGGTTTTTTTAAAACCGGAAAGGAAAAAAATAATGGAAAGAAACCGGAAAGAAAAAAAAATTCAAATTTCTAAAAAGTTTGCGACTCCCCAGGGAGGTAGCAACCAGCAGTTTGAGAACTGACGTATGACCTTATGTTTTTATCGATATATTTTTGCATGAATGTATTAAGCTTGGTTGTACTCCTTGGACTGTAGTGCCTTTGTCACTTGCCTCCTATTTGGAAAAATCTATTTAAATTCCCTTCTTCAATCGGGAGAACTTCTGTGAACCTTCACATAGATGCTTTTTCACTCAAAGCCGAGGTAACCAGCAGCAGTCTCAGACAGAGGCATAGAACATCCCCCATCTCCCCAGCATCAAAAGATTATCCATATTTTTTATAAAAGCAGACGCATTACAAATATAGCAACAGTCCTCAACCCCTTCAGTCAGTGGAGATACGACATATACACGTATGTTCTCTCTGTGTCTTCTTCCCTTCAGAGAAGACACATAGACGCTTTCTTTTTGTGAGAAGACGTAGGAGGTCTTTCTTTTTTTTAAATCTTACTGGATTCAGACATTGGAATGTTAGCGCAATAAACCGATCGAGACCCAGATCTTCGAAGTTTATTAATAAAAAATGTAGGTAAATGGAACTATTCATATATATAAACACCTAATGCATAATTAATGCAGCTATATATTCACTTTATTATTATACGCCCTCGCCAGCTTTTCTCTTCCTCTCAGTATAATCATTTCTTTTATGGTTTCGCAACACTTTTTTTGGCATACTAATATGTGTCACGTTACCATGTTAGTTTCTAGTCCCTTCTATTTTTTGGATATTTTTGACCAATAGGATTATTTGTTTGTGACTTGTACAATTCCATCAAAAACTAAATAAAAAAGTAGACACCAGACCTTTATCTTATATTAGAATTAGTTTAAATATATTTGTTTATTTTATTTAGTATTATTTTGTTTAATTATTTTATTTTATTTAGTATTATTTGTTTAATTATTTTATTTTATTTAGTATTATTTTGTTTAATTTATTTTATTTTATTTAGTATTATTTTGTTTAATTTATTTTATTTTATTTAGTATTATTTTGTTTAATTTATTTTATTTTATTTAGTACTATTTTTATGACTCAATCAGTAATAATTACTGATTGAGTCATTTATTATTATTATTTCACAATTATTGTGAAACTTGTTGCCATCCGGCGATATGCTAGATCCTGAAGTACAGGGTGGCCGTAATTAAAGTATCTATATTCAGAGCTCTCTGTAGCTCTAATTAATAAGCGGAATGGCACCAAAATTAGTAAGTAAACAATTCAAGGCATGGGGAGAAGGGTCCCGTGAAAAGGAAAAAAAAAAAAAAAAAAGTTCCAAAATCTGCCGATAGGGGATAATATGGCAGTGTACAAGAGGAAAGACACGACAGAGTACCAACAAATAAATAACGACGACAAACCTTAATGAAATTACAAGTTTTTATTTGTGCTCGTTGAAAAAAAAAAAGAAAAACAGAAAGAAACTGTATTGCACTAAAGTTTTAAAGAAAATTTGCATAAATCTGAGTTAATTTAATTTTTCCAGCAGCAGAGAGGGCTCACATCTGGTGAGTATGGGCTTGGCAATCCCAGGGTCCTGATCTCTCTCTCTCTCTCTCTCTCTCTCTCTCTCTCTCTCTCTCTCTCTCTCTCTCTCTCTCTCTCTCAGGGCAACTCGGGAATTTTTTTTTGGCTGGTTCAGCATAAGCCTCAGGCTTCCTTGCATCATATGACTAATAATAATAATAATAATAATAAAGACACAACGCGATCATTGCAAGCGTATTCTGTAAATTTACTGTTAGTGCGTCTCACTCTGCCTGATTGCGCTTTAATTGCGAAGTTTGTTTAATTGCGTTAATGGGTGCAATGCAGCCGCCGCTCTGCGCGAATTTAGACACTGTAAGAACTTACATCACGGTCCTTTATCAGCTGCAGCAGTTAGAAGGATGATTATCAAATTTGAGGAAACTGGATCCTTTGTTGTTAAGCCTGGAAGAGGAAGGAACCCTGTTTCTCCTCAGGTAGCAGAGGAAGTTGCAAGCTATCGTCGACCGATCCATGGATACAGTTGATGGAACTAGTAGCAGCGCACGTGGAGTAGCGAGGCAATTGAATGTCCCATATTCCACTGTGTGGAAAATTCTTCGGAAACTAATCCATTATTATCCATACGAGATCAGTCGCCAGCAGCAGCTGCAAAGAGATGATCCTGAAAAACGAATGGCATTTGCTCTAACGTTTTTGGTCATTCCATTTTTCCCCCCATTTATTTACACACACAATTTTATGTACATTCTCATGATATAAGCAATTTATATACAAGATTATATACAGTTTTATGGACATTATCATATATATATATATATATATATATATCCATTCTATATAATGGTAATCAAGGTACTGTGTGTGTTTCCATGTGTGTTCTTATATCGGGGGTGGCTCCTAGGCCTTAGCCCATCTCCACGTTTGTACTCTGTTATGGTGCAGAAACTCTGCATAATGGGTCTGAAAAGTGTCAGTGTATGTGTGTTGTTTTGTTTGTGACAGGCTATTATGCCACCAGGGTGCAGCCAACGTATGGGCAGCTGCTGCCTGGTGCCCATCCCTAGCACCGGGCCTGGGTCAACAGGTCCTTCTATGCCGGTGTTATTACCACCGAAAATCTCGCACCCGCCAGAGGGAGTGCAATACTGGCGAGTGCCTGCAATCTCGCTCCCAGGTTGCCCTTACCGGAGAGCCAGCAAGAATTTATGGTCAGAATGGTAGTGGAAATCAACACTCAAAACTGCTGAATGTGGACTTTAGAAGCACCGCATGCTATTCAGCAAATCCCATTGCACTCGCCGAAAATCGCCGTCTGGTGTGGTGTGATTTCAAATTTCATCGTAGGGCCATACTTTTTCGAGAAATTGCACCCAGCAGGAGCAGCCACCTGTTCCGTTATAGCACATAGCTATCATCACATTCTGAGCAGTTTCATTATTCCTCAACTGCAGCAAAGAGGATGAGACAATTTTTATGCAAGATGGGGCTCCTTCTCATATCGTACGACCAGTACAGCAGCTTCTCCGGGATCACTTTACTGCAGAAAGAGTCATTAGTCGTTTGTTTCCCATTGCATGGCCACCACGTTCGCCTGACCGTGTGATTTTTGGCTGTAGGGTCACCTCAAGCCTAATGTCTATCGAGGTAAAAAAGGTAAAGCGCAGCCATTATCAACCCACTACAGGATGGAAGCCTCCTCAACAATTCATGCTGAGGGAAATGGACCATAATCTGCCACGCTGGTCCAGTGCGGGTTGGCAGATCGACCGTATTCAGCAGTCAGGGGCTTGAACCCCGGTCTACTCAAAGAGCGTGTGCTACTGCACTCCCGCTCCTGACCACTCGGCTACCCTGGCTGTTTTAAAAGACAACATAACGTAGCATGTGCGGAACATTACTCCAGATATGTTGCATTCTGCAGTCGAGCACACTGTGCACCGAATGCAATTTCTGGTCCAGAACAATGGTAATCACATCGAAAACCCATTCCACCATCAGCGAATCATCGATCATCGGGAGTAAACTGTGAGTAAGTTTGAGGCCGTGAAACCATTTCCTCTAGCAGTTTAGTTCAGTTTCTTTCTTTCTTTCTTTTTTTTTTTTTTTTTTTTTTGCAAAGAGCACAAATAAAAATTTGTAATTTTCATTAAGGTTTGTCTTAGTTATTTATTTGTTGGTACTTTGTCATGTCTTTCCTCTTGTGCAGCGCTATATTATCCCCTACCGGCAGATTTTGGAACTTTTCTCCCCCACGGGATCCTTCTCCTCATGCCTTGAATAGTTTACTTACTAATTTTGGTGGCATTCCGCTTATTACTTAGAGCTACAGAGAGTTCTGAATAGGAATACTTTAATTATGGCCACCTTGTCTGTACTTATGTACATAAGGGATACGCAGGAATACTAAAGCAGATGTTGCTGCTGCTGCTTCTTCTTCTTCCTGTTGTACAGTGCATGTTTACTATGCTTACATATGCTTAAATAGCATTAAACACTAAACTTCCATATAATAAACAAAAATAAATATGTTTATATTTTATAACATTTATTATAATGTGCTGTATATATAAAATGGCATCTTTTTTATGCAAGATAAAATACAAGTATGTTATGTGGATTATCCAAACATTTTTACGGGTATAGTGGTCTTCGAAAATGCATCAAGAGTTTTGGGGGGGGGGGTATGCCAGTCTTCAAAAATGCATTAAGGGCTTTAGATGATTTTATGTTCTAGTAATGGCTTTCTTTCAAAACTTAACTGTTCTTGAGTGTTAGTCGTAGAGCTGTCGGATAATGGATTTTGTTTCAGTGTGCTGAATCGTGAAGAATGAAATATTTGACTTGTGAGAGCTTGATATGCCTGTCCTATGTGACAATTTTTGGATTTTTTTTTCCCCGCCTAAAAATACAATTCAGGTGATACGTTTACTGTGACCTTCTTTTTTTGAAATTCACGTCCACTACTACGATTTCTTTTCTTTTTGATATGTTGGTCGGAGAAAATTGCCTGCTTTCTTAAATTCTTTAACTGGGGTTTGTTCTGAAAACAGTTTAAAAAAAAAGAAGAAAGTGAAACACTTGTATGATAGTAAAAGCCAAATACAGTTTCCGATAATGAAAAGCATAGGCAACGATATTTTCTAAACGCAGCGTGATATGGGACATAAATATTCAGTACTAAAGTGTGTGCATGATATTCGTATAAGAAAATTTCGTTTGAAAATGGGAAAATTATAAATTATTTGAAGTTTAATGCGAATGTTCTATCACTTTATAAATTTCCTTTTACTTTACAAAATGATAGTAGTGTAATTTCTTCTATTAAAAACCTGTCTGGTTTACCTCGAAACTGCATAATTCCTAAATTAATACGCATCTGTTATAAAAAAAAAATAGTTCTCGTAGACCAATGATCGGATACACATCAACCAAACAACTCACGCATTTCTCCCACGCACTCTTCCACAGTCACACGCTGTTATCAGTAAAGCTCACAAGCAACTTGACCACCCTGACCTTCTGCTGCTGTTAGCCACGCTTTGCGTCTTAAGGCATACACCATCGTTGTTCAGGCATGGTTTCCTTCCGTCCATACCTTAGGCAGGTAAATATCCATTTAATGGACAGTTAATATGTATGCATGTTAAGCAAGGCACACTGAACATGTGGGCGAAAAATAATTTGCAGAACATATTGAAATCTAAGCTGTGAGTTATTGATTATATTAATATTTACTTTATTCACACAAATACAAACATGTAACTCCTCACAGTAACTCCTGTGGGATCAGACACGAATTTTTATCAAAAGTAGAATCAGACAAACATTTTGGGTGAGGATGTACCTGAAGATAACGCACATGAATATCCTCTGTTGTTCAGCAAGTATTTATGGTGATTAACGTTCCAGTCTGCAGTTAATTGCAGACCGTAACACACTAATATCTTATTTAATCAACATTTCCTTTTTGTTAATAAAACAACTTCCTCCTAATTGCAGTCCAAATATTAAACTGCTGTTTCACGTTTTGTAACTGAGCCGGCTCCACACTCGTCCAAATAAGTAAATCTGATCACCGTGGGCTGTAAAAGAGATGATCCATCATGGTCGAGTAGTATTCTGATAACCTTCCATAAAGTCATTAATCTTATCTCGTCTATAAAAATAACTCTTTAAACTGTAATTGAAGATGGTCGGGAAGGTACTTCCTCGCGAACAACCTGAAACTTTTCTTATTGTTGATTCTACTGGTGACCAGTATTGTTTAAAATTTTACAACAGAACCAAGGACTACCATCCACTCCCACTTCAGTTTTCTCTGTTATACGTGTGACTATATTGTCTTTTATATAGATCGCTGCTGTCCACCAGAGGTTCTTCATATTAAAGAATTACTCCGCTTCTCAGCAATAAGTTTTTTTCACGTGAGGTTTTATTTCGTTTCATGGCATTAAAAGTTTACAATTTTGAAAATGTTAGCCAACCGCACTATTTTATTATGAATCTTTTCTACAATTATGTATACACAGGTAAAGTGAATATTTTAATTAACTAACCGATCATGTGATATAGCTAGTGGCCTAGAATCATGTGAATTTTTGACTAAAAATTCGCTTCTCTAGAGACAGACGCGGCAGTGGGGAGGTTAATATTCATTTATTACATTTAATATTCATACTGTATTTAACAATTTAATATTTTTTCCTGCTAGCGATTAGGTACATCGTTTAAAAAATGCATCACGTAGTGATAAACAATAATCTCGACGGTCAGTAGATGAAAATTGCACAGATCATTCAATTATAAAATTTTTTGTAAGAAAAAAAAAATTCTGTAAGTGATTAAAAATCTTTTTCATCGCCTCCTTAAATCTCCACCGATGGAAGGAAAACTAAAAAAAAAACATAAATAAATAAAAAAAAATAATTACTGTATTTCGCTGGAAGGTCTCGACAGCAGTGTTCGGACTAAGGAATATTCATATTTCTTTTCGAAACCTGTCCCTTTCGTAGGTACTAGTCAAGATAATTTTTAACAATATTTTGCAAACCATATGCGAATACACGGCGCAGGTACTGAATAAGAGGTGGTTCTTTTTAATTTGTAAGAAAGTGTACATACTGTTTTATCTTATCAACTCTTCAAATAAAGTGGGGAACATAATCTCACAAAAATATGGTGGCATAACCAAGTTCCTGAACTGAAAATGAGTAAATAAATTTAACAATAAATATTTTATTTATGCGTGTGCAAGTATGCTAAAAATGGAACAAGTATCCTTAAAGTGGAACAAGCAAAACGAGTGTTTTTCTCCTTGTTTGGGTGGCTAATGAAGGGGGTGAATGAGGCGCTTCTTTCAGTACATATCGTCACCTCGCTGTATTCACTAAACGGCTCGCCCTACTCCGCCGATATATCAATATGCAAACTACAACTTTTTCTTTGTTGTTCTTCCGAGTGACACTTTACTATTCCGTACGTTCTAAATTCACGTGCATCTGCCACTTGTTCGCTACGTGGCCTACAGCAGAACGTTCTTGCGAACGCAGGAACTTCGGGTTAGCTCCTTGTTGCTGATTTGACCGTTGTCTGCTCACGTGACTCGGCCCCAACATAAGACTTTCCTGCGAGCCAGAGGCCCAGATATTTGTGAGTGAGTCCCGGAGCAATTATCGGACAACAGGCGTACCTGACAGACGCCGCACCGCGTTTCACTTCACGTTGTTGGCTTCAGTAACTACTTTCTGGTGCACTGTGCGTCCCTGGAGTTGGAACGCGCTCTGCGGGTGCCGACAGAGTAAACAGTGGCCAACACCTGTGTGCTTCAGACTATTACTAAGTCCACCTGTGCTACGAACGGTGCTGTTTGCTGGCTCGTGCCACGCTATTTGCTACTGTGTACTGACTTCCATGATAACAAGTAGTGCAAGGTGCTCCCCTGGTCTACGACAATGTTAATGTGTCGCGAGGGTCACCACCCAACCCCGCAGACCTGCCCAGGAGCTTTTCCCGCTGAAGCATGCTAATCACCGCCGGACTTAGCGGAGGAGTTTCCAAGTTTGTAAGCTTTTATTTGAACCGCTACCCCTTCGTCTTCATAAACGTGTATATTTACGGCGATCGAGGATACTTTTATTTTGCATGGTGTACACTAAGACATTGTTTCACTCCGGAGGTCGCCGAAGGCTGTGCTCAGCCTCGATATCCGGAGCTGATGTGTTCCCAATGTTCCCAAGTTGACGCCCCATGGTAACAACTACGTAAGTGCAATCTTTTGTATATTCCAGCGCTATTTTAAATATCTTGATAACTGTTTAAATTAAATATTGCGTGATGATAAATGTTGTGTAACCGTGTGTTGCTTTTCGGTTTTCCAAATTCCTCTGCTGAGGTTATTGCCACCGGAAACTTCTACCTTCATCCTGTAAAATTCTTTGTGAAAAACAAGGGATACTAATGATCATAGGCCAACTCAATATATTTTATCTTTGTTGTGAGGGGGGAGAAATTAAATTTATTTCTATATCAAAAAATAGTCATGAAAAACGCATTTATTATTACTAAGTTTATGGCTTGCCACAAAAGGAAGATCTACCTTAGTCTGTGAGTGAAATATAGCGCTGTTTGGCTATAATACGCTATACAGCTAATGTGTAATTTAAATAAGATTAATGCAAATATCTATGCAGTGGGCATTTTTAACTCTCTTCCGGTACTGGCAATCCCTTCAGATTTGTTTTGGATATCTCTCACATCTATTTTATATTATCTTAAAACAAGATAAAAAAAGTAAATTGCAGTGTTTAAAAATTAAAATAATTCAGATAGTGTTTTTTTTTTTTTTTTTTCCATAAGTTTTTTTGAGACTTCTGCAACGCCGTTCTTGTTGAGATGCTGAACTATCATGTGTCACACTGATAAGGGAAAACTTGATAATACTAGTGTATTCAGTGATGTCTGCTTATGATGAAGGGACCAGCTACTGTATTACAAGTTTCTCTTGAAATTATTAAGTTTTCATTGAGCTATAAAGGCAAAGTTATAATCGATATTTGTATATATTTAGCAGGGTGCTTGGTTTTATTACGACTGAATGTTTAGAGAGAGAGAGAGAGAGAGAGAGAGAGAGAGAGAGAGAGAGAGAGGATAGTTTTCCTTACTGATAACAGTACTGCTGAGTTTAGAATATTGTATTATTTATAAATTTAATTAGTAGTTACAAGTCAATAGATAAAACTATCCCTAGAGAAAGCGCTAGTAATTTCGTTTAGAGAATCAACTAAAATCTTCATTTCAGTTTCAGGCTTACGATTTCATATCAAACTGGGTCACTAATATAGTGAAAGGTAAAGTAAAGCTTTACCTCGAACGAAGCACTGTAAACCTGCAAAATTATCCACAGATTATGTTTCATAATTCTTCGGTCTAGAGTTGTTTCTTTTTAAGAAGCCGGTCCTCTGAAAGAAATTTTCGTATATAAATATAGAAATTTTAAAACCGATATCATCCACTTCATAATCTTTAACTGGCTACCACTGGGCCACTATCTACTGTTCTGAAGCACGTTACTGTTAGCACTCATAAAATTATAATAATTTTTCATCAGAAGTTAAAATTAGTATCAAGTATTTCTAGCGAAAACCTTTTCCCTAGAAAGACTTGATATAACAAAAGGACGTAAGTCCTTTTGCGCAGGGGCATTCCTAGGGTATGCGGCGCCCCGGTGCCAATTGAAATCTGGCGACCCCCTTTAAAATTTTCTTCATATGTGTATGTAAGTTTCAGACGTCTGGCACCCGGGTGCAGTGCACCCCATAAACCCTCAGGACGACTCGCTCCTGCTTTTGCCACTAATTTTGAATACATTAATCGTTAAAATAAATTTTTAAAGAAAAAAAAAGAGTTGATCTTCAGTTCAGCTTGACTGCTGATCTGCATTCAAACTCAAGTGTAATGTTATTAAGCTTTAGTTATGTAGCTTACAGTTATACGGTTTGCCATTATCAAGCCCAAGTTCTCAATTTAATTAATGAAGCAAACTTTTTAAAATTTAATTTGTCATTTAATTTCTTTTTACTATCCAATATCGCTTAAGCAATAAGAATGCTAAATAAAACCGCGGAAGTATTCTTTCTAGTGTGATTCATACCCCTTGGTACTGTAAATTAAGTTTCTTTAACCCATAACGTGTGAAATATTAACTTTAAGGAAAATTTAAATTTTCATTTACCATACTTTATTACACAGTCTCTTACTGAAAAACTGGGGGGTCCCTGAAACATCTCTTCATAGAAACAAACTAAAAATAATTTTAATTTTGAGAGCCAGTGGACAGTTCGTCGTGATTCTTTAAACTCTAATCTTTCTTGTAAAGTTACGTTGCTCATTACAAGCGCCAAAGAATGCGTTTTTTTGTGTTTTTTTTACTAGGGTGCTTTTTTCTTGTTCAAAAAAATCCTAATCCTTTCTGTTACACTGATAAGTAAAATAAAGCCCTGTTGCCAATTTCAAAATAAAAGGTTACTTTTCTTTATGAATTTTAAAGGGTCGTTGGGGTGATTTCTTGCTATAGAAAACATACATTCATTACTACTAATGCAAGAGCATCGGAAGACTTTATTCTAGATCATGGGGAAAAAATCATAATCGTGCCTATGTAAAATATTTATTTATTCATAAAATATATACTAAATTATTGAACAGCAACATAAAAATGTATTTTGTATATTTTATTCTGTTTCCTCAAATTCCACATGGAAAGATGCAATCTCTTGCTCACCTGGTGGACTTCCACGTAGTGCAGCTTGAATTTTTGCAGAAACTTCCTTATGATAACAATAAAACAAATCCTGACACAGTTAAGTGTTACGTCATACGAATGAAACGGAAAATTCTCGTATCCTCTATTTAGTTTTAAAAAAAAAAAAAAAGTCAAAAATGCATAAATGTGATTTTTCCACTCCTCTGTGCTTAGTTCTTCCCGGAGAATCTTTTATCTATATTATCCCATGTTGGGGAATAAAAGCGGTCACTTGGAACCTGTTGATCTGGCGGGGTGGGGGTATATGGGTGAATAGTCTCCCCACAAGATTATTCCAAAAGCATGTTCTTGCACGTTATGCTTCTGCATTGTCTATAAACAGAGCATTTTTGGAATGATGTCCCTTTCCCTAAGAATGGAGTTTACTTGTTTTCCTGTGTTATTAACTCTCTTTCCTCAAGTGGGATAGGAAACATGATGAGGTTCGGAACAGGATCAAAGGTGAATCCTGTTCGAAGCTGTTCACAGGAAGCAGGAGGCGCAATAGCTCCAGTTGGACCGGCGACGATCGCCGCCTAACCTCCCGGGCCAATCTACCCTTGAAAGGAAGACCATCAAAGACGCAAAGAAAGAACTTCATGAGCATATCAGTGACAATTAAGTGGCATGAAGGTTGAATTCGGGATCATCAGTAATGTGATCACACGAGTTGTTTTGGATTGTTAGCAGAAATATTACTACGAGTTGCTCTCGTAGTAATTAATATTCCTAGTTTATATTAAAACTTACCACTTTTATTATATACTCGTGTTTTTTTTAATTGTCGCTGGCTAAAATTGCAAAAAACATACAGTAAGAATGGAATGTGACCGAACGAATTTTACTATTAATCTATTTCCATGGCTTTTTGATTGTTTGTTTCTCCATTGCATTACCTCAACTAAATTCACTGATGCAATCTCAGCTATCGCCTTTAGGGATCACCTACGTCATATCCTTCGAATATGGTAAAGTTGGAAAATTCCTAACAGTTAAGAAATATCTTCCTTAAACTTTCCATTTCTTCTTCATCTTCCTGTCTGGCGATGGTGAAGTCATAATGGTCTGCATAAATCTTGTAACGAATGAATGATTTAAATCACCACTGATATATATATATATATATATATATATATTACTGAGCTCTTCTTTGATAGCTATTGAGTGCTTTCTTGTATAAAATGTTTGGATGGATGGGCAACAGAAACTACCAGTGACTAAATAAAGACGGAAATCCTACATATTTTACAAATCCAAACGTAGGCGATTTTTTTCCCTTCTTCTAACTATTCCTTGATTCTTTTGATAGAAAAATGGGGAGAAGTAAATGAATGATATAAATAAAAAAGCATGCCACATTAAGGGCATTTACTGATTTACTCTAATAACAACTGAACATTAAATTGGAATCTTATTTCTGATTTTTATATTACGTGTGTCTTTAATTTGATAATAAAGTATTTTTGAAAATTCGACTCTATTAATCGATATTTGGAAATATGTGAGGACTATAGTTATAAGTTTAGTATTCATTTTAAATTTCTCTCTCTGTCACACGCTACGAAAAAAGACTGCCAATTCCTTATTGGTAATTCTTATTCATTATTGGTAATATGCGTTATTCGGTGGAATACTATAAAAATATTATGTGGACAAAATACAGTTAAGATGCGGTTCTCAGCATTGCAAAATCCCTTGCTTACACTGGATTTAACTACCGCTGGTTTCATGAACATGCCCAGATTGTGACAAAGCACAATAAACCCGGACAATTGCATCAAGTGATCGTAATGTTCCCTGGTGTAGAGACATGTTTTATGTATGAATTCAAGTTAATTATTTAGTTTGCAGGTACACGCACGTTGTCACGTGACTTCCTCACAGCTGCATTTTTCTTTCAGCCTGTTTTAATGGTTGCAACTAGTACATTGGTATCTATTACTGTGTTATCAGAGAAATGTGACAGAATACGGATGCTCAATTCCACGCACTAGTATCTTATGCACATTAGATCCATGCAATACCAACTTTCTAAAGAACTCGTCTGAAGAGCATTAAAGATAAACATAAATGGGAAAATAACATTATCTGGCTTGTAATGTGATATAAATGATCAAAATGCCCTGTAATATATATACTACATGTGTGAAATCTATTCCAGAAATAAAATGGAAGTACTTGATCCCCATCAAATCTCTGCGATCCGATAGGCTAAACTATTTCTTTTTTAAAAGGCTCGCAGTTTTTACCACAAAACAAAACACGTATGAATTTCAAGGCATTCCTCAATTTACATAATAGGTATGTTCTTGGAAATGATTTTTTTTTTTTTTTTATCGAAATTGTGTAAATCCTGATGCATTCAGAATTTAATGTTTTAAATCGGAATGTATTATGACAATTTGAAAACAAACATTTAAAATACAGAAATTGTATAGAAATACAAGCTTACATTAACAATAAATATTTATTATTTGTTAATAAATATAAATTATGTCTGGCTACAAGTGGAACAGACAGGTGTTTGGATAACTAAGGATATTTTTTGCCTTATTTTTAGCCTCTGAATTAAACCTTTTCCTGCTTCTCTTTGGCATAGGGAACTTCTTTCTTTGGCAAAGCCCCCATCCCATCTTAATGATACCCTTTGTGGGACTGTTCTTACAGGAAAAATAGAGAATTCGTATACACAATATATTTTCATATATATTGTTTAGTAACGCTTCTTAAAAACATTTCCCCCCCCCCAGAAACTAATTTCAAAAATAATTCATATTAAAAATGCATTCGCTTTTTGGAATTTTAAATAAGAGCATGGGATGAGATATATCCCCTATCTCAGAAAGGTTGTTCAAAAAAGGGAAGCAATGCTAATTTATAACATATTCCACATTAACGGTTCATTCGTTTTCCGAATGAACAAGGGCAGAGGAGGTCAGTATATTCCCTACTCCAAAAGGCATATGGGAATATGTATCCTACCCTAAAAGGTATAATAATATTTTCAAATTTAATATAGCAATGCTTATTTTATTTTCTTTATATCCGCATCGCAAAATAATACATATGAGAAAATATATTTCTAAGCAAAATCCCACCACTTCAGGAGCAATCAAAACAGTTACTTCACGTTTTCCAATAATTTGAGATGGGAGAGAACCCATCTCAATTAAAGTTCAAAATGATGCACGACATGATTTTCGAGGCAACAAACATGTTTCATGAAAACAAGGTGCTGCAGCATTTGGTGGAGAATTACAATGTGCCGGCAAACAGTTATTGTCTACGCGAGGTCATATATAGTTTCCCCAAGCGTTTGCCCGTAATTATGACAGTCGGCTTCTGTGCAGTCGCAAATGGTAATTCTTTGCTTTTAAAAAATTATTTTTTTAAGTGCATGCAAACTGAATAATGAAATGTGATGTTACAGAAAACACGTGTTCTTAGCATTTTCTGAAATGCGAAGTGCTCCTCAAAGAGGGTGCGAATATTTCCGGAAAAATAAAATACCATCAGAAGAAAAGTCATAATACAAGACGGGAGGAGGAGGGAAAAAAAAAAAAAAAAAAAAAAAAAACAACGCTGTGGTAGGGCTGTAGCCATGCTTGAGAAATGCCGAAGTGCGCTATTTTTGGACTGTTGTTTAGTCACGTGGTATGAGTCTATGACTCTTAATGCCGAGTTCGATGAAATGATTCGATAACAACTTCTGCACTCACTGTGTTACCAAGATAAATAGTAGGAAAGCTGAGAAATAGGGAAGTTAATCTAGCTCAGAACTTTGCATTAGACTGCTTTTGTTGTTTAATCCTGCGCGTTAATCAAATTGTTTACGACGTACATTACCTTCGGCTCGCTTTTGTTTTTTAAATTTATAACATTTTGAGTTTCGCTGCATAAACTGTACTCAAGCTAGCTATAAGTGTGTCAAATATACAGTGATATGCCTTATTCTTAGCTTAGTAATGTTTAAAGGCCTCACTCGTACTTCATTAACCTACCTTAAAAAGTAAGAAACAACATTAAAAGTTAGGATAAAGTAGAATAATGAAGAAATTAACAGAATGGAATGGAATTCTAAATTATGAAAATTTGCATTACAAGCAGAAATAACATTACAGGGGGGTGTTCTCCTTCCTCTCTCTATTCCAGTTAAGACTTGTTTCTTACACTCTGGTGGTAAACATCCCCAGACGTTTTTCGCTGGACAGAGGAGGACGGGAAGTACACGTACGTTATGAAAGACAGCGTCTGTTGGTCAACAGTTCACTAAAAGGCATGAAATAATGTACAAAATAATGCCTCGAATCCAAATAGCTTCCCCTGACAACGCATATGACCTTTGACTAACCCTCCACTCGTGTGCCGTGATGTAACATAAAATTTCGGAGCATCTCGTCTCTCCCCTTTACCCCGCAAAATTTTATTGTTTTCTCCCTTCCCCAGACAAAATTAAACATTGCCTCGTGGGCCTCAGTCACCTTCCGTTGTGGAATCCCTCAATGTGAAGATTGCTCTGCCCCTGCTCAGCATGTCAGATCTCACGCGGGAGAGTAGGAAAACCAGTAAAAAATGGTTGCGGTGGTGAAGCACAAATTCGCGACTCAGAAAAAGCAAATGTTTTCAGTCACCCACTTACTCTCGTCTCAAAGTTATCAATAAATAAAATGTTTAATAAATGGCATCAATATTTGGTTAGCTAAAGCTAAAGGATTTTCATACTAAAATTCGCAAGAGTAAATTACGAGTGTGTTATTGAAATCTTTAAATTGAGTCTTATTTTAAACTCGTTTTCACACTTGCGGTTTTAACCATGCCCGCATGCGCAAGCGATTTCACTATACTGTGTATATATATAGTCTTTATTGCACACGGTGTATCTACAAAACCTAACTGTTTACATAGAAGTGGAAAGCACAATACAGTTTTAAATCTATGGAATACGTGGTGAGAAGACAGTAGTGATTTTCTTTAAAGTTTAATGAGGCTAGTTGACTAGTAACCCATTCGGGAAATTTCTCCGGAGGAGGGGGAGATGCGGTTTTTAGAAAGCACTGTCCGTTCTGTGCATGTATTGGAAAGGATGTTCAAACAAAGCTTTAAGGATCGTTGCTGGGGAGTAGGGAAGGGGGCTTCCAAAGTTTCTTATGCTCATCTCCAAAACTTGCGCTACTGTAGTTAACGCAGAGATGAATTTACAGGATGTGAGCCCCTAAGGAAGTATATGGCATGTTAGGAACATTTTGAGGAAAGTCAGAAATAAAAATGAGTGTGTGTGTGTGTGTGTGTGTGTGTGTGTGTGTGTGTGTGTGTCTGTATATATATATATATATATATATATATATATATATATATATATATATATATATTCATCATGCTTATTGACAGCAACAATAAGGACAGCATATGTACACCATAATCAAATCAAACGTACATTCAATAAGAAAGAAAATAAAAAAGAAGCCAAACATTCCAGGAAAGATTTTTGAAGTTATGTTTGTACATCGACGTCTCAGGTGTAAGGCTATTTCGACTTGATATCTGATTTTAAAGTATTAGGTGGATAACTCTGAATTTTTGCGTCATCTGTGCTGATTTCCATTTTTGTGTCACTCCACGGAATGGTAATGTGTATCATTCACGCAGCTGACAGCCAGTTTCTGATATCAGCGCGTTATCACATCCGTCTTCTAAAATCAATTCTCCCTTTTTTTTTTTTTTTTTTATCATTTACGCGTCTTGCTTTTACATGTGCATTGACTGATTGCCTTTACTTGCAAATCGCTTAATATCAACGCCAATTCCCTGTTGGATGCTCCATTTATTTGGCCTTCCTGGAGGCTGAGTGCCGTTTAGTGTTGTGCTATCAAGCTGATCGAATAGAAGCCAGCGCTAGCTTTGTTCTTCATCAGTCTACTATATTTCTGTACTTTGAACACGATTTGGTAAGGTTTGAGAAAAACACATTTTATATAATTTTTTATACAATGAAGATTTGAAGATTTCTTTAAAAGTTAAGTGCTTGTAATTTAATAAAATCCAGAATGATATCAAAAATAAGTTCATCGGTTCACATATGATTAGGTAGAGTCAATAAAAATAAAGGTCATCAAGATAACAGAAATCACCGAAGGTAAAGAAATACTTAGTAAAAAAAAAAAATGTTAATAATCTGTTTTGAGATTTAAAAAAAAAAAAAAAAAAATTACCTGAACTATTCTGACAAGGCCATTTTAGTTTTCAGAAATGTGAACCATTTGGTAGTTTCGCTTTCGGTAGTCATGAGAATAGAAGCAATTTATCATATACATGAATATTGGTGAGAAAGGGTGAAGATTTAAAATACTGTATACGTATATTAAAAAGAGAAAGGGGGGAAAAAAACCGCTGTGGCACCGATTGTTTGGAGACTAAGGCGTAATCAATTTGGCGTGATGTGCCAAATTGATTACCTCAATTTTATTCATTCGTTTTGGTTCAACTTGCATATGCGCGGTATGATATTTATCGTAGTGGTAGGTCACAAAAATATTAAAATGCATCAACATTTTCCACGCTCTTGTCCGTTTTGTAATCATGGTCTGGGAGGTCTTCAATAAATCAAGGTTTGTTATCATTCATCCTTTCTTCCTCTCTCGTGGAATGTACCTGCCACCCACCTGGCCATTATGGAATGGTTCAACAATATTCGGTCCATTGTTACCCCAACGTGTTTTCTCGTCATTGCTGATGCGGACAGTGGAGGAGATATTTAAAAGTGTCTGATAACTGCGCATACCATGTGACGCCTTTGGAAAACCGCTGTCACATTTTGTAGCCGTTTGAAAATTTACGGCGCGCAAAGGCCGAAACGACAGGTAATCTCCCGGAACCGTGTTAAGTGGCAACGGCCGAGTTATTCACACTTAAGAGGAGAGGAGGCACTGCGAATTTCAGTCGCTTTTCTGAACCCGATAGAACATAAGGTTATGTTGCCCACAGCTTGCTATGGGGTTTAGGAAAGGGGGAAGAAAGCTGAAGGGTGTTATTCATGGATGAACTGTGTAAGAGGCACTAGAACCACTCCGTAAAGAGAACAGGCATCAATTCGAACAGTGTGCGCAAAATTTTCTTTATCTCTTAGGGTTCTCTTCAGGTTACTGTCGGGACATTTACCTTCCTGACTGTATTCCGCAGTTTCCGTGTACAAATAATCATGAATATTTCGGTACCGCTCCTGAATCTTCAGCAACCTGTAAAAGCCTAACTGAAAGAATTTTGAAAAGGGTAAGAAAGAATCACTTCTCAGCTTGAAAGCTTTTCAGACAGTGAACAACTGTCAGGATTTTTTTTATTTTATTTATTTTTATATGAATGTTACAGGAATATCCATCGGAACATCTGATGCAGAAAGTAAAACCACCTGCGAAGCAATTCATATGATAAAAAAAAAACAACAATAAAGCTATAGTGTATTTTTTGCCTATAGGTTTTGGGTCAACATGGTCACCGCTATGAATCCCAGATACTGCGCGGAATATTATGGACCATTTTGCCGTGCTTCTCTGAATATCATTACGTGATTTAAATCGAGATCCCTTTCAAAATTCAAGTAGTTCTGCTTTAACTTCGTTAAATACGACTGTAATACTCGCAAGGACCAAATGTTATATAAATATTCTTAATGAAGGCAAATACAACGCAGGAATATAGAGAAGCTTATTAAATACCTTACCTTTTTTTAAATGATATAATTCCTGACATTCATTTGTAATCTTTAGGCTTGACTAAAGGATTTCAGTTCCATTGCTGTTTTTCTTTCCTTCAGGTATAAACGACCAGCACTACTCGGTTTCAAGCGTGTAATTAGCAGATCCTAAGATTTACTGGTCATCTTCAGAGAGCTCCACTTGAAACGCTATTTATTGCTCCGTGGCGTCGTGTGGTGAACAGCTTGTGTTTGGCGTGTAATATTAGGACTGTCGTTGAGAAATATAACCCTCCCCAGAGTTAATTTGATCCAACAGCATCTTTTTTCGCTATCAGATTAACTTATAATTAATCCTATGTCGAGCACGTATTGAGTTGGTATTAAGTATCCCCCAATGTATTAATGAAACCTTCCACACTTCAGTTAACTAACTGAGGTAACCATGTGATTCGATAATTCAATAAACAAGCATGACTGCAAACTGTCTTTGGAATTATTAGGTCTGTAAAGTCGCATAAGATTTTGTTTTTAAGATTTCAAGCAGAAGAACCATTTATTCCCATAAATGGTGCGATCAGTTCTTGGGGGAGAATGTCAACGACTCCAGGTTTCACTTTATTTTTGTTTCGCCTTTAAGTTTAGTATGGGGGAAGTTTCCGAAATGTCTTCTATTGTTAAGAAAACTCAAGGAATAGTAGGAATTTTTTTAACTTTACTTTTTGAATTCTTAGGTGGGTTTGTGTTTTTATATTTTAGAACTGTGCAGGAAGTTTTCCCCATGAAGAAAAAAATAAAATAAATAAATCATTATTCATTATATGAAAGCTTGGGACTCACGAGGACGCACGCGCTCGCCATTGGACTAAAGATTTCGACCTCACTCGGAGGTATCTATTTTTAGCTGTCTTTTTATCATTTTTCTAGCTTTTCATTTTTCTTCCTTCTCAGGTACTTAAAAAAAGCTGTGAACAAATTTAGGAATGAAACCCATGCTTGATAAGTTTTAAAGTGCCTTGTGTGACAAAAGCCTATATATTAAAGAAAATTTTGTATCTTGTGTGACAAAAGCCTATATATTAAAGAAAATTTTGTATTTTTTAAGTGCATAATATATTTTGTGGAATTTGAGATGAGACGACAAAAAAAAAAAAAAAAAAAAAAGACACGCACAAAACAGAACAAGAGGGATATTAATGTGAGAGCTTTGACTCATAAACAAGAAAGTAACACTACAAACAAAGGAGAAGCTCCAGATAACAAGGTTTGAAAACAAAGTCCACTTTTTTTTTTTAGTTCATCTGGTATCAAACTGTTTATTAACTACAGAGAAAACGATATTGTAAAGCAGTAGGACAATACATAGATATTTATAGCCTTATATAGATACTACATAAAGAGCTATGAAACAAGCCAATAGAGCGGGTAGCTACACTTTCATACAGCACATTGACCCTACCTCCGCTGTACAGTTCATGGATGATATTTGACTATACGAGAACTATAACAGGTGTTCTCCATTAAACGTAACACAAGCAATCAGAACAGCCCACTAAAGAATATATGTACATCGCTACCACAGTACTCTTTTATAGAAGACCCAAGGCTAAATTTTCGAATGACAAGTGTCTTCATACGTATGTAGTGAGGTATACTGCATTGTTATGTACAATCGTTTACAGAATAGCGCTTATATAAAAACAGATTAAAAGAAACTGGACCACTTATACCAACGCTTGATTGGCCAGTGACGCTTCCTATAATTGCTTTTGCATGTTATATTTTTGTCGGTTGTTTAATTTATCGATTACATTTTTTAAATAAAATGTAATTCTGTATCTTTCAACCAGATTTATTTTTTCTCCTTTATAAAGACTCGTCCAATATTGTTAGATTTCCTTATCTTTCTCTCCTTTCAAAAGATCAAAAAAGATCGAGATTCGATGTTGTGGATTTTTCTGAGAGAGAGACTTCGATGCTAGAAATCAGTGTACACACCTAGCATTTTTTAATACATAAAGTATAATTAAATTCTTACGCCAAGAGCACAGCCATTATAATATGTACCCTTCTTAAAAAAGAGATTTCTTTAGATACACAGTATTTGTATTAAAAGTTTTTGACAGAAGTGCAATTTCCCAAGAATAGAGTATGTCAAGATAATAAAATATTTACTATTGAGAGTCTTGTCACTAGCGAATGTAATATGTAGGATGGGTTCAGCGAGAAACTTAGATTGTCCTAGAACACATAAGAACATCAGAAAGCGGTGTCATCACAGCCGAAATCCAAATCATTCGTTACACTCTATAAAGTTAGAAGCCATTTAAGCTGAAATATTAACGGCGGATAGTTACAAGTCGGTCTTCAAACAGAAAGCTGCCCTAGCAACAGAGCTAGTCTTATATCATTTGGCTTAAAAGGCACCGGCAGAAAGAGGGGGCAGGAATAGTGGGATGGATAACAGACCCTAGGACTTTCATATCGGCCGTGAGTGCACCTTATCACAGGGTAGTAGGGGAAAAGGCCCGTGTGAAGAGGAAACAGAATAAAACTAAACAGGAAAAAGGAAGGCGGGACGGAGGGAGAAAAACAAAAGAAAACAGAACAGACTTGAAAGGAACCTCTAGCTCGAAGGCAAAATACCTTGGAGGTAAAATGTGGAAATAAAAGTACGTGAACAAAATTTGTATTCCTTTGCAAGTGTAATAAATCAAAAGGTTCCGCTGTGGTTTAGTTATTTTCTGTTAATCATAGTGGAATAACAGCTATTACTCCATTACGATTATACGGAAAAAAATTTTTTTTTTTTTTGAAAATATCCTTTCTTATTAACAATAAGTGTCGCTCACTTTGAAGGTCCTTATCCCTAAAGTGGTCAAACCCCCCTCCCCTACTTTTTTTCTCGATTATTGCCAAGACAGCGCCCATACGATCACGAGGGGTCGGTGTTTCGTGGTTTTAAACTGCATGTGTTCTAAGGTTTATTTATCTACTTTCGAAATGGGGGGAAAAATGAAAAAAAAAAAAAAAAAAACCCGTAATAAGAAACTGACACCTTAAAAGTTCATGGAATTTATGTAAACAGTAATTCTCTTTTATATGTTATATCAAACGGCTTATTGATTAAGATTACCATAAGGAATTTCCAATTGTGTGTTGATGGCTCAAAATCAGTCATTCTTTTCACTGGTTCTCAACAACGTGTTTTTTCCAACCCACATTCTTTTCTTTTCTGTATTTGTTCTTTACATATTTAGCAATAATAATAATTATTGTTATTGCTAAATTAACATAATAATAATTATTATTGTATTAACGGCTCCCAGGCTTAATTTATATCCGTATACGTGTATTCTTTCTGTAAAAGTATATTGTTTACGGGCCAATAACTCTTTGCTGAAGGAGTAGGAGGAAAATCCTGCTCCTGAATAGTTACCAATCTCAGGATTGGTAACTACTGCCTCGATTGAAAAAGATTTTAAAATTCTTGTCTTATACTGATTGTGATTTTATGTAGTGAATGCAAAGTAGACTTTCTGTGGTGAGTTGAAGCAGTTAAATATTTCCTCGTGAGAAAGGTTTAATCTTCTAATTAAGACCAGCAGACATCAGCTTTAGTGCGAAATATCATTGTTTAATGAACTGACATTAAATGTTTCTGTATCAATGAAACAGAAATGTTTCATTGATACAGAAACAGCAACTGACATACTCTCCAAATTAGGAGGGGAGGTGGGTATTATATTGATTCTGTGTATGATGTTATCAGTACGCTGGAAGAGGATTGATATTGTATTTGATGTCATCAAATACGCTGGCTGACCATGTCCATGTGTCAGGAATGATAACTAACTAGTGGTAGTGTATGTTATGCTAGAAATTAACTGCACAGTATTGCGATAGATGGAGTTGCCTGGGACCGCCTTCTTTAATAAATAAATTAATTAATTAAAAAAGATGTCGTCGACGGGAACAGCGTACTCGTCGCTCTCTGCATGTTGTATGCTGTTGGTCTAGAGATTTATTAGGCGCATCGGCAACTATGGCCACAGTGCGCCAAATGTTGTATGCAATGTATGTGATTATTTTGTATAAAGCATGAGACTACGTGTAAATAAATAAATAAATTTTCTGTTTATACTCCGGGACGACCAAACGGTCAGAGGAGTTCACAAGATAGATAGAATACAAGAAACAGCACCGTATTCAGTAGTCACGGGCTTGAACCCCGGTCACTCAAGGCACGTGTACTTACGCACCCGCGCGCCTGACCACTAGGCTACGGCAGCAGATTCACTAGTGAACGGGTTAGTGCCATAGCACCATGTTTTGTTCGTAGTGAACTGCCGAAGTAAATAATTGGCATCGTTTTAATTGTATCCCATATTGTAAATACCTTCACAACGAGTTGCCATGGTATTTCACTACTTCGAATAAGTAACGCTTCACCAATTCTTATTCGAGGTAGTGCAATACCATGGCAACTCGTTGTGAAGGTATTCACAATGAGATACAATTAAAACGGTGCCAATTTTCTACTTCGGCAGTTCACTACGAAAAAAACATAGTGCAGTGGCACTAACCCGTTCACTAGGTGTTTGAAATTGTAAGTTGTAACAACCCAGGATGTTCATTTTGTAAGATACTGTACCTCGCTTTGCATTTTGTATGACAATTTTTAAATTGTATCATAATATCTGTGAATGAAACTATAAATTGTTACTATAGTTGGTAGGGTTACCAAACGTTGTTGGACCACCTAATTAATAATAATCATAATAATAATTCATTGACCGGAATCGAACCTAGACCTTTACAAACGATTGACGAAACCACTGTAACGTCACGGAGGACGCCCCTGTTTAGTAGGAGAAGGATATTACTTGCCCATTATATATATTTACACATTTAAGATGTAATTATTTCCTTTTCTGAATTATGTCGTCATTAGCTCGATAATTTCTCATTTTGTCGATCAGAATTCCAATACAGCACGTAATACCTTTTTCGCATCAATTTTCTTCTTAGTAGTATTGTTTAAATCTCTGGACCATCTGTTATTATATTGGTGCATCAGTGACTTAAACCATATTGTACCTTGTATAATAATGTTTGTAAATTTCATATATTCTGTGGTCGATTTGCTTGTTTGCTGGACGAAAAAACCAAGGTTTCTGGGGCGGGGGGAAACTATGCTTCCCTTGCCTGAGACCCTAACTCAGCCGCACGGTGAAAAAGGCTACATAAAAATTCCTTGCGTTATTAACTGGATTCGGACTCGGGTCTCTTTCGCCCGGTTGGGGGGGGGGGGGAGACGTTGATTTTACGAACTGTGCTACTCGCGTGAGCCGAATTATTTCCTTGTAAAAGCAGTTATTATACATACTGTTTAAAATTCTATATTAGACATGATTTTATCCTGTGTCAAATTCATTATGAAGATATTATTGATTAAAATTTGAATTTATAAAGAACTTGATGTATTTTCGGTTCAAAATCAGTCATTTGTCTTTTCATTGGCTCTCGACTCACGTTCCTGTTTTTTATACCCCACTAGTAAATGATATTTACTTTACTGTTGGGTTTTAAGTTGGTTTAAATGACATTTACCAGTAGAGTATAATATCTATGGTAAATATAATTTACCTTATTGATATTAAATATTTACAATTGGTAAATTGTGTATATGACAAACTTTACTGTGTCAGACATTGTCAGTCTACCATAGTAAAGTTTAAAAATACAAACTTGGCGTATTGTATTCATCAAATGAAATAATCACTTCACAGTGATATTATTTCATCTGATGATAACGGAAAGAAAAAAAAAGTATAAAAATAAACTGAATTCTCCTACAAAGCAATTGCTCAGGTTATCTATTTAATTATTGTTCAATATGGTGTTTGATATCGTAAGACTATAACAAGTAAAATATTCCCTGTTTGAGGTATCAGGCGTCCATGAAATATACCAAGTACATTTGTATACGAGTACATTCGGTAACTGTCTCTTGAGCCCAGAGCTGTGCTTACAGTAATACCATTCACCATATCTTTCCATTTATTTCTACACTTCAGTGACGGTCACTTGAAAACTGTGAACCATGCAAAACGCGAGGAAGTTTTATTTGTTCAGTACTTTAATTGTGCGTGTGTTTGTGCAGTTGTTATAATAGTCGATTAACGTTTTGCTGTCATGAATACGTCTATTGTCCATTTAACTAACTTCCTCTTAGTTTCGTGAGAATGCCACATATTTTCCGTAACATAAAGTGCTACTCGCTCTTAGACCTTGACCAGAAAAAAAAAAAAAAAAAAAAACCTGAATTATTATTTCCCTTGCTAGAGATAAAGGATGGTACATTAACGTTTCAATACCTCCAGAACTCTGTGTCCTTTGTGTGCAGCAAATGCCACTCTTACAGCTTGTCTATTCAAAGACTTCAGGTCGCTAAAGAGTTACCTGTAGGACCAGTTGAATGTCTCCTTCTTCAGCTAAAGAGGGGAGAATAGAAGGGGAAAAAAATGCCCAAAAAGGTCGACTGTGACAACTTGCGTTAAGTTAGTCAATGATTCTAAACCCCACTTTTGCAATTTTTTTCCCCCTCTCTTGTGTTAATGCTAACGTGAGGAGAAATTGCGATTTAACTCATTTTGTATATTCTCCGTAACTTGCTTGTCCTAAATTATTTCTATTTATATACAGGGTGATTCAGGAGGAATATTAAATATTTTGGAGGTTATAGTATCGATTATTCTGAGTAAAAAAGTTCATATAAACACGTGTCCAATTCTCAATGGATTCGGAGATACACCTGTTTGAAACTGGTGCGCACAAAGCTATTATGAGAGGTATTAAAGAACGATAAATGACTTATTGTTTGTATTTATTGACCTCTTGAATGATACAAAACACAAATAATTGACACATTTTTTACAGTTCACAATAAACGTTCGAAAATCCACCGTCAACCTCAATGCACTTTGCAACTCTTGTGGTAATATGACGTGTTGTTCTTTTGAGGTCGTCTTGGCGTTCCTTTATGAGGGCAGCAGTATCCAAAATGCGAGCGAGCAATTCATCTCTTGTATTCACCTTTTCTTTATATACTGCGATTTTCATCCATCTCCACAAACAAAAATATAACGGAGTGAGGTCTAGAGACCTTGGTGGCCAGCGAACGGGACCACCGTGGCCTATCCATCGTTCAAGGAAAGTTCGATTTAGATATTGTGTCACCAGACCGGTATAATGTGCAGGATGCTGAAAGTACATACCAATTCTTGTAGCCAAGGGAACATCCTCTACTATTAGAGGATGTTAGTTTTGCAGAATTTCTAGGTAAATGGGCCGTGTAAGATGCTTTTGTAACACAACAGCCCAATCAACTGTTATCGATGATACTGCACCACACGTTTACAGAGAAACGATGTTGAAAAATTTGTTTCTACAGTGGCATGTGAATTTTCGTTTGACCACCTATGAGAGTTACGGGTATTGTTGGTACTGTCACGGATGAAAGTCGCTTCGTTTCAATATTAATGGAATTAATCGGCGATTAGCATTTACCCACCGACAAAATTCCAATCGTCTCCTGGTTGAAGGTGTTGCACCCTCTGTATGTGAAATGGATACAAGCCGTGCTCACGTAATGTCGATACGAGTAGAAATTCTTTGTGTGCTAATAGTAGGACTACGTTCGACCGACTGAAGAATGTGTTCTATTTCATCTATTTTTGTTCGTTTGCACGTTCAGAAGAATATGAGCGCTGGGAAACTGTACCAGTCTCACGCAGTGTGGTATAAACGCTCTTGAATCCGGTATTCTGTGGTTAGGAAACCGTCGACGGTATTCTCTACAAGCAACAGTAGCACTTCCACCACAAAACCGTAAACAAACACCATATTGAGCATGTATGAAGATGTGCGGCATTTTTTAGCAATACTTCTAACACCAAACAGCGCCAGGTTATAACTGCTTCTTGGTCACATCTGATTCATGGAGCTGTGCGCGCCAGTTTCAAACAGCTGTATCTCCGTATCTATTGAGAATTGGACACATGTTTATATGAACTTTTTTACTCAGAATAATCGATACTATAACCTCCCAAAATATTTACTGTTCCTCCTGAATCGCCCTGTATATACAAAGTAATTTGCTTTACCGATCCCGGGGGTTTGATCAAAATAATGTCATCATCATGCAGATGTAGTCTATTATGCTTCCTTATGGATAATCCCACCTTTAAGTGGAAATTTTAAAGAGATATGGAGATATGCTTAAATAGGTAGGATTTGAGAATTTTACAACAGTTTTAATACTCTCATTAAATACATTATCAACATTGCCCTGTTTGCTCCGTAGACAGTGCTGCCCTCTAGTTGTAAATGTAAAAACTGCAACTCTTTTTTTGGGAGAAGGTCCTGTGATCTGATATGCTGCTGATAATAACGGCACAGCCGATGGCAGAGGTGGAGCAGTTTAGAGGAAGTTACAAGGTCACTCACCAGGGGCCACCCGTGTCGCAGCCTGTTGCCCAAAGGCCTGATCAATCACTGAACGACAGCTTTCATCTTACCGACTACATTAGGTCCAATTCAAGACCAAGATCCGGGCTTTATTAGCTCATTTAATGTCAAGATATCAACCACTTTCAGAGAGATGATCCCTTCGCCAGGAACGAAGATGCCTTACTAACAGGTCTCCCATCTCAGTTATAGCTTTCTGAAACTTCTCTAACAGGAGTATATCTCCAATAGAATATCTTTGAGAGATAGGGGAAATTTCAGATGGCAGCTCTCCGGAGTTCAGTTTTGTATATTCTTTCAAATGGGGGGGGGGGGAAATCGAGACAAATTATACAATGGTTTGAGATACATGCAAATAGAAAACATGAAAACTTCTGAAATTCAGAGTACAATAACTGCTGGATACATGCTATTTGCATGTATCCAGCAGTTCGAGTACTTGAATTTCAGAAGTTTCCAAGTTTTTCTCCATCACAGCTTTTTCCCTAAACGCCATGCTTTTATTTTTAAAAATATTTTCGAATAAAATGCGAAAAAAATTATATTTATTATAAGGTTTGTGACCGCTGCTTACAGAATTTACTAGTATGATGAGAATGCACAGCACAAGATGGCATTAGTATATAAGTTGGCAGCAGACCTCTAGGAAGGTCACTCTCTGTATTGGTTTAATCCATACACAACAAGCCAAGAGAAACCATGTTTATTTTCTGTTTTGTAGTCGAGTCTGGCAATAAGAGGTTGCATAAATAAACCTAGCATATTTTGCTAAATTTGTGGTAGCTTTGGCGTATTTTGGGATGGAATTTTCAAACCAAGATGAACCATAGACTCCACATAAAGTTTACCATACTTGTGTTGGACAGCTGAGGAAATGAAATCAAGGTAATCTGATTGCACTTCAGTTTAAGTAAGCAAAATTATCAATAATCTCTATGGCTTTTCAGTTCACGCCAGCAAAAGACAAGGGAAACTTTTTCTTATCTAGTTCCATTTTCTGAACTGTCCGGCACAAGTGTGGAGTTTATGGTTTATCTTGGTCCTCAGTTTCATGCCGAAATAATGACTGCTATAAGACCTATTCCGCATGAACCTGAATCGCCTACACGTTCGCCACCAGAAACTAGTAATGTAATTTCATCTTCAGGTTCTCAATACAGTGTTGGTAACACTGACTGTTCTCAGGTCCTCCATGACTATTCAGTAGTTTCGCCCCTGTCATTTTTCTGGAGGTTTGAGTTCAGATGCCCTCGGGAATAGCACAGTTGGCATAATTGCTGTCCTCCCTCCACCGTGTGGGAAAGACCTGAGTTCGAATTCGTCAATGATGCGAGGAACTAGATTTCTTAAGATTAATTACACCCCCACCTAGACTCTTTCCGAAAAAATCTTTGTTTCGTTAAGTGAGAAACAGGGTAAATAGTTCCGTCAAGATATAAAGGAGATGGAAAGAACATACTCGGTAAAGGGAAACATAAAACATGATGGCGAGTTAGTGCTGTTTGAAATGGGAGTGTCGGTTGTAAAAAAAAAACCCACAAATAAATGCTCATTTAAAATTTCTCTCGGAGAATCTGGTGGATTCGCATTAAACATTCACTTTTGTGTTACAGTAATATTCTTCTGTTTACTTCACTTTACTGAGGTTTGTTATTTTATTTTGCGGAAAATTCTTAAGTGATACGAGAAAAAGTTATTTTAGAGAAAGTAATATATTACAATATAAATTCCATTCTATAAGTTTCGGTTGCATGTCTTGTGTTATTGAAATTATACTGAGTTGCATTTCGATTTAAAGACTTGTAGATGCTAATTGAACAATAAATAGATCCTAAAGCTTCAGGCGAAGTGCTATCAGTATTTAGATCAAAGCGAGCCCATGCAACATTCCGTTCAAAATATCTTAGTTTGAACTTTCTCATCTTTATATATACTATTCTCTAATGTGTATTCGGACACTAAACGGGACACACATATTAGAAAAAACAAATTCTTAATATCGATTATAAGCTCATGAACTTTAATGGCATCAGTGTAGTGCAAGTTATCACGATTTACCACTGCTCTAATGTCCAAAGTTTCCGTTTTTTACTTCAGGATGAAGCGTTTTTCTGGTGATTGTTGGGTCGTAACTTCTCCAGTTCTGTCAAATGTTTAGCTCATTAATGATGCCGTTATGATTTTATCTCACTATCCATTTCAATCGTCTATAACTATATGATCTGGGGTTCATGGAGATTTACCTGGCTTGGGATGAATGAGCATCTTCCATTGGCATTCGATGCTTTCAGCAGTTTGTTTTGGCTGTTTCACTTCTGCTATATGACGAATGGATATGTCCGCGTTGCCACATCTCTTGTGAATGACCCGTTCTCTCTAATTGTAACATTAAGAAATATACTTGATCGAGTAAAGCTCTTATTGGCTAGTTGCCGAAGTGTATTTTTTTTTTTTTTTTTTAAGCAACTAATCAATGAGTGCTTTACTCGATGATATGTATTTCCCTTCGTCAGGATTAGTCTAAGGAGTGAACAGAGTATAGGTATTCTTTTTGTCCCATCCTGTTCCATCAGCCTATCTTTGAGTTGAGTGTGCGCGTCTTTTATATCTGACTCGGTTTCATGTGACCTCTGGAATTAACGGTTACTTTTCTGGGGTGGGATGTTGCAATAGATTATAGAGGAAAATGTATATGCCTTTTTCCAAAATATCCATACGTAGAACAGCTATGTGTGGGATAACTCAATGTAATGCATATGTAGATCACAGGCTAACTTACTGAATATCAAGTAAATGAAAATGGTTGAAAAAAATTTAAGTATTGTAATGAGTACAGGTGAATGAATAAATACCAAAGGATGAATACATAATAAATAAATATATGCAGTGGATTAAGTAGAGATCAACTCTTTGTGTGAAAACTACGAGTATCAGCACTGCGAATGGAATACTGCTCTGCGGGGATTCTGTAATGAAGCCTTATGATAGCGTTTCTGTCGAATTAACAGAACTACGAAATTTTAAGCGGAAGTTAATCTCATGCTTCTACAAGTTGTAGTTTAAACGGTCTAACTTTCTCCACTGTAATTTGCACTGTTATCGGTCTTAAAATCAATCTTTGTCAGCCTTTATGTAAAGGTATATTGTGTACATTAATGAGTTGTGTATGCCGCTTAGAAACGCGTTTCTGCCTTCTGTGACAGGCAGTAAAATAGACTTTTCTAGGCAAAGTTTAAAATTCCAGTAGTTCTCTGATATTTTATATACAGAAACCTATACTCGTACTTTTTTGCCCTTTCAAAATATTAAACAATTCTTCTGAGAATTGTTTAATATTTTGAAATTGCATTTGCTGAAATGGGAAACAAAATCATAACATAGTTAAATGTAAACCTACCAGGTAATTCCGGTGTACAGTAGTTCCCCCTTAAATCAGTAATTAACAGGCAAAAATCTCCATTGATAACATTTTTCTGTATGTTATCAAGGTTACTTTAGGCCAACAGTAAGAAGTTATTTTTTAAATATTAAACAACATATTTTTTTAAATAACAAGAATTTAATTACTTTGAAGCTCAATCGGAATCAGATTCCTCAGAAAACAACAGTATAGAATAAATAAAGCTTTTTTTTTTTTTTTTTTATATTGGTCTTAGTGACTTTCTTAAAAGTTTGAGTTGAACTTTTTGCTAGAAAAGTGGCGGTCATTTGATAATATCGTCAGTTATCTACACCGGTGTTTTGGGACAGATGCCTTAAGAACAAATTTTTTTGCTCATATAAAACATTGTTTTTTATTTATATATATATTATTGTGATTACTTCGAAATATATACGTATATATCCTTTTTTAAATTATATTACTGTGATTATTTCAGAAATGCTAAGTGTAAAAGGAGAGCTAACTGTCAGAGAGAACGCTACGATCAGAGGAAGTCCTAGCTGGTATTCCATCTTAACACTGCATCGCCGTTTTTTTTTACAAGGAAATGCCGAAAATTATGGTTTAGGTCGTACCCAGAACTAGGCTATGAAAACGAAAAGAGATTAGTAGCACATTAGAACCAGATAGGCAAACTCTCCGCATTTTGGTCTACAATTTTGCTATTTAATTGAGAATTGAATATAGATATATATGTATAAAAAAGTGACTGGCTATTCACTCTTTTGTTTCGAAAGAAATAGTGAATTGAATACATATACGGCAGAGTTAAGGTTTATCGTTAAACAAGGCTTCGGGCATGAATCGGGGTGCAGTGGAGCAGTTGCTCTAGGGCCCCAAAGTTGAAGGAGAGGTCCGGACCAAAGCTATTACTGTTGATCCAGGAGCCCCCGCGACCTTATTTTTATGGCTTTTAAAAATATGTGCGGATGGGGCCTCAAACTATCTAAATCTGGCATTGCTTAAATTCCGCCTCCGTCGCGGAAAAGTGCCTTAACACATCAATGAAATATCTTTAGAAATTCCTGCTCATCCAGAGATTCAAAAATAAAATTGATAACTGTGAAAAGAATTTGCTTATTTAAATTAATAAAATTCTTTTATGATATAAGAAAGGCTTTACTGGGCAAAATGTATTACCTGCAAGAAATGCTTTCATAAAAGTTGCGCCATGTATAGAGAGCAATACGATTTTTGCGGGAGTGAGGAGAAGCTCATTTACATTAGACATTAAAAAAAAAAAAAAAAAAAAGTAATGCATTGCAGCTGTTCCACATTACAAGATAGATGCCTCTTTTGAAGGGGCATCTGTCTTTTTCCTATTAGCCTGTAGATTAATTTTAAAAATACTTTTTTACGCTTACTTAGGTTCGAAGTTATATATTTGGTTATTTAAATTAATAAAATTTGTTCTTAGTGAGATGTATTCTGTTTTTTAAGATGTGAGGCAACTATATCGGAATTACTGTACTCTATATTTAACAAATATAACTTTAATGATAAATATATGGGTTTTCGAGATGAAACATAGGTGAAAGAATTGGGATAGGCACGGAATGAATGGCAACTCCAAAACAGATAACTCTACTCTTTAGGATCGGTGTATAGGATACTCACTCAGAGACGGTTGAGTTCCCCCCCCCCAAACAGTTTTGTGGTTTAGCCATTTGTCACTCGTTTGAGGAGGTCTGAGTTAAGAGTCCCATCATGAACTGGAGGAGTTTCTAAAGACCTCTTCAATCGCGCCTATAGTTAGCTGATCTCAGGCAGAGGGATGAGGATTTTTCTCCATCAGTCAGTCATTACGGATTTTTCAGCCGCACAACATCCAAATTGGCTCCTGAATACACACTTGTACAGACATATAATAACACAACGACAATATGGCTTGAGTCGCAGATGCGCCTAAAAACCAACAGCAGCGAGGCGGTGGTACTTAGCGTGCCATGAACAGTATGCAGACGTTGTCCAAATGTTCCCAACTTGTTATGATGCAATTTTTGAGTAGAATAGCCGAAGAACGAGTGAACATTTATTCGCAATGTGGTGTTTGAAACGTGACACTGTCTTATAATAGTGTAAAAAGTTTTCACGGTGACGGCAGTCTATCCAGTACCTGCCACATTCCTTCCATACCCAGCAAAGACAAGGTGACGTTGACATTCTTTTTAAATCGACACTGAGCACTGCTAATAACTTGTCTTATGGTATCACAGTTAACGCCCATCATTCGTCGATGAGGTGAAGGAAGCCACACACATTAGTTTTAGCATTCCATCACCAGCATCCAGCTGAGTTCTGTGCTGAGGATGTTTTGGCATGAAATATTTTATCATGTGTTCCTTAACTCCTTGGCTGTCATTACTCTGAGTATCTTCCCTGTATTTCTGTTCCTTTAGGGTGCTGCAATTTCAATGTAAATTGAAATTGCACATGGATTCTCAGATCCCGTGCAATAATTCCGCGGCCCACAGGTTGGTAACTGCCGTTCCAGTATGTGAAACCATGCAGCTAAACGACCCCTCAAATGAACAAAATGCACACTATCTATGTGCATGTTCCAAATATCCTTATATACATTGAAACACGTTTCCACTATGTCAGGTGCATAAATAAAATAAAATACACTGACTACATCCGTAATGAATCTTTGTAATTTAACTCTGCGCCTTGTGTAGCTAGCTAATGGAAGCTTGTAACTTAAATTTTCGGTTGTTTGAAAATTTTAAAATATGATCCATTTTCACTTTTTTTTTTTTTTTTTTGAGAGTATTTACTGAGGTAGAAAACTAATTAATTAAAAATTCGAAAGAAATGCATCAGTTTAGTCAAAATATACAGGTTTTCAACAGAGGAACGAATTAGTGTGTTAAAGCTTCTTACTGAATTAAGGATACGCAATGGCGAATCGTGGGGAGGAAGTAATGGGGAAATTAACATCCCCTAAAATTATCCAAAAAGATTGGTTTTTTTTTTTTTTTTTTTTTTCACTTTCTGCTGCTCTGCATTGTCTGTAAACAATTTTTCTATCCCCATCCCCTGTCCACACTTGAGGGAACGATACTGTTTGCCAAACTAAAAATATCACAATTTTTAATTATTTGTTATGTAAAACATTTTAAATATGAGAAGCTCCAACATTTGCCGTCTTGTGCAAAGCAAGAACGAGTTATCCACCATCACTTTAATTTCCGACGACAGTTTTATTTCAGCTCTTAAATTGTCAAATGGCAAGTAGATTGTTACAGGAGCCACTATCCTTCGGAAATCCTCACAGAAAGTAATATGGGCTGGAGAATGTGGTGGCTCTGACCACAGGTAAACAAAACCTTTCTAGAAAGCGATTTGGGAATATCCGATTTCGCAAATTTTAGTGAAGGAAACCAGGCAGTGTCTGTGTAATCCTTTTTAATTAAAAATGCAGGTTTGACGGCATCGCGAAGAAGTTATAAGAAAATGCTGAAAACGATATGAATCGCAGAGCGACCACGGCAGAAGTGTCCCCTTCCTGTTGCATTCCTTGAATCCTCGTGGATTTTCAGAGGTTCAGGTTATCTGTTGTGTTAGTGAATATATCGAGAGAGAGAGAGAGAAAGAGAGATTTAAACGCCAAGGCTTTGCAGCCATAGTATATTGTATCTGTAATTCTGCGTGTATTTGGTTGTCTGTTTACTTATTTGTTAGATGAAAACCTCTAGTTTCTAGGGTCAGGGGGGGGATGGGAGCCATGTATCTCTCACCCGAGACCAACTAATTCAGCCACATTGTGAAAAAAAAAAAAAAAACCCGTAAAAATTCCTCACGTTATCGAAAGGATTCTAACTCTGGAAAATTCCGCCTGGTGTGCTGAGGGCGATGATTATAAACATTTCTTTTTCCATTAATTCCTTTACATAAACAGAAGTTCCCAAAGTGTGGGACGGGTCTCCTGATGAGGGGCCGCATTTGGTATTTTGTTGAGGTACTTTTTTAATGAACTAAGACAAACCATCCCACTAATTTACGAGGGGATATCAAGAGGTTCCTACCCTGACCTAGATAAAACATCAGTAGAAAGATGCCGTTTTTAATATAAGTTGTCTACATATTCAGTAACTAACATGTGAAATATCATTCCCATAGGTGATCGTACACTAGAGATGGAGCCCGGAATCTGAGGAAGGACGCTTTGGTTGACAACGTGGAGTATCGAGCAGTGATCAAGTTCCTGCATTTGCAGGGCAAGAAAATTCAGAGAATTGACGAAGAAACGAAAGCTGTGTATGGGCAGAATTGTCCATCCTATGACACTGTAAAAGAGTGGAAACGGGAGTTCCAGTGCGGTCGTACAAGTGTCTTTGACGAGCCTGGAGAAGGAAGGCCATCAACATTCAGACAGTGAGACGGCTGCAAAGGTTGAGCAGCTGGTGCTGAGTGACAGACGTGTGACAAATTAGTTATGGGTCTGCCCACAGAATTTTACATGACCATCTGCACATGTCTAAGATCTCTGCACGATGGGTTTCAAGATTGCTGACGCATTTGCAGAAGCAATGTTCTCGCCAACTGTTGGATTTGTGTAATGCTGATGTTGAGAACATTTTTGATCGGTTGGTGACAAATGAGGAATGCTGGGTGCACTAGTATGATCTGGAGATAAAGGCATGTCAAAGCAATGGAAGCACACCTCTTCCCCACCTCCCAAAAAGCAAAGACCACTCCATCTGCGAAGAAGGTGATGTCGTCCGTGTTTTGGGACAGAGAAGGGTTTATCTTGCCAGATTATCTACCTCGTAGTTCCACACTCACCGGAGAATACTACAGAAATCTTTTTAAAAAGTTACGCAAAGGTGAAAAGGCGTGGAATGTTAACCAAAGATGTCCGTCTACTGTCAGACAATGCATTGAACCGGCTCGCACGGCCGTTGCCACCACCAATTTTGTTGCCCAGTGCGGCTTCGTACTACTGCAGCATCCATCCTATTCTCCTGGCCTAGCACCATCAAACTTCTTGTTTCAAGAAATGAAGAAATCATTGCATGGACGCCGCTTTGATTTGTCTTAGGAAGTCATCAATGAAGTGGAATCTTGGTTTCAGGCAGAAAGTGCAGACTTCTATGAATAAGGCATTAAACAACTGATCCATAGATGGGAGAAATGTGTTACTATGCATGGACAGTACATAGAAAAGGATTAAAGTTCCTGGGAAGTTTCACCTTTCTAGGGCTATTATTTCTAGGTAAGGGTACGAACTTTTTGATATCCCCCCGTATTGTTTTATTTTAATGTTTTTTTTTTTTTTTTTTTTTTTAATTTTAATGTTTTATTTCGATCATTGAGATTAAATCTATTCTTGGTGTTGCGTTTTAGGCGCATCAGTAACTTGCATTAGCCGTAGGCGCCTCCGTAGCCAGGTGGGAAGGAGCAACAGTGCGTAGCACGCGCTTCTTGATTAGACCGGGGTTCGAGCCCGTCACCACCAAATACGGAGGATGCGGAAAGGTCAGGGAATGACCACTGCATATCCCGGAGCAATATGGCCTTAGTTGCTAATGCTCTTAAAATCCCAACAAACAAGCATTTAGCCGTATATAATGTCTGTAAATTGCAATGTGTCAGTGGTCGGTTTGTTGGACAAAAAAAAAAAAAAAAAAAACTGCTATCCTCGTCTGAGACGACCAACTCAATCACGTTGTGAAAAGGGCCCATAAAAATTCCTCTGATCATTGACGTGATTCGAACTCAGGTCTTTTCTACTCATTGTTAGGAGGACGATGATTATACCAACTATGCTATCTGCGAGGGCAAATGTATTGTAGTATGCCAGCTCTGTTTATATCCACTTGTTCTTCAAGAGAGGGACATGAAAATTTTAAAGGGGACTCAAGTTATAAAAGTTTGGGAACCTCTAGTATAATTAAAAATCCAATAGAGACTTTAACCTTTCTCGTTTA
This sequence comes from Mastigoproctus giganteus, assembly GCF_048544385.1. NCBI lineage: Eukaryota > Metazoa > Arthropoda > Arachnida > Uropygi > Thelyphonidae > Mastigoproctus > Mastigoproctus giganteus. The sequence goes on along the minus strand of NC_143576.1, from coordinate 153,043,332 downwards.
ATGTAGTTGGGGAAGGACGTTACGTGGTTGCTTTCCATTAAGATTATTACTATATTTAATACCACTCATATACCACGTGAAATTAATGATATAGTTTATTAAGCTATTCGCCTAAACTACTGTACATTAAGGTGACGTTCAGGCATCTTACTCGATGATGGGTATCGGTAAGATGCCTGAAACGTCACCTTTTAATGTATAGTTGTTCAGGCGAATAGCTTAATAAACTATATTATTAATTTCACGTGGTATATGAGTGGTATTAAATATAGTAATAATCTTTTCTCTTTTACTATTGCACAGTCTGCAATATTTGAACCTTGTTAGGAGTACATACCATATCTTTTCTGATCAAGTCTAATTGCCTTTGAAGTGAGTGAAAGTCATGCGTAGTTGGATTCCGTGACTTCGAAGAAGAGAATGGTCAACGTTGAGCCTTTACTCGCTTATCAGCCTGTGTGCCATTATCTTTCACACCACAATTTCATTTCCCGACAACTCGAAATTTTCTACACTGACTTTTGTCACATATACTATTATAACTTTTACTTAAGAAGATATAGGTATTTAAAACTGTCGGGTCTTTTTACGAAGACCTTGCATGTTTTAAATCCTTTCTTTTTAAATCAACTCCCTGATTCTGTACCTACAAACCAATTCAGGATCATTTCAGCTAAAACCGTATTACTAATACTATAAGTATTATCCATCCTTTCATTTTTGTCTGCTCAACTTCATGTCTGTTAACTGTAAAAACGTTACCCACTTGTCTGTGGGTTGCATGGTTACTTGACCTTGACTATCATATTGTTTACTATCGTTGGGTCGGCACTTCAGTTTCTGGAATAAAAATCGTTTTTCTCAAAAAAAAAAAAAGTTTAATTTCTCTTAAACATAGAGTTCCTTATTGAGCATAAGTTCGGTACCCAGATCATGTGGTTTCCAAGTTTAGACTTGTCTGCAGTTTTAAAAATATTTGAACATCCTTCCGATACTAGTGAACTAGATAAGATAGCTAAGTATGCAAAGATAGAATAATAACAGGATTGTGGGCATCCCGACATCATTACAGCTCTGTAAACGGCGAGGTTGGTATTGGATTGTTTTCAGTTTGTGTTGGCACAAATAAGGCCATGAAGCGACAGTGCATTTATTATTTAATTCTGGTCCAGTTATTAACAGAAAGACCGGATTCACTGAAAGCTGCATAACGCAACCTCGAATGATACATCATCATCATTGTATGCAATAAAGAGTTCTTCTTCATCATTACTAACCTACACTACTTGTACAATGCCCTACCTGAGCAACAGTTCATCCGCGCTTAAATCTGTAATCTATAATTTCATCCTTAATTGATCCCCCCCCCCATTTTCTATTTTTATAATTCTTTCATAATTTTTTTTTCTTTTCGCTTTCGTTCTTTTTTCCCCTTCCCTTTTCTTCTTTTTCCTTTCTTTTTTCCCTTCTCCCCCCCCCCTTTTTTTCTTTTTTATTTTATTTTACAAACTGTAAACTCTCATAACTTTAAAGTTTAAACTCAACAATTGCTAATATAAATAAAAACTCATCAGTGCAAAAATAACTGTGATATAAATAGCTCAAAATATAAACAAAATAACTAAAATATAAATAAAGATAAAATTGCTAAAAAAATTTAAATAAAAATAGCATCAGTTTTAAGTACCTCTTACATATGTACATATTTACCCTATATACAATCCATTAATTTCTCAATCTTATTTCATTAATTCCTTTAGCATAATCCAAAAAACCTTCATTCCAAATCCTATTCTTAAATAAGTCACTGCGGGTGTATGAGTCAGAGCCTATCTGAGAGAAAAATATTTCCCTCTGTTCGGTGTACCTTGCACAATTTTCCAACACATGATCCGTATCTGTATTGTGTCCACATACACACCTCGAATCATTTTCTATTCCCAGCTCCACCAGCCTTTTCCCCATTCCATGCCCAGTTACTATCATTGTAGCCATCAGATCCAAGCCCGGCCGTCTATCCATTTCTTTACTACCTTCACTCCAGGCAGGAAGGCATGTGACACGGCCCTTGTCAGAAGGGTTCCACCTTTCTTGCCAAATACTGTCTATTTCTTGTTGCGGTCGTTTTCTCTCTCTTTAGATCCTACTTCCCATATACCGTATTTTATTCAATACAAGATTTAATCCCCAATATTTCTATCCTATTATTTTTCTTGATTGCATACTCCATTACTCGTTTAACCACAACCAAATCAATTGGTTCTTTTCCTGATACAACGGAAAATAAATGCTGAAGAATCAACACTCAGTTGCAGTGTGACACGGTTGGACAGTCTGGAAATATTTTTGCAAGCTAAAACTTAAGTGTTTCAATAATTTGAACATCGATACAGAGAAACTCTGTGCAAACAAAATATACAGGAATAAAAACTTAGGAATGTACTGGCAGACCTAGATTTTTAACTCTGAACCAATAAAAGAACAATCATCAGGTTCCTTTCAAATGAGTGAAGAAGAAACATGTTATGAATTCTTTAGCTTAACTTAATGGTAGAAATTGGTATGCTTAATTTAATCTTTTACCGTAAGCACCTGCTTACGATGTAAATTTTTTAAAGGATTTCGTCAATTTTTAAATAATTACTGAAGCATAAGTCCGCAAACATGCCTTCTAGTCGAACGCTGTTAAATGATCTCTCGAAAAAGAATAGACTGCAGGAGGGGAAAAAAAAAAAAAAAAAAAAAAAGATCAATTTAATAAAAACCGAAACCCATTAAAAAAAAAAAAACTCGAGAGATTAAAAAGAAGGAAAAGGGTGGTGCCGTTGTAGTGCGCATGGCCATGTCAAGACTTTAAGTACCTGGATGCAAACAAGGTTGGTAAGAAGAAGAAAAAAAGCAGACCGATTAACTGCCACGGTGCGAAAAAAAGTCCATAAAAGTTCCTCCCTTCACGAAGTAATTCTCAACTTCAGCGGGCAACGGATATCGAACTTAGGTATTTTGTTAGCAGTACAATAGGAGGGGGAAACGTTATCTACTACACTACATGCGATAAAAAAAGTCAGTGGTCTAGCCATCAGCAATAATAGTAAGTGCATTTACTAGCCTTAAGGAGTTGTACACTCCAGGGTGGCTAAAACGTCAGTCGAGGTGATTTGGTGACCTCGGTGCGATTTGCAGCGAACCGTCAACGCATATAATTGAACTATAGAAATAAGTGAACAGTAAGTATATAGACCTGTTAGTTCTACATCGTCATCATACAGAAACCTTAACGACTTTCACATCACTACCAAAATAAATAAATAAACAGAAAAAATCTATCGACAGCAATTCTGATATCTGGCAGCATAATTTAAACCTAAATTAAGTAAAAATAACTAAGGAGAGACCGTGGAATTCCAACAAAAAAGAAAGTAGACCTTACTACACAAACATCTAGCTGTTCAACAAACACTAGTCATTGATTGGAATGGTCCTTATTCTTGAATTCTGGAATGATCGAATGAGTTCTTGGAGTGGCTGTTGTTTTTAGGCTAAAGAAAGTAAGGCTGTGAGACAGCATTGTATTTCTTCAGTAAACTGCGTATATTCTATGGCCAGTTTGCTAGATGAAAAATCCGAGTTTCTGTAGGGGGGGGGAGGGGACCGTACACTCCTCATTCGAGACCTCTCGGGGGGGAGGGGGAAGCCCATGAAAATACCTCCTGGTTTGACTGGATTCGAATCCAAGCCTTTTCCACACGATGAGGAGGAACAGCGATCGAATTACTATGCTACCCGTGAAGGTCGCACAAATCATCGGTCATCTTGCAGAGAATTATGGCTGTGACGGTTTTAGGCACTCGAATGCAAACAAGAAAATGTCGCCCCTTCCCACTACCTGAAAGAGGCCCATTAATATTGTTCATTTTTTTGTCCCAAGGAGCTGGTGCCCAGATATGGTTTCCAAACGTCAATCTCAACCCTACTTGGAAACGTCTATATACAGTTTTCCCTTGTTCCATGACTCTCGTTCCTCTTGATTGTTGCCATGACCTTGAAATGAACCTTATTGTTACGTTTAAGCTCTAGCTGTCTCAGCTTGCGACTGTCCCACCAGCCATTTATCGTTATGAATCTTGAAATGTCTGTAGACTATATCTATAAAGGGAAAACCTAATTGGCTGCAGTTTGTTTCACATTAGTTTAGAAATAAGTAGAGCTTCTGTAGTGTGAACTTGTATAGTCGGCTTGATTTGTGTATTAATAGCTTTAAATTATATTTTGACATCATATCCGGATTTATCATGTTAAATTACATTAGGAAAAAATAATTCATGTAAAAATTTACGAAATTACATTTAGAAAAATAATTGAAAAGACATGGTTATTGTTAAACTCTTAGACGCTAGTGTCTATAATCCTCTGTCTTAGGGCTCTAGGAAAATGCGTTTTCTTCTATTGTACAATAAAGTGTTTCATATTCATGAATTGCACAACAGTTTAAATTTCGGTTTTAAAATGGAAATCAAGGAATCACATACGAGTGCGATATATTTGGTTTAGTTTAAATTACAGAATTATAAAATAATTAACCGCATAATATTCTTAAGATAAAGTACTCTTTTCACGACTGACTGTATTGAACTTCAAAATAAAAATAAATGTAACTGAAATAATAATATCACATTATGCTTTTTTCTGAAGTTTAGGTCTAGAGAGGTATACTGTATTTTCCCATTTTTCCTTTCTCCAACAGAGCGAGTGTTTCTATACGCTGTGAATACCTTGAAAATTAATCAACGACATCTAGAAAAGCTATTTACTTTCTTTCGTCGTTTAAAACGTTTGGCCGCAGTCACTAAATCCTATTTTAGGTGACGATGTTAATGATACCTCCAATCAGATTGGTAGCGTTTTCAAGCAAAAATCACCATTGTTAGGAATTATTGAAGTAGAACAAACATCTAATTGAAATCGCGGCCATTGCAACCATCATTGTGGTTTTTAGCATCTCTTGAGAAATACCCACTTATAAAAGTCGCTTCGCAGTTTTTTTATTTTTTTTATTTTCTATGGTACCTGAATTCATGTATATGGCACAGATCTGCTGTACTCTTCCTTCTTCTGCTTTTACGAAAATTATTAAATCAAGGTAAAAGGATCAATGCTGATGGATAAATGACAGTGAGAGGACACCCTCTGACGAAAGATGTACTTTCACGCACCATCTAACAGATAAAAGTTCGTTGTAAGATATAGCATTTCACATTTAAAACACTAAGTAGCCTGTGTGGTTTTTTTTTTTTTTTTTTTTGTGTGTGTATGTGTAATTTATTTAAATATGTTGAAATTACTACATAAAATAAGTTTCCACGCCATGAATTTCTTTTTAAAGTTACTCACCGCCCTAAAAGGTGGACGAGATCTGAATAGTGTTTATTATAAGATAAAATAAGCTTAAGTCACAAAGTCATGAGCTCATCATGACATTTCGTTGATCATACCGAAATTTTTAAATGCTCAACAGGCTTGGCCTTAAATTTTATTATGGGAACACAGTAGTTACAAAATTATGATTTATTTCTGATTTAGCTGCTATGACCAATTTCATCTATAGTTTACAACTCAGGTGTATTATTTTCCTTATTTTATTATTTATTTATTTTGTTATTATTCCTTTACTTTTCTGCAGCGTGTATACAGGATGTTTTAATTAAATTACTTGTTTTCGTGTTTAGGGTATTTGTCGTGTAGACGTTTGTCATATCTGTGCTGAAATTTTTGAAAATGGTCTTAAAATTAAGTATTGCCGTTTAGATTTTACGATTTCTAAATTTAAATTTTATTTAATGAAATAAAATTATGAGGAGGTTGTTCTCCGCCCTCGGTTTAGTCTAAAAATATCAGTATCATCGGTGTACTTCTTAAAACAATCTTGAATTGATTTTTATTTGAAGAAAATGGGAGGGAGAAAAGAGGCTGTAAGCATGAGGAGATCCGACACAAATGCCCTCGTATAAGTAAACGCGCGTACCGAAGAACGAACATTACATACAACCGTTCTGTTGGTTTTGTTTTCCTTCAAACAAAATTCCTTTGTTTGTTCAATTTTAACGTCAAATTCAAAAATTTTTCAGCCCAAATGTGACAAAGTCCCTACAAATAGATTAAACATGAAAACAAGCGCGGTGCTTTTAATTCCGGTGCCTTTTTTAATTGCAACATTCGTGTATGTTTGTATGGAAATCTCTGCTACTGGTTTAACTGCGTACATCCGTTTCCACTCCAGAGGATAGGTTCGAGAAACATAACTGATCATTTATTTTCCTCTTCACTGAATATCACTTTTAGAGAGGAAAGAAGTAATTATGCTATATTTGTTTATGCTTTATTTGTTTTTGAAAATAGGCGAAAACAGCATTTTAATCATCCCTTTTTTTAAAGTCCTACGAATGAGTTTAAAATTTAGGTTTCATTAAAGTAAATGTTTTTAAGAAACAGCCATGAATATCTTTCATAATTACAGTACTGTAATAGCTGCCTACAGTTAGTTTAGGTCTTTTCAATTTGTAATGAGTTTTCAAAAACATGAATTCATTTGTGCTGTCTCTTCGGAGAAGATACGTGACTTCCCCAAATTAATTACATCTCTTGGGACTTATCTGAACAGCTCCTAAATGGAAATAGGCCTCATCAAATTCTAAAGATGAAAGGGTCCGTTTTTGATTACAGAACAGGTGGCATAAATGTATATTTTCCATCTAGTAATTTCTGACCCCGCACGAACCGCAATTAAAATGTTCGGGAATGACTTTGTACCTTGAAATTATATATTTAAAATTAAGTTGCCGAACAAGTCGGACCATGTTTGATAATTCATCTAAACATAATAATGCACGAATTACCATTTATCTGTAGTCAGTCTGAATTAGCTGGCGCTTGCTAAATAAGTGGTTTTTTTTTTTTTTTTTTGTCATATTTTAAAATGAGTGATTTTGCTGAGCAGCGAATTTGCATCAAATTTTGTTTCAAATTAGGTAAAGAGCAGAAACCCACGAAATGGGATTTTGCTGCACTTTTTAAGGCTTTCGGAGCAGAGAACAAAGATTAAGGATCTCTTGTCCATCGAAGATCCTCGTTTTGGCCTTCAATTTCAAAAACCAGTGATTCAATCGCTCGTGAACATATCAGTAGCGATTGACATCTAACCGTTTAACTATCAGCGAAGTTGATATTTATAAAAGGGGGGGAAAAATCAAGAAATGAACATTATTCTTCCAAAACGGATGCAGGGAAAGAAAACAGAATCAATATACAATAAAAAAAAAAAAAAAGTATAGGTATAGCTTTTTCTGAAATTAATGCTTGCCTGCCTTGATACCATGCCTTTTTAGGTCAGTCTATAAGCTTGATTTATTTATGAGTTTCAAGAAAGAGCGCATTCTAAGCTGCCTCATCACGTACTTTTTCAGGACATCTGCCTATTTAATGAGAAAGCGTTTTCTGATCAAAGTACGTTAGCTTTTCAAGAAATTAATCAATTGTAAACATATGAGCAAGAGTATATTGTGGGCTGTCCAGAAGTCATATTTCCTAATGGTAGTAGCAAAATTAATTCGTACAAACGCGATGTGCGATTTCTTCTTCTTCTTCCGAGAAATTTCCGTCCAATCGCCTTATACTTGCAGTGTTGTGAGAATGTCAGCTCTCAGCTCCAAAGATGTTTTCTGAACAACAGACTTGTAAACAGAAACATATCACCTTGAAGAGCACGTCACTGTGTTGCAGCATCACTAACCACATCCAGTCAGTCAGGGCCGTTAAGTCTGTGTGATAAGTTATTATCAGACGTGGGACGGACGTTGTCAGAATGAGAGCACTATACTGTGACGGAAGCGTGGCTTCTCTTGCCTCCGACTATGCGGCACTGTGCCGGGTCCTACCGTCGCCGCATTTCCCTTCGGTCAGCTGTCATCTTATGAAGGCGTGGTTTTTTCCTTCCGTTTGGACATTTTTGTAGTATAAAACTTGGCATGAGTGCCAAGAAATCATACCCTGACCTTAACATAATATTCCAACTTTGTCAAAAAGACGGGGGAGAGAATACGGGAATGGAGATCATTAATTACTGTAAATGCGTGTTACCTTTATCCCACTCGTGTATAACGCAATCTGATGACATTGAAGGCTGCTAAGTTTCATATACTAAGTTGGAAGTAGCTATCGATTTGAAATATGCCACCTGGATGGATATAATAATGTATTTTAAAATTTTTGCGTACAGATGGGTGGCTGTTGGTAGAAAAGAGGCGCACTGTTGAAAGACTGGAGGGAATTTCATAAAAGCTAAAAGTCTAATGTGACCATATTACCACATGTTTGTATGACAATATGTTAGTTAATGTACGCAGTGCGTTACATTTCAGTCGCGTTAGGAAATAGTGATAATTTATAACGACAAAAGGCAAAAAAGCAATGACTTTATAAACAAACTGGGAACATTTCGTTTCTGTGCCGCCATCACACTCCCCATTCATTCCTGCAATCATCGCATGGCAACAAACGTGATATTCAATGCTTCAGCTACAACTATCCATATATGGATAGTTTGTGTTATGTATAAAAAATAATAATAATAACGAACGAATTTCTATTGGTTTTATTTTAATGAAATTTGAGGAGGTTCGACAAATAATTCTAATAAAACGAAATATATAATTTCACAAAATCCATCAACTGGAAGTAAGTTATTACATGTAGATGGTCGGACAAAGAAATGATAATTGTCCGGTTTCTCTTGGTCCGATTTTAATGAAATTTGGGATAGTTCGACAAATCTAAAATTATATAAAATTTAATGAAAATCCATCCACAAAGAGCAGAGTTATTACATGCGAATGGACAGACGGACATGGTGAATTCAATAGGCGCATTACGCATATATGCTAACGCGCCTAATAATAACAAGCATCATTATCGTAAACTTGCGGATTTCTTTCGTTAAAATAACGGTTTTAACTGATATCTGAGACAAAAATTTGAATCTGTGTTTGTTATTATTGTCATTTACACCTGGACAGCTTAAATGTTCTTTTCATATTCCAGCACGACCATCAAGTCAAAGGGGTTTACAACTAACAATTTTTGGCAACGAACAGTTAACCATATTGAAGTCACGTGGGCTCGAACCACGGAGCGTAGGTTATTGCACTCATACCTTTCCACTCGGCTGTCAGGTCTTGACGTATACAATTCAGTTGTTTGTTGGTGTTTCGCCTTCGCGGTAGCACAGTGGAAAAAATCACCTCCACACACACACACACACCGGGTGTGTGGAGGAGGTGATTTTTTTCTTTCTTTTTCTCCCCCCCCCCCCCCCGATTTCTTGTTTTACAAGTGGATACATTGTGGCGGACCACAAAAATTGAATTTAATTTTATTTTATTGTTCTTAGTAATAAAACATTTGTGAATGACAAAGATGTTTCTGACCCAACTTGAAAACTCGACTTTCCACGTTTAAAAATAAAAAAAAAATATACAGTACAGTATATGAAAATCACGGGAGGAAACTTATTGGTGAACTGTACGACAGAAGACTAGCGTGCATTTCATTATAAGTTGTGGTGTAGTGTGTGTGTGTATGTAATCTGTCGTTTTTCGCGATTTATCGTTTGCTTCCCTTGGTAACTTTTCTTTTTTATTTATTCCTTTTTTAGGCGTATTAACATATGCTTAATGCGTCCATTTTCTTCATCATGTCCGTCCACTCGACTCCTATTGGATGAATTTTAAATAAATAAATTTTAATAAATTTCATGTTTATACTCCGAGACGGCCACACGATCAGATGAGTTCATAAATAGAGAATACAAGAAACAGCACCGTATTTAGCAGTCACGGGCCACTCAAAGCGCATGTACATACGCACTCTCGCGCCTGATCGGCTACAGCAGCTTCGTAAGGCCCTCTCAGAAAAACTTGCCGAGCCAATAAAAATCTGGCAATTTTTACTTCTTTGTCCATTCATATGTAATAACTGAGCTTCCAGTGAATGGATTTTCATGAAATTTTACACTTGGCTCCGATAGAAAGAAGTGTAGAGTAATCCCTAATTTCATTAAATTAGGCCCAACAGAAATCTGGGCAATTACTATTTCTTTGTCCACATGTAATAACCGTGCAGAAACGAAATGCCATCGGTTCGTGCTCTATTTTATTTATTTTTTTTAAACATGAATTACTATTTGCTAACGCACCTGAAATTTGCACCCTACGCGTACATTAATTTTTTTTTTTTTTTTTTTTTTTAAATAAGAATGAACAAATGAAAACATTTAAACCCTAACCAATTTTTAGGCGGTAGCATATATGCATAATCCGCCGTCTTCATCGTATCCGTCCGCATATAACAACTCGACTCACCATTGGACGGATTTTCACGAAATTCTATATGGGCCTTCTAATATGATTTGTTGAGCTATTCCAATTGTCGTTAAAATTGGTCTAATAGAAATCCGGAAATTATTATTTATTTTTTTCCGTCCTCATGTAATAACTCGACTCCCAGGATGCATATTTACGAAATTTTAAATTTATATATACATATCAATGGCCTTAGGTTTAATTACCACGATTGGTTATTTAACTCTGTTATTTCAACCACATTACTCAACCACATCGTGGTTGAGTTAATCGGCCACGATGTGAATACAGCCCATAAATATGCTGTATAGACTGGGATTCGAATTCAGGTTGTTGTTTAATTTTTCCCTCTTCACAGAAAGGGCAAAGTGTGTGCATCCCCTTCCCCAATAGATAAAACACAAAGTATATTTGAAAATTTTATAGGTTAGTAATTATTTTTGTGAAAGTAATCCATACGTAATTCAATAAAGACTTTGCAAAGTATGTAAATAAAAATAAATATTTTCTCTTTATGTGGTCAGAGGAGTTCACAAGAACGTACACAATAAAATGTAATAGTATAAATTAATATAAGGAAGCAATTACATGATTAAACAGTATATATAAAATTCCCAAATGAGCACTTTTCCTGTTGCCTCAACAAACGTGGTTGAACTACTTGTTCACACCATCTGTTAACAAAATACAGCTACTCGAAGATGCAAGTAGGCACTTTTGGCGTACATGCCTTCACATGCACGGTCGCTGTAAAACCACTAGCGGTATATTCTTCCCAACTTTCAAGAACTGCTCAGGCATCTAGTGCGTCCCTTGTGATGAACGGTATACATTCTCTAAGCGGTCGCGTGTACTTGACCCTACAAACGAAGTAGAAAAACGCCGGCTTCCGTTACGTGACCCCTGTCATTCAGCATCAGGCAGTTAAGGCCAAAGCATTTTAAACATCCACTCAAAGCGGAGTGATGTGGCTAACGATTTCGAATTCATGAAGCAAAGGGGGAGAGAGAAAGAGAGAGAGAGTAAAAAGAGAGAGAAAAAAAGGACCGTTCCGTTACGACTAGTCGTCGTGTCCGTCCCAGTAATTATGGCCCACCGTCATGTAATATGTGGAATATCTAAACTGTCGCCTGCAGCTCGTGAACACCATAATTGATGGCGGCAGCAAATGATGGCTGTTAACATGGCTGCAATACACATTCGTTAGACGAAGATGGAGTTCCGAAGTATCTAAATCATTTAATGAAAATTGCATGAGAAATATTTCGGAGGGCCTACATGTAACGGAAAAGAAACAAATATAGAAATAGCTAATGGTCTTCATCGATTAGCCATCTGACGTCATAATTTCTTAATCGGATGACCATTTGCTATTATGTTGGTCATGCGTTTCATTAAATCGTTACATTAAAAAGAAAAGGGGGAAAAAAAACTTACTCTTCGGAGTGCCGCCATCTTGATTGTTATACGCTGCTTCCCTCTTTCTAAGTTAATCAGCCAGAAAGGGTCGTTCTCATCCGACTCAAAGATTTATGACGTACAGACAATCAGCAAATGGGAGTAAGTAAAACCGATGATTGAGTCCTTTATTTATTTATCAAATTGACTTTTCTGATTTTTTTCTCTTATACTTCACTGAAAATATAAACCAACAAAATTAGCATATATCAATAAACATATTATTGAAAAATTTATTTTTTCAATAATTAATAAAATATCCTGGTTTATGTTAGGAAATTACTCACTTTTCATTGTTCTCAATTCCTGCTACGTACAGGAATTTTCTTATAATAAAGATGGACCATTAAATGAAAGTTCGCAAATCTGATACATATGATCTGACTTCCGCGTTGCCGACGTTTATTTTCTACAGCATCGCGCAATTAACTAATTTCACGCTCCTTTTTTGGGGGGGGGGGGGTCAAAAATTCTGGTAAAAGCATTTAGCGAAAATTGTGACATTAAACTGTTCTGGTCACCAAAAATGGTATGTCATGCGTACATTGAACCTATTCATGAATGGGTCAGCTACTACTTTATGGTACCGTGCAAGAATGTAATTTCAGATCGTCACAAGTTAAATAAAATAAATACGTTTTCTGTTTATACTCCGGGACAACCACATGGTCAGAGAAGTTCACAAGGCAGAGAGAGAATACAAGAAAAAGCACCGTATTTAGCAGTTATGGGCTTTAACCCCGGTCACTTAAGGTACGTGTATTTGTGCACCCTCGCTCCTGACCACTCGGCTACGGTGGCACAGTCAGGCTCCAAATAGCAGTGATGGGTTATCGATTACATGTCACTATCTCCAGTTAGAGCATATCACTGATATTTCAAAATGACTGGCTATCTTTTTGTGTGATTAAAATTAAGAACGGCGAAACTTAATTGTTGAGAATTTGTCGTGTCATTCAAAAAAAAAAAAAAGGTATTAATCAAATTTTAGTATATTAATGCAACTTAAAAAATTATTATAAAATCACGAAGTGGTTTTAATATGAATTCGATTCTACAGTATATTACGGTGTATTAAGAATTGACAGATAAAAGAACCACTAGGTGGCAGTGATCACATTGTACTGATGTGGGATTTACTTAAAGATATAATTACCATCAGGGTTAAAGGAAAGGGTTTTTGCTTCCGTAAAGGCGAGTACAGTGGTCTCAGACAGTTTTTAAATTCTGTACAGTGGGATCAACTGACGACGTTACCAACATTAAATTCTAAGTGGGAAGCATTCAAGGAATTAATCGTGGATGCTACTAAAAGTTTCATACCTATTAAGAAATATTGTTCGAGGTTTAGGCCTAAATGGTTATCAAATGAACTAATGAGACTCATGACAGAAGAAACATGCATGGAATGCATATAAATTATCAAGCGACTCAGAAGATATAAGCTAGTCTGTAATCAGGTCACTAAGCAGGCGAAGGCAGATTACGAGAAATCCTTGGCAAAAGATGCTAAGAAAAACAGCAAGGATTTCTTTACTTATATAAACTCTAAAAGGAAGGGGATAAATCTGATTTGTCCACTTGATATCGATGGTTCGACTGTTGATGATCCTGCTCAGATAGCAAACAAACTGAATGAGTATTTTGCATCTACATTCACACATGAGTTATTAAGGTTTGAAAATGGCAGAAGGTTATCAAATTGTAGCAGGGTGCTAAATGATTTTGTAATAACTGAGAGCAAATTGAAGGAGAAATTGTTAAAGTTAAACATAAGAAAGGCACCTGGGATGGATGGGATCTATCCAGTTATAATAAAGGAGGCGGCAAAGGAAGTAAGCAAACAATTAACCACAATTATGAGAGCATCCTTGGACTCAGGGAAGGCCCCCACGGGCTGGAGATGTGAAAATGTATCCCCAATTCACAAAGGGGGATCGAAGGGTGACACGAGTAATTACAGACTAGTTAGTTTAACTTCTGTTCCGGGTAAAATGATGGAGTCACTGGTTAAAGATGCATTGCAGGATCATCATCTAGACAAGACTACAGCAATAATTCAGACACAGCATGGGTTTGTTAAGGGAAAGTCTTGTCTGACAAATTTGATAGGATATTGTGATGTGGTTACAAAGGAACTGGATGCAAAAAATAATTTTGATATCATATATTTGGATTTCAGGAAAGCTTTTGACACTGTTGCGCATGGAAGACTGCTACAAATTGTAGCAGAATGGTATTAAGGGTAAGTTGCTACAATGGATAAAAGGGTGGTTGAGTGAGAGAAGACTGGGTGGTAATTAATGGGTGCTGCTCTTCGTGGACTAATGTTATTAGTGGAGTCCCACAGGGTTCGGTGTTGGGTCCTCTGTTGTTTTGTATATTTATCAGTGATATTGATGAAGGTTTATCAGGCTTAGTGTCGAAATTTGCAGATGATACAAAGGTTGGCAGGGTTGTTAATAACAGTAATGGCAGTGTGCTACTGCAACAGGATCTAGATAATTTGGGCAGATGGGCTAAGAAGTGCCAACTGAAGTTTAACCTTGACAAATGCAAAGTACTGCATATGGGTAGAAATAACCCCACAGAAACGTACCAACTGTGTGGTACTATAGTTAAGGTGGTAGAAATTGAAAAAGACCTGGGAGTAATTGTGCAGTCAGATATGAAGTTTTCTGAGCAATGCAGACAGGCTGCCAGGGCAGGTCATGTGGTTTTGTCAATAATATATATATATATATATATATATATATATAGGAATTTTTCTAGCAGGGAAAAGGAGGTGATTGTCTCTCTGTATAAGGCAATGGTCAGGCCACGCCGTGAGTACTGCGTACATGTCTGGAGGCCTCATTTTAGGAAGGATGTAGATTTGCTTGAGCGTGAGAGAAGGGCAACAAGATTGGTGAGGGGAATGAAGGGATCCTCTTACCAAGAGAGGCTTAAGTTCTGCAAATTGCAGTGGCTGGAGATTAGGCACCTGCGCGGTGATCTGATTGAGGTGTATAAGGCCTTGAATGGGTTGAGCACGCTGAATTCTGATGGGATCCTACCACTTGTTCAGATTACGAACCTAAGGGGACATAAATTCATATTAAGAAAAGACAGATGTAGAATAGATGTGCGGAAATTTGCCTTTAACCAGCGGGTGGTTAATTGCTGGAACAAACTTCCATCTGTCGTTGTGGAAGTTGATAGGTTAAATAAATTTAAGGAGGAACTGGACAGGCATTTGGAGGGAATGGTGGTTTTTTTTTTTTTTTTTGCCTGATGCTGCATAAGCTCATAGACTTGCTTTCTTGCATCACATGCCACCACCACTACTACTACTACAGAAAATTTTCGAAGCAATTTCACGTGTGGGCAAAACAACAGAATTCATTCAATTCATCATAGCGAGGTAACACACTAAAGGTGCAGGGTCATCTGAGCCAAATATACTACTGTGGAACAGCAGATTTATGAAGGTGAAATCTGAAAATAAAAATTGAACGAACTGGAGTTGTGTGTAATAATCGGTTTTTCATGTTCCAAAGTGAATAAATGTTTTTTCTCTCTCTCTCTCTCTCTCTCTCTCTCTCTGACTTGCCGTTGAGTCATTATTGAGTTGCATAAAAGACCACCTGAACAAAAAAGGAAAGTAGAGCCATTTCATCTTAGAATAGGTGCAAACCAAACATGCTAATATATTTCTAAAGTGATTCATAGTTTTTACACTGCAGATTACATTAAAAATTTGATTATCCTAGAGCCCCCCAAAGTTGTTGGTTACGTATAATTTGTCGAAGAGCGGCATCTGTAAATAACTGAATTCTACGAAAAGCAAGAAGAAAATAAACAAATTAAAAAAAATTAATAAATAAATAATAATAAGATACTTTTAGTTGGAGTACACAATAACAGGAAAATCACTCGGAAAGTGTTTAGTTGACAAAAACAAGCACAAAAAACTAAATATGTAATATATTTGTTAAGTGAAATTGGACACAAAAGACGTTTCTTTCTTATCGGTATGGTGATGTGATAAGCCTCTTCGTCTCCACTTCTGGTTCCAAGAAAGATATCTTTAAAACAGACTCCTCACCTTTTTTTGCACCTGAACACGATATTGCTAGGAAAAACCGGAGGAGGGAGGGGGAAGAAGGGAGGAATAAAGAAAAAGGAAGTAGAAAGGGGAGGAAAGATCAGCGACAGGTAGCAGCAAGGACAGTAGGGAGGAAGATGAAGAATAATAGAACTAGTAAGATAAGAAATGATAAGGTTATAGTAGAACACTGTACATGTTTCTGTGGTAAACTTTCGCCTTTCAGAACACTAGACATGAGCTTCTAGCACAAGCGACAAGTGACCTCACCTTGTCTCTTTTCTTTCTTTCTTTCTTTCTTTCTTTCTTTCTTCTAATAAAACCAGTCGTCAAACGTTACGGAGACGCAGACACGCTCGTTAAAATCACGTTGAATGTTTGCAAAAACTTGCTGGACGTATTCGGCAGACGCTGCTGAAGTACTGGCAGTCTCGCGGAAATCGGAAACTGCGTTGTGACATCACGTGGACTATTTAACGTGTAATTCATCACATCGCTGACACCGATGCGTGAGCTCGTGCTATGAAGCTCCCACCTGGAGACGTTAACGCACGATGGTTCTATATCTGGAATTCTACACAGCAACCCAGTCTAGCAGCCTTAAATTCGTCGAAAGCGTGCAGAAATGAAACATCAAATTGACCTTGACGTCCTTCTTCACCCCGATGAAAAGATTGGTAAACGATTTTTGGTTTTGTAATGCTACCAAGATATACACTGTAGTTTGAATTGCTCATACTTGTCGAATTCTTGTAGCGCAATAATCATGAAGCACAGGAGAAATCATTACTCGCTCGAAAAATTTTGAATACTCGTATGTGCAAATACCATTTGCAGATGTCAGCGGAAATTTTCAATCACTCCAGTTAGCATTTCTGATGCTCTGGCCAATAGCCACGATTTGATTTTACTTTTTCAGCCAAACGTGGATAATTCTTCTATATACTGTACTGACTGCACAGGTTTCAAAGGATGGAAAGATACGATTTGCATAACATCATACAAGTAACAAACTCTTGAATTATTAAGAAAACATAAACTGCATTGGTAATTTTTAAAACGCACAACTTTTATTATGTGTTTTCGCAATTACGTAAAAATTAACAAATTAGCTCCAGTTAAGATAAGCAAAGTACCAATTTAGAAAAATTAGCATTTGACTAACGGAAACACCAGTAACTGAACGTCACTGAGGATAAGTTTCAAAAGTTCCTGTGGGGTCGCTGCGTACTACAATGAATTAAAAATACAAATCATTTGCATTCCAGCATTTTCTGGTTACAAATGACCCCCATGACAGTGAGGGATTTTCTCGATACATTCTGTTTATTGACGTACTCATTTATACCCAAATAGAATTTGTTTCATTGTCGAACCAAATGTGATGAATTCATCATATTTGATTGATAAATATCTTCAAATTGCCAAAACGGGCCACAAAATTCGAGTATCTTATCTTTATCAAGCTGTCTAGAAAGCCGTTTTATAGATTTTCCATGATTATGAGTAATTGCTGCCTACACATCAGTTTATTTTCGGCGTTCTCACACTTTTTTTTGCCAAGAGTTTCCGTTTTATTGTCATATAAGCATCAAACTCAATTTCCAATCTACTTTGACATTATCTGCTGTAAAATCTTACTTGTAAGTCGTGCTGTACCTCAACAGCACCCAAGCTGGTGACATTTTCACAAACAAAATATACGCCCTTTTCGGTAGGGTGTCACTTTATTCGCAAGTACTTAGGTGTTTTCCGCTAACACGACGTAGCAGTAACAAACTCCCAAGTTTTACATGTTCTGTGATATGGTAGGACAAATAAAGATTTATTAATTAAAAGTTATTATAGATATGTATAGTAGGAGAGTTGATTCATATTAGAGCGTTTTTATTTATTTATTACTATTTGAATAGCACTGTAATCAGAAGAAACTGAATAAATTCGAATTTAGGAAAGAAACAGGGACCCTACACAAAGGCGTTCGTATCTCAGATTACAAAGTTATCGTCATGACCTGGCATTTCATTATAAATACAGTAAACAATGCTTCCCGGTGTGCAGTGTATAGGGTGATTCAGAGATCGTGTCATAAATTGTGCACTAGGTTCCTGAGAACAATAGGTATCGAAAATATTCTTAGCATTTTTCGAAAGCGTAGTTTTTAAGAACGATGTTAAGAGTTTCGTATCATTTTGCATTCATTTCCCTGATAGTGACGTCACTACAGCGAAATGAATTATTACACTGGAGTAAAATACACAACAAATGACGCAATCAACACAATCGACGCGAATTCTGAAAATAAAATGTACAGTGTATAAAAAAAAAACTACTTGCTGCTTACAGGGTACTGCTTCCTAAATTTAGTTTCAGGAAGACTGAACTCTTTGGAATCGAAACCGTCATAGATTTGAATGACACCAAACATTTTGTTACATGAAAGACGTAATAATGCAGCAGCAGCAGAAATGGCGGCAACATAATTTCAAAAAAAGTAGTTACAGTATATGAGGGGGAAAAAAACTTGGCATTAAGGTTTAAAGATGTTATAAAATAAGTTTTTTTTGTTTGTTTGTTTATACTGAGAGAGAGAGAGAGACGGAGAGACGTATTTAGCAGTCAAGGGATTGAATCCCGGTAACTCAAAGGATGTGTGTTTTATCATTCTCTTCCTGGACCACTCGGCTACAGTGGCTGTGTATCATTGTCTGAATTCATAGGTCCCTCCCCAACAGGATGTATTAAAGCAACACTTCAAATAATGAAATTTTAAGGCGGAACATCCTTGGGAGAACCTACAAAAATTTCAACGGAGCAAATCTGATTGGTCACGGAAGTGATTATGTCATCCGCCGCTTCTCACGCTCTCACTGCTAGTCTGTGTCGATCACTCACTAGTAGTGTGATTAGAGTGCGTGACGCGTTTTCGTGACCGGTACGATATCTCGAGTTATAGTGAACTGATTTACAAAAGTCAGACGCCATTCGTTTGAATTTCGTCGAACTGTATTAGAAAAACACAAAACAGCAAAAAAAAAAAAAAAAAGCTTCGTCTGTGCCGAGCACGTGCGGTAGATGATTTTATGTGAAACATTGTTGAGGCACCTATAATGGATTTATGATAACTAAAGTAGGAAATGTATACTTCCTATTCGAATAAAACGTATTTAAATGTCTCTGGAAAGCATCGTCGATTGAGGTACCCGATACTTGCAACCTTCATCTTTATTTTCTTAGGTTTTGTCACTTTCATTCTTGCTCAATACTCTCGAGAACGTTCTGCATTTGGCTTCAGCATCGTTTAACACTTAAATTTTATTTTCAAATATTATTGATGTGAATACATCTCTATAGCGGCACCTAACAATGGACTGTAACGAAAATGCGAGACGAAAAAAGAAATTGTTAACAAATACTTGTATTGTCGTAGTCATATGACAAATACTTGTATTGTTCCAGTCAAATTACACTAATGTTATTAGTGGAGTCCCACAGGGTTCGGTGTTATGTCCTCTGTCGTTTTGTATATCAGTGATATTGATGAAGTACGATGATTATGATGAAGGCTTAGTGTCGAAGTTTGCAGATGATACAAAGGTTGGCAGGGTTGTTAATAACAGTAATGGCAGTGTGCTACTGCAACAGGATCTAGATAATTTTGGCAGATGGGCTAAGAAGTGACAACTGAAATTTAACCTTGACAAATGCAAAGTACTGCATATGGGTAGAAGTAACCCCAGAGAAACGTACCAACTGTGTAGTACTACACTAGAAAATGAAAAGAAAAAGACCTGGGAGTAATTGTGCAGTCAGATATGAAGTTTTCTGAGCAATGCAGACAGGCTGCCAGGGCAGGTCATGGGGTTTTGTCAATGATATATAGGAATTTTGCCAGCAGGGAAAAGGAGGTGATTGTCCCTCTGTATAAGGCAATGGTCAGGCCACGCCTTGAGTACTGCATACATGTCTGCAGGCCTCATTTTAGGAAGGATGTAGATTTGCTTGAGCATGTACAGAGAAGGGCAACAAGATTGGTGAGGGGAATGAAGGGATCCTCTTACCAAGAGAGGCTTAAGTTCTGCAAATTGCAGTGGCTGGAGACTAGGCATCTGCATAGTGATCTGATTGAGGTGTATAAGGCCTTGAATGGGTTGAGCACGCTAAATTCTGATGGGATCCTTCCACTTGTTCAGATTACGAACCTAAGGGGACATATTTTCAAATTAAGAAAAGACAGATATAGAATAGATGTGCGGAAATTTGCCTTTAGCCAGCGGGTGGTTAATTGCTGGAACAAACTTCCATCTGTTGTTGTGGAAGTTTGATAGCTTAAATAAATTTAAGGAGGAACTGGACAGGCATTTGGAAGGAATGGTGTGGTTTTTTTTTTTTTTCCCCTTTCTTGGCTGATGCTGCATAAGCTCATACACTTGCTTTCTTGCAAAACATGCCACTACTACATGACAAATACTTGTATTATTGCAATCATACTTTCTGCAGTAGTAATTGCAGAAACCATGATTCCAATGACGTCACAATCCTGCAATTACTGCTCATACTATTCAACAAATGCGTAATTTGGCTATTGGCTTGGATGTCGCTAATCTCTGCCAAGCCAAGGGCTTTATTTTATATGAAAACATCCTTGGTGTTTTCCCATAAAATAAAACATCTTTCTTTCATACAAGATACAAACCCAGTCGATGAAATTCAAACGAATGGCGTTTGAATTTTGTAAATCGGTTCACTAGAACTCCAGATATCGTACCGCTCATAAAAAATGCGTCATGTGCTCTAATCAAACTACTAGTGAGTGCTTGGCACAGACTAGTGGTGGAAGTGTGGAAAGTGCCTCTGGCGGAAGCATCAGATGACATAATTACTTCCGCGCTCTACCACTTTTTTATTTTCCCGACTATTATCTTCTCGTGTCCGTACACTGCTAATAACTTGTCTCTTATTTCTTAGCTATTATGGTGGAGTTTCGTAAAATTTTATATTTGGCTCTTCAGAAAGATTGGTCGAGCCATTCCATAACTTTCATAAAATTATACTTTTGGCTCTTCTATAATGGTTTTCCTAGTCTTACTAAGTTTCGTTAAAGTTAAATCAATAGAAATCTGATAATTATTATTTCTTTATCCGTCCGACCGTATGTAATACCTTCACTCTCAATAGATGGATTTTTATGAAATTTTCTATTTGGCTTTCTTATAACAATATGTCCAGCCTTCCCAAATATAATTAAAATCCGACTAGTTTATTCTTTCTTTCTTTCATTTTTTTCTTTCGTGCTTATCACATAGGATTACCATATAGTATTGTAACTGAAGGACTGGGTATTGTTTGTTGTGGTGCGCTGATTGGAGGAATGAATGGGAAATATGACTGATGTGCAGAAACAAAATGTTCCCAGTCCACGCATGAAAGCTGTTGCTCTTTGCTCTTTTTTTTTTTTTTTTGTTAAAAATCAAAAATTATAACCACTATTTTATAACGTACTGTGTATGTTTATATAATATCTTTATTGCAATCAGTGAAAATTTTGCATGCATGTCTGATGCAATACCGATAACAGCAACAATGCTAGGGATTTAACATTGAAAGGAACTAAAACAGAAAAAAAAAACAAAAAACAAGTTGTAAACACTTGAAAACAGATTTACTTTTTTTTCTTTTCTTTCCACAATGGCAACACACCGATCAAGGGAAAACAATGACAGCCACTCGGCAAAACACAAGAGCTGCTCCCTGATGATACGTCTTCTGTAGGCTTTGTCCTCAATGAATTTCTTGTAGTCGGCATCCATCTCCTGTACGTTTTGGAGCATCTCCATTGGCAGGAATCTGTCGTCCTTCCTGAGCCTCCACGCCACGGACTGTAAAGAAGGGAGGGCTTTTAAGGGTTTCGGGGGATTCTCCAATTACACATCTGCCAAAAGCTTGACGTATTAATTTTAATCGCTATCGTTTTAATTGAGACAAGTAAGCAGAGGCTGAAGATCTGTTCTGAGACTTTTCGGTAGTTTAGAAATTTGTGTGTGTGAGAAAAGTTAATTAACTTGTTGTTATTATTATGGAGATATTATTGTATCCCCTCCCCTCCCCAGTATTCTTATCATTGTAATATGGCAATGCCCAGGCTACAAAACTCCCGAATTTCGGAGGTTCGGCTGTACTGTGTAAAAAAAAAAAAAAAAAAAAAAAAAAAATCGATCATCTATAATTTTCGTTTGTAGCAAGAAGATTTATACTTCGTTCAATCGAACAAAGAAATTGAGTATTTCGAGAAAATATACTGTATTCCTGCTTATTACATAAATTCTGAAAAAGAACATTTTTTTTGAAGAGAATTTAAATACGATTTGGTTGAATACACAATTTGTAGGTGTAATTGCACTGTTCTGTCTTTGAGTGTCAATTTGGCGGGTGTGTCATATGCCAATTCTTCGACCATCTTGCTTTCCCCCAGGCTTCTGGGAGATAAAACCATGCAACCAACCCTCATCCAAAAACGAAAAATGATGCGAATTAAGGGGAGGAAGCTTAAAATTTGTTCTTGTCTCAAACTCGGATTCAAACTAGATCTTTTTCCATGAGTTCGAATGGAATGAGTTGAGAGCTTGGTGATAGGTTTTCAAACTAGTGTCCATGAGATTTTTAATGAGAGAGATGATTTTACGATCTGGTGTGTTTTTTTTTTTTTTTTTTTTTTTTTTAATGAAAGGGGAACAATAGGTAGAAAAATGTCTGAAATGGCAGTTTTAAATATAGTAGCAATATTTTAATACCTATTAAGAGACATCCAAGATTCAAAGCGTATTTAACGGAACTCTGGAATTTTGCAAAGGTATCAAAGTGGTTAGATTTGCGGAAAGGTTTCACGGACGATTTAGATCTGCAAAAGAGTTCCACGGTGAAAAAACAGTTTAAAAGGTGTTGATCTAGGCAGCATCAATATTATCGTGACCCTGTGTATCATGTTTGGCACATTCCATTTAGTTTATTATTAGTTACAGTATTTATATCTCCCCCCCCCCCCACTGCTTACAACTAATTTTCTAAGTCCGGTTTCGGCCACATCTACAACAAACCATTTGAACACAACTTTTCACAAACACAGGTGATTTGACTTAACCGTGGGCGTCCTCGCGCGGTAGTTTCAAACCAGAACGTATAATTATTGGCGTTTTAATCCACGTGCAATTAAGTTACAAATGACACACGAAGGCTAAACAGCCGAGTAGTGGGATAACGACATTGCGTAAATGATGGACGTAAATTGCACATAATACATAGCTGAAAGAATGAGAAAATGAGAGCTTCGAAGGAGTTCACAGAAATTCAAGAGCCTGATAGTGCCGATTCCTCCCGAAGACATCATTAAACGTGTAGAGATTAAAGTTATCAGAACAATCTGCGGTAGAAAATTAAACAAATCAAATTTGGCATGGACAGGAATGAGGGATAGCACTGTTTATCATGCTGAAGGAGCATAATTTCCCAGCTGGACTAATCAATGGTGAAAAAGAAGACTGGCGGGGGAATGTGTAACTGTCCCAGTGTTGCAAGAGGCGGAAACAGCTGGAGAAGATTACACGTCAAACACGAAGTTCAAAGTTTCCATAATGGAAAGAAGAGATTTTGATGCATTGTGTTAATGTTTTAAATGAATTATTGCCTCATAATAGAAACTTTCTTAAATCCGTATACCACAGTATTGAATCTATGGAAAACGAAACTTTGGGAAGAATAGTTGTTTGGTTTTTTTTTTTTTAGGAGCATTAGCAACTAAGGCCATATTGCTCCAGGATATGCGGTGGTCATTTCTTAACCTTTCCGCATCCTCCGTATTTGGTGGTGACGGGCTCGAACCCCGGTCTAATCAAGAAGCGTGTGCTACGCATTGCTGCTCCTTCCCACCTGGCTACGGAGGCGCACTTTGGGAAGAGCAATAATAGACAGGTCTTCAGAGGATCCTCTTAAAGTCGCTGAGGATCATACTTTTTTCATCACTCCAGAAAAAGTCAAACTCTTTTGAGTTCTTTTCCGCACAGTATCAGTTGCAACAAAGCAGGAATCTTCAGCTTCCCTATCATGAGGGAGAATATCTTTAACACTGCTGATGTTAATCTTAAAGACATACTCTTTGCACTTTCCAAACTCACAAAATTATTTCAGAGGTGTATGCCTCAACATATGTCCATGACCTGGGAAATTTGAGGGATACACTTCGGCTTTCGTATATTCAACTTCTCTGTCAAATCGAGCAAACTTGTCTCTTTTTATAGAAGCCAGCATCATTCCATTCCTAAGAACAGCCTACAAAAGATTAAGAACCGTCTTATAAGTCTGCTAATTTCTCTGGAAAAATTTTGGTACAATCGCTGGCGGCCATCTCCTAGCCAATTTCCATCCTTTCAACACAGTCGCACAGAATGAATTTGCGTATATTATGTCTGTGATCATGAACTTTAACTCACTTGAATTTCATTATTAGAAAGGTTGACTGTGGTAGTTTGACAAAGTACCACACCACGTTTACGTAATCAGTCTATAAACTGTTGTGCATCTATTAAATGGTGCACCCTGTAGCTGATTGGTTGTACAGGTGTGGGACAATCTGTGGTTCAATTTTGATTAAATAAATAAAAATTGTTATCGTGCAACGAATTTCCCTCCTCAGGATGAAGTGGGTCCCATAGCATAGCGATATAATACTATGGTAACACTAACCATACTGATCACTGGACGATTGGAAGCACCCGATATTATGGAAATTATTAAAAACCCAGATGTTCTTAATAATTATAATTCAGTCCTGGACTGACAGTGTTCCATTTAGTATTTTTCCCTCCATGTTAGTCATCTCCTGTTAAGATCTTTATCCCCGGCCAGTAAGTTCCCCGTTCTTTTAATGCTTGCTAGACACCAGCGATCCGTCTTCTCTGGGACCTATTAATTAATTTTTGCTTCGAATATATGTTTCGCTAACCTGTCTGCTCCCATCCATTCAATCTTAAAATTGGCTTTACTTACTTTGATTTGGTATTTGAACTGTCATTTCCGAAGATTCTAATCATTGATCGGTCTCTATTTCTTCCCAGATCTCAGCTCCATAGGTTAAAATAAGCTTAAAAAAATGTGTTATGAGCAGCTAATTTAATCTTTCTCTATTACTTTCTTTCATATTCTCTTTCGCTCTAAATGAATTTTCTTTAACTTTGCTTTCTCTCCCTCCTGCTTTACTTATTCTGATGTTTTCTTTCCCATTTCTAATTTTTCATTCCTATTTAAACAAAATTACTAACGTGTTCAAATTATTTGGTAATTTAGTCTACGCTCTAAACTGCTCTTGTGTTTCGCGGCTTTTGCAACTTTTGTTTTTGTGTAACCAATTTTTATGCCAGTTTGTCGGCAAGTTATCTGTTTTTTTAACTAACTTTATCATAAGTGAATGTAAGTTACTTTATTATTAATTTATATTCTTTCATTAGACAACCCATGAAAATTATAAATAGGGGCAATGGTGCAGGCCTATTTAACCTTAAACTATTTTCTAGTGCTTCCTGCAATCCTCAGTGCAAATTTTCCATTTTTTAATAAGCTTTTAATTTCCACTAAAAGTTTATCGATGCAGTATTTTTCTAACCTTTTGAAAGAATATATTTTTTAAGGAACTTTCCTCAAAAGCCAAAGGCTTTTCTTAATCATACTTTAATGAACTTCTTTCTGTTCTAATCATATTTTGTTCAGTAAAAATCTTTACACGTTAAACTTTTATTATCTTGCAGCTCGCGAGCAGCATGCAGCTCTTTGAGCATGTAACTGCGGCTCTAACTTTTAGCTCACATGGAGCACAATTTGAAATGCAGTTAGAGGACTTAAAAATCAAGGACATGTGGAGGGCAAAACTAAAATTCTTAAAAATTGGAGATTTTGTTTTTAAGCTGGCTGCCCTTGTAATTTGTCACAAATGGACGGCGATAGAAGAGTTGAAAAAGCAAGACCAAACTGCGTTCGATGCGTGGAGTAGCTTACCGGATACGTATATAAAATTGAAAATACAGTATTTGTGTTTGGACTTCCTTCTGTTTTTTTTTTTTTTTTTGATTCAGTGTATTTCTGCAGGCAAATATTTTCGAACGTGAACTATATTAAAAATAAATCAAGAAACCGTCTGAACAATGCGAATCTCTCAGCATCTTTAAAGATGAAAATTACGGCATACTCGCCCGATGTTGAGAGACTCGCTCAAGAAGTTGAACAGCAAAGGTCACATTAATTCGTACCTAATTGGATGTTTGTTTCGTTTTTTCAGTATTAATAAATATTTCAAAAAATATATATTTTTAATAAAACACCTTCCCAGTTTGAGCTGAGGTGCAACTCTTCGGATTCTCTCTTTTTTAAATTAGATCAAAAATAGCTCTTCTCTCAAAGGTTGCCGACCCCTGAGTCATAGCATTAGTGGTTTTTACAATTTTTTCTTCTCAAATGTAATTTGTGAACTCAATACTAGTGTGTCAAAGGTGAGGTATGGCCATTTATAATAATTCTGAATAATAAAAATAAATAAATTTCTATAAATTTCCCGTTTATACTGCGAGACGATCACAAGGTCAGGGATTAGTTAGTTAGTTTTAGATTTTAGGAGCATTAGCAACTAAGGCAATATTGCTCCGGGATATGCGGTGGTCATTTCTTGACCTTTCCACATCCTCCGTATTTGGTGGTGACGGGCTCGAACCCCGGTATAATCAAGAAGCTTGTGCTACAAGGTCAGAGGAGTTCACAAGATAGAGCGAATACAAGAAACGGCACAGTATTTACCCGGTCACTCAAACCACGTGTACTTATGCACCATCACCACTGAATCGGCTCATGAATTTCCAAAAATACTCTTTTAACGTTTCCATTAGGTGCACAGTTTTTTTTTTTTTTTTTTTTTGTCTTAAATTTATGAAGGTATTATAAATTTATGAGGGTAATTTCATAAATTACATATCAAATATGTCATCTTTAAATTACATAATTTCTTCACTCTGAATTTATGTTCAATTAAAATTTTGCAATCACTTAAAATCTGGTGAGTATGGGCTTGGCACACCCGGGGTCTTCAGTTGGATATCATCGTTCTTCTCTCTCTAGGGTAATTCGAAAAAAAAAAAAAAAAAAAAAATTTTTTTTTGGCCGGTGCAGCATAAGCCTCAAGCTTCCTTGCACCATATGGCTAATAATAATAATAAGGTACAATTTTTGTCTTCAATGCGCAATTTATGCATTTCGATCGTCTGTTGCACCTAACTTATGCAATTTTTGGAATATTCAATTCTTAGAAAAATATTGAATTTGCCACGATCCCTATGCATAAAAAATGGAAGTACGCGTCATTTAACGATGATTAAAAATATTTTTACAACAAATTTCGGCGGCATTTTTTCCCCAAGAAAAAAATGCCTTCAGTACTTAAAAATTTTTAATACTTAATTGATCACTTGGTATAATCTTAACCAGAAAGTACTTGAACTTGTTATATGTTAAAATTACAAAGTTCAATGAACTAGTACCGAAACCAAATGGTCAGGCGTGATGGTGCAGGAGTACACACGCTTTGAGTAACGTGGTTCAGGTCCGCGTAACTGCTATATATGGTGCTGTTTCTTGTATTCCATCTTGTGAACTCCTCTGACCGGTCGTTCCGGAGTATAAACAGAAAAACTTGTTTACTTTTTAGTAATGAAAGTAACATTGCACCATTGAGTGTGATCAATGGAGATTGCCCCACCGCAGATTGTCTGTCCACGTGGAATTCCGCCTTTTAGTCTCACGGGAGGGGGTGCTCTGCAGGATGGCACAGCGGGTGTACTTAGAATCTGTACCACTAAGACCGCTTATAGACAGAAGAGAAGGGAAATATATGACCAATGTCATGCTTATTTTCTTAGAACCAGCTCTTGGTGAATGTGCTCACATGCAGTTTTTCTAGCACTAGAAATGCGAATGCCTTTTATAAAATCGTTTTGTAAATTAATCGGATAAACCTCTGGGACATTATCTGGCCGAAAATGAATTCCTGCAAATAGAGATGATAAAAACTACAGTAGACTTTCGAAATAACGGCACCTTCGGCGATTCAAGGTGCCGTTATTTAGAAAGTTTTATTTTTAATGTATTTAATACAGAAATAATGAGGCCAAATAAGAAACAGAGAAATTTAGAATGCAATTTTATTAACTGCACATAAACATGTTGGCGATCCAGTGTTATATTCTGAAATTAATGAAGTGAAAATAAGCACTTCTGCTTATGTCCCGTTCTGTTTTCTTTATTATATCAATTTGGTCTGCGCGGGTATCACAGTGGTATCATCACTGTGCTCTCCAAACCGTGTGGAAAAGGCCCGGGTTCGAATCCCGTCAATGACGCGAGGAACTTGCATACGCTTTATTCACTCGGTGCTTGAGTTATTGGGTCTCAGGCGTAGATAGCAAGGTCCCCCCTCCTCCCAGAAACTGGGGGGTTTTTTCCCAGGAAATCGAGCAGAATCAAGTAGATCAAGCGCAATCAAGCAGAATCAAGTTTGCCACTAAGCTTTAATGTTGTTCCTTTTTTTCTTCACTGTTATGAGGTTTATTAACTTTAGGAGCCATAGTGAGGGTTATTTTAAGTTAAAATAAATGCAAAACGGCGGTATAATTCGTGATATCAGTACAGAATTCACTTTGAAAATGGCGAACGTAAACAAACAGTAATCACGAAACTTGCCGTTTTCTTTTTTCTGCACTGCAAGACATCTGCGCTGTATTTATACATCCCAGTGTGCCGTTATTTGGACAGTCTACTGTATTACGTTTAAACTTTTTGGAAATCCGGGACATTTATTGTATCCTGAAAATAAACTTTCGGTACGCGGGACAAAGTATTGAAAACCGTGTAGTCTGGTCACCCTACTTTAGTGCAAAATATTTGATCCTGGCATTCCCTGTTTCTCCTAAAACTTCACTGTTCTTCCCCAAGGTCAAAAATATTCAACTTACAGTATTTCTAACTCTTTTTCTACAAAGTACTTCCATAGATTTTTTACTTGGTACACTTAGAGCGAAATTTGTTATTTCCATGTTCAGATTTATTTCCTTTTTTATATTTTGGTACAATTAATCTTACTCCAGTATCTTCTAGAATTTACCTTCTTAAAACAACCTCTTAATAATGTGATTGAATTGCTACGACACTTTTTTTATTATTATTATTTTCCCCTCCTCTAGCTTTCACATTTCAGATCTGATTTTATCTACACTTTATTGCCTTTCGATACTTGATATTTTCCGTGATCTTTTCTGCCTCAGTAAGTAGTTAGATTTCAATAATCCAGATGTTCCTAAACTTTCATATCTTCCACCCCCTTGAAATATTTCATAAATTCCAAACCACCCCTTTCAGAACAAATGTAAATAAAGGTCTCACATAAAATTTAGCTATGAATATGCATATTTTTATAAATTAATATATATGCTTCATACCTCTATTGGTGGGATGGTTTGTCGATATTTCGTTTAAAAAAAAGTACTTCATAAAAAATACAGGGGGTGGGCCGCACACTTTGGAAGCCTCTGCCCTATGCTAAAACTAACAGAACATATTTGAACAGATACAGAAGATAAAAGCAAAAATAAAATGTTTCACCGATGGAATCTACCGTAAACTAAATAATATTTACTCTAACAGTGCACGCTAAACTAAAACAATAGGAGGCGCAGGGATACTGTATATATACAGAGAAAGAGAGAGAGACACACACACAGACGGACGTGCCCCCTCTTGATATTTTTCATTATAAAAGAAAAACAATATCGAACACACTTTCACCTTTCCTTAAGTCATTGGCATACATCCATTACCACAGTTCGCTAAATCGGCTACCATGACTCACTTTAGTAAGAAGCGTAGCTAGGAAAGATCAGGGGAAAGAAAACGGGGACAATAGGTTGGGAAAGGTTAGCCGTAAATAGTCGGGGCGGTACCTTTTTAATGTCTTCTTACTTGTCCATTGTAAAGTTGTCTCCCAGCGTTTCTGAAGGACACTGCATCACGTGGTAGTATTACGCACGTTCTCATGTCTTCCACAGGTTTATTCAGGATGTAAGTTTAACACTTGAGGCAAACAGCAACGTGTTCACGCTTGGTAAGCTTGAACAACGTGCTGTAATTGGATTTATTTAATAAACATTTTTTAAAGCACTACCTTGATGTTTCTTGTCCACATTCATCCGGATTATACTCTGTTTCACCCTAAGTTGACACCAAAGAAAAGTCTACTTAACAGTTTACGCCTGTTTTATGTAATACTCAGACATACAAAAAAAAAAAAAAAAAAAAAATGTTCAGTGTATTAATAGCATTTAACATTATATAAATTTGAATCTGTACGTTTTTTAGAAGAACCGAAACGATAAATATTGTACACTTTTTATTTTATTTTATATCCGTCCTTATGTAAAAGTGACACCACCAATGTCTCTCTTTGACTTTGGGATAGAGTACGGTACAGCGTTCAGAACTACCACTTTTTTATTTAGTATACAAATGATAGTTTAATATTTATTCCTTAATTGTATAGTTTTAAATTTATATTGTTATACTGGCAAAAAATTAAAATAAAGTAAAACAGATAGTGATACACTAAGCGGCTACGGACAATAGCAGACCGTATTAATACTTTTCTTTTAATGGAAGTTCCAAATATGAAGAGTATCAGAACCTATAATACTAAGTACGTATTGTGGATTGAAGGCTGAGAAGATACTTGCTGACATTAGACCTGAATTTCTGTAGATTGTAATTTTCGGGAAATATATGTGAAGGAAAGTTGTTCCAGAGAGTAGAACACATAAAAGAAGAAATTTGGTTATTTGAGTTTAGATTTGGACAGCGAATGGATGCTGCCCGGTTGCGATAAGTTTTCGTACTGTTTTGGAAGAGAGTGGTCGAATTAAGATGCCAATTCAGAAAAACAGTACTACGTGTATGGAAGTATCAGTAGGAAGACCATGAAACAAAGTGAATGAGAGAGAGGCTTTGTAAAAGATGGGTCATTAATTAACACGACTAACCTCTTTTGGAATGGAGTCAAGAAGCTTGAGAGAGGCTTTGGTGGCATCACCCAGATGTGGGAACAGTATTCCGTGGCAGAGGGGATTTCAGATTTGTACAGAGTAAGTAGTTGTTTAGAAACAGAAAACCTAGTTTTTTCACTGAAGCAGACAAAGCAATATTTGTAATGTGCTTATGCCAAAAGAGATTAGAAGTCAGGGTGGTAATCCATTTTTTTTTCTTCTTTCTTTTTGTGTTGTGTCTTAGGTAGGGCAACTCCTGAACGATAGTTTAGCTCCGCTTCCCTAATACAATACAAAAAGGGGGGGGGGGATCCTGTACCTTTCTTGGTGGTGTCAACTTAGTTTGACACCACTAAGAAAGGTGGTGTTAAACTAGTTTAAAACAGAATATAGTTTTCGTAGCAGCAACTAGGTAATTTCAATGCTGAACCGATTCGGGTGATAACCTGTATGAAACGCCGCCATTGAAGTAAAATAAATAAAATGTGTTTATACTCCGGGACGGCCACGCAGGATCAATAGAGTTCCGAAAATCATTCGACTGAATTATCCTGAATAAGCTAGAAAGGAAACAAAAAGGTCATCTACCGCCCCCTCCCCTCGAATGCGAATAATTTAAACAGATGGCCATGAACAGACAAGTTTTTTAGTCATTTTTTATCAACGTTCCTGAAGGTCATAGTCATTTAAAGTGTTCAATTCTTCATTAAATCTCATGACAATTTTTATTTGTTTAGGGAAGTTTATATCCTCATGATATCATAATACAGCGGTTCACAAACTTTAGTGACACAGGGACCTTTCTTTTAGTTTGAAAAATTTTGTAGAGACTCCCAACGGAAATTTTTCAAACTAAAAGAAAGGTCCTTATGTCACTAAAGTTTGAGAACCGCTGTATTGGGATATCATGAGGACCCCGCCATTCCCTAAACAAATAAAAATTGTCTGAGATCTCGAGTCATATTCTCTTCTGAGATTTCGCACCGCAGTTAATTTTAAAAATTGCATGTTTAAAATTAACTCTAACGTGATCAGTATTGTAAATTATGCGTCTTCTAAGGCAGATTTGCGTATTTGCAAGATGAAAAAATGGTGGGAGATCCTTCACCACTGTTTTCTCATTCTTGTCGGAGACTCCAAAGTCATTCCACTGATCGAAGATATTCGAATCCGGAATTCGTATCTGATCAGAGAATAGCCGATGTATCCAACCAGCTAACTTAAACTGTAAATATTGAATCAAACGTTGCGCGCATTACGTCTAACGGCGTTGCTGCACTGTTTTTGGGCGTGCAGTTTTCTGAAATTCATTAACTTGGTGGTAACAAAAATATAAGCTTTTTCCATGTAAGTTACTGCTTGAGCGAAACAAAATATATGAAACCTTATGTATGTTAATAACACTTTTGTTCCGACCAAGAACTAATCGAGAAATCGTCTGAGTTGGTACTTTTTTTTATTCTTTTTAATTTTTGTTAGTTGTTGGCGCATCGGCTTCTGTGGCTATAATGCACTTCCCAAGGTTTTTGCAGTACTTTGATCCAAGCCCGAGGCGGGATTCGAACCCGCGACCTTTGGGTTGCCAGGCAGGCACTTTATCCACCCGGCTAGCCCGGTCGGCGGTACTTTTATAACTTGGTACTTCAGACCTGGGGGGGGGGGTGGATCTCGTAAGCCAAGTATAATTTGTTTCGCTTAAATTATCTTTTTATGTGCACAAATGCACATTTTTAAAAATACTGTTTCTGAAGGAATAAAATTAGCATGACGTTAACATAGTGAATCATCAGAATTCGAGACATGAAAAACAATCGACCATCCAAGGTTGACATAATATATCGATTATCGCATCCAAGGTCGAAAGCAAGCTGTTAATCCAGTTTAAAAATACATTCCTTGCTGTTATTATCGCATGTCGTCGGCCTACTGACGGATTGTCACAAAGAACTTTACACAGCGGCTTATAATTTAAAATATGCAAAACACGGCAGAAGAATGTTCTACAGCCTACTCAGTAATAAAAAAAGGGGGGCGGAGAGGAATAAAAAACGTCATAATGTAAATAAACGACGAACTTCAAGATATTCCAAACTATTCTCGTACATGGAGAGTACAGTACTATATTTCATTTCTTGTGATTAAAGCAGAAAGTGCTGAATTGGATGGCAAGTGGCTAGACAAAAATTACTCTTACCAGCCGAGACAGATTTAAATACGTCTGCGTCCTCACGTTTCTTACGCCCCGTGTTTAATAAAAATAAAAGGAGGCGTTTTGCTAATTCTCACCTCTGTTGCCTCACAAAAACAAAATCTGCAAGTGGTTAGTTGTGATGATTCATGTCTTAAACGTAGTTCGTATGATAATGATGGCGATTCAGTATTTCTGAGAAATCTTGCACGGGCTTCATGAACAACTGTTTTATTATTATTTTTCCCCTCTTTGGCTATTGATTAAATATCCTCTAAATTGGAATGGGGAATTGCCATTAAATATGACATTAATATTATTAAATTTAGCGTTGTTGAAAATATTTATAGTGAGTCAGATATATAAGTGAGGTTTCTTCTCAATATCAATTACCTACTGTCATATTTCAGGATCTTCGGGTTGGAAGAAATACTCGCCATTCCTACGTCAGGAAATAATTTGGTTGTATATCGTTTGATTTAGATTATGACTTTAAGAGTAAGAAGTGCTTGATTTAGAGTAATCGCCGAGGCGGCAAATCATGAAGTATCGTGACGGGGGGGGGGTTAAAGCTTCTCAGTTTCAACGACAAAAACCTTACTCCTGTGACTAGCCAGCTGCAATTACAAGTGGAGAGAAAGGGAGGGGAAACCTTTTATACAGAATTCTTCCTGTCTGCGTTGGAAATTGAATCTCAGATTTTCTAAATGGGTGAAGAGGTGCAAAATCACTATGCACGCTGTTACTGAAACCCCACTGGGGAATCGCAGATAATGCCTAGCTGGGGAGGAGAGGATGCAAAGGTGTTCATTTTGACAGCCCTGACGAGTCAGAGTGGTCAGTACGGAAGTACAGTAATACATGTTTGAGTTTATTGTAGTTAGAATCCACATTACCACTAATTACGGTAATGTTCTTGCATTTATTTCTTTTGTGAAGTTACTTAACCTTATGTGGCCGTCCCAGAATATAAACAGAACATGTATACTACACTGTATCTTTTTGGCTTGTTTTCCATGTAAACAAGTGGGAGTTGCTCTCTTTAATGAAAGTAGTCACCGAATCCGCTAAGGCGCCCGCGTTATTGACGGATATTCCTGCGTATGAGGTAGCAGCTTTGATAAGTGAGAACAGCTCCCACATATTTACATCGTCAGTAAACTAAAAAGAAATAGAGCGGTTGCTTTTAAAAAAAACATAAACTGAACCCCAAAGAAGGCAATCAATTCGACAGACACGCAACTGGACAGTGCTCCCTTCCCTCTTAGGAAAGCGGGCACTGTCGACATATAACACACTAGATTACAGGCCCGTTTCACACGTATTCATTGTTATATGCATTAATTAAAGAAAACTTTTTTTTTTTTTTTTTTTGTTTTATGCATATAACATGAACGGAGGCTTCGATTTTTCGATGGATGAAAGAACACTGAATAAACTTGGATTCTAGTAAAAGATAGGACAATATACTGTTAGCAGCAGCTAATGAAATAACATCGCAGTGGGGGGGGGAGTAATCAGTACAGTAAAATAACTGCTTTAAAAATAAATAGGGAAATGGAGAGATGGCATTTATACTTTGTTTAGTGTGTAACAGTCAGAAACACGTTATAAAAGCTACATCCCGAAATAAAGAGACTGAAGGAAAAAAAAAATTAAGAGGTGCGAAAAATGATTAAAATGGATTTTTTTTTTTTTTTTTTATTTGTGTCAGAAACAGTAATGAAGCCAAAATAAGAAGACGTTAAGTATATGTTTAAACGATATTCATATTGGATGACACCTGAAAAATGACTTGTAATTAAATAAAAAGGAAAAATCCTTGTTTTCTTTAAAACGTTATATTCTCGAAACGTTGTAAACCCTTAGGTGAGTATTTAAATGATAGTGCTGGTAATGGGGAAATTAACTCCTTTCAGTATTGCATTTCTTATTCCTTTCCCCCACCCCTTCAAAACGAGTGTGTTGCCTGCAGGTTTAGCTCTGCAGGCAACAGAAATCACACGTCTAGCTCGTTAGAGAACCGGCAACAATTCACCCCTTATCAGTTATTGCCCTTTGCTCCCCGCACAGTGCCCGTATTCCTCTCTATTCACCTCAGCTGTCTCATCCATCATGACCACTATACTTGCTACATTAGCAAACGTCTCTACGCTTCCACATCCTATCCAGACGCCTTCTCGCACCCTCATGTTATCTTCCCCTCACCCCATACATCACATTCCCCGAGTTCCAATCTTTCTCTCTCACTCTCTCTTTCTCTACTTTAACACATTGGTGGTTCCGACAACGTATCCAAAACTCTCTCTCTTTCTCTTTCCCGAAATCAGGAACTTAAATGTTCAGCTACTAATGATGAACCCACAATGACTACATGTACCTTTTCATTTCCGAATATCTCCCTCTCTCCCCTTCTGATATTTTCAATTTGCTGTAGAAAATCCACATCTGAAAGAAAGAAAAAAAAAAAAAAAAAAAACCGGCAATCGTGAGTAGCATGATAATAAAATTCCTGTTGTTGGGAAGGGGGAGGATGACATGTGGCCAGTGTGGTTATGATATATATTGCGTAGTGGTGTACCAAATTGTGTGGAAGTTATACCGCTCCCCTGTTGGGCACGCCACTGGCAACCATACTTAAGTGTCTAATATCAAGATAGTCGCTAATTGAATTTTCTTTCCTGTCAGGTTTTGCAACTGACACCCACATGGTCCATATTCTTCTAATGAGTTCACAAACGTCGGGCTAAATATTCTCTTTTATTGGATTTACGTCTATAATCTTTGTGGACGTTAACCCAATAAAAGGTATTTTATGTAATAAAGTAACAAAGCTAATTTATTACACATTATCAAAAACCGCTCTTGGGTATGAATAAATAAATCTTTATTGCCAATTATATACACACACAAACAACAACGTTCCCTTCACCTGGCCAGGAGATTTACATAGTGAAGATATAGCTGGCAAGGAGGAAGCTGATATCAAGATATCCAGTACCCTCCCCGTCAGGTGTTAATAGGGTTAGTGAATAGTAAATTAGTACAGAGTTAGTTGGTGAGAAAATTTGAAACACGGTATTCCCTTCAATACACTCTCTAAACTGGGAATGCTGTATTATTTAGCAAGTTAAAAGAGGTCATTCAGTTACGTTGTTTACAATATGACTAAATTTATAGAGCTAGCTCAATTAGCGCAAAAGAACAGGTCTTTGGTCTAAGATTTTCGGTGATACTTTCTGTTGGTAGTGAATTTATAAAGGTTCGCGTCTAGTGACTGTGCAACTATTAGCCCAGGGAGAAATTTGTCAATCATATGCAACCTGTTTCTGTTGGTGGTTAGGGAAGGAGTTGCCCGAAGAATACAGAGTGGGATCTCTAGTGAACAGTATCCCACAGATCAGGAGTTGAAATACGTCATATTAGGATATTCACAGTGGCAGCGCGCTCTCAAAGATTGAGCTGTTGGAGCCTTGGTATTTCCAAGGATTGTGCCAGGGTTGTAGTGATGCTGATAGGGAAAACACTGTTTATGAGATACCCACCTGAGCAGCCAGTATTCCGAAACGTATACTGGTTTCAGTGTTGTGGGGGTCACTGAAGCCCATGTTTCTGCCCCATACAGGACTGCTAGGTGAACAACTGTTGTGATATACTTCCTCATGATGCTAATATCCTTGACATTAGAGGAGATGTTGCTTCGCTTGCCATCTAAGTTTAGCCATTTTCAGGTGAAGGTGGTTATATAGGCATATAGGTGGTTATGAAAAGTCAACTTGGGGTAAAAACGACTCCAAGAGCAGTGTTAGTGGGCACATTAAGGAACTGAGTGGAATTGTGTAGCAGTGGAATCACGGATGGTGCTGGCTTAAGAAAAAGTTGTTCGGGCTCATTTGGCTGGGTCGAGACATAGCCCAAGTTGACGTAATATGCTGCAACGTCATTTAACTTGTCAGACAGACTGTCAGTGATAAGATTTATGTCTTCAATAGAGCTAATACGCGTAATTAGCATGTTGTCATCTGCAAAGCAAAATATGCTTATATATACTTGTTTACGAAATGGCCTCACGCTTTGTATCTAGAAGTCATATAGTGTGTCACTCGAAGTCTCAACCAGGAGTCGATTTATGAAATTAACAGGAATTTAATGAGTTAATTTTTAAATACGAAATTTATTACTGATGTGTTTGTGCAAATGATAATATTGTAAATCAAGATATTATCAGCATAATGATAACAATTGAACCAGTAATGTAGCAAGTTACTTGTTCATTATATTTGTTCTTTTATACTCCGCATCTTTCCAATACCGTTCCTTTCAAGGATAATCTGAATTAACGGTTCTCAACCATTGTGTCGCAGAAAATTTGTAAGAGATTCATAGATAATTATCTTAAATAGATGTCGCTATTTTAAGTACCCCTCCCACTCACCCCGCAGCTATTGATATTCTTAGTAATACTGTCATTCACTACTGCTCATGTTGCTTAGCCGCGTCCGCTGGAAGAGAGATATACAAACATAATTTTAATAAAATCTGTAAACTATACCAGTCTTCAAAATGTCGCTAGTGAGGAGGAGATAGTATTTTTGTGCAGTGGGAACGTAAAAATCAGAGGCGTCTCGTAATACAAGAAAGTGATAGTTGTAACTTGCTTTTGATTTGAGACTTTCTGGTTTTAAAAATCATTACTAATTGTTACAATAGAGTATATTTTAAGTTTAAAACTAAACTATATTCATAAAGCTGCCATAATTCTGCACTTCACTTACCCATGCGAAGTGACAACAAAACGCCGACTTACCTGTTGTAGCATTCAGTGTTGCAAACGTTCTACAACCCAATCTGGCTTTGATGTTTCTAATGAATAAGTGAAGTCTGACCGTTCAACTGATACTAACGATATCGTAAAATTACGTACATCATTGTGGGCGGTTTTACTTGAGTGTAGGAGTAAAGCAGGGTATAGTACCAAGTAATTCAAATCATTTATAATTATATAACAACTTTATTTGGTTAAAAAAAAAAATGGTGGTGTGCAAACCTGCAACCTGGTGACGAGCCGCCATTGATGGCAGCACCCCATCGAAGTTAGAAAAAAGTAAATAGGCACATCTAAAACAAACATTCTCAATTACCCCCCCCCCCCATCTTTCTGCTCTCGCAACATCTCCTTTCTGTTAAAAAAAATAAAGGCAAGAAACGTAATTTTTGTTTTGTGATAATTATCGCACCCTTCTGGCGATCGCGACCGACAGTGTGGGAATCACTGATCTAGAGAAAATCATAGTGGTGAGGAACTCCTTCGCGGAAAAACTGTCATCGGAGCGAAGAGCAACTAATAAAAATGCAATTTATTAAGAGTCAGCGATGCATGTGGAGCGAAAGAGTGGAAACTCGTGATGGCCACTGAATGAGTCACACGGCCTGTTACTACTATTGCTGGACACTTGTTACTGCTGGTTTGAAAAGAATTTTTCTCCTGCATTTTCAGTATTATACAAAGCATTTCAGGTCATTGTCATAATTTTGATCTTTGCCTAACATTTTTCATTTGGAAAATGTATTTATCTGATCCCTAATCACCTACAGACACGATATAATCCACCTGTCTCTTTAACCACTTTTACTGTCCTGATGCACTCATGGTTGGCATCACAGTGGGATGTGTTGGTACGTCTGTGCCATAATTTGTTTCCTGTTGATTCTGCCTTTACAGAATTTCTCTGGAAGAATATTTAAGGTATTAAACACAGATTATGCTGATTTTTTGAACATCCCGTTGAGGCACCCCTATTAGTTATTACGAACTTTGCAGGCGTAGGGAGAGGATCTTGAATGATATTGTCTAGACCTGGGCGTCTATGCTCTTAATGATCATTTTGGCCAAAGTTTAATGTGTGTGTGTGTGTGAAGCTCTAAAGCAACTGATATAGAGACCTTGATTTGCACCATGTTCTCTGAAGGTTGAAATTATCCACTACTTGGAATAGCTGCTTTGGGATAAAATCCTGACCATTGACTAATACTCCACTTTCTGACACTAAATGATGTCTGTATATGTTATTGATTGTATAAGTATCCACCAGACCTTAGCCAAGTGGTAAAGTAGTGTCAAAGTTCAGTAAAATTCTTATTAGCGTAGTTGTAAACTCCTCTGGCCTTTCTTGGCCATCCGGGATTATGAACATATATTCATTTTAATTCTATATTTGGTATCGCTCTAATTAGCGTCAAGTGGTTCTTAATTCATGGCTGATGGTGGTTTTAAAAAAAAAACCATCTGAAACTGTTAATTATCCAAGGCAAAAGTTGAAATTTTATGCCACGTGTGTGTGTGTAATAGAAGTTGGCCTGCCTCTTTCCCCGTGAAAGAAAAACTTTTTCAAGTTTTTCAATCCTTTTGAAGAAGGTGTTTATTACACCTTATGGAGTTCCTGGAGTCCAAATATCAGAAATCATCTGAATTTAATTTCTTTCATTAGAATAGAAAGATAAAACACTTCTTGCTTCATTTCTTTCGTTTGGAAACATCTTTGCAATTTTTTCCCTAAC
Organism: Mastigoproctus giganteus; assembly: GCF_048544385.1. Classification (NCBI taxonomy): domain Eukaryota; kingdom Metazoa; phylum Arthropoda; class Arachnida; order Uropygi; family Thelyphonidae; genus Mastigoproctus; species Mastigoproctus giganteus. Next base: position 153,003,513 of record NC_143576.1, on the reverse strand, counting down.
TTTTTCTTTTCTCTGTTTATTTTTATTTATATGTATTTTTTTATTTATTTTTTGGCGTGGGAGAGTCTTTTTCTCCACGTCATTTAAGTTGCCGATTTCTATAGCTCCCCCGAAACAGGTAAGTAACCCCTCACCCCGGACGTTAAGTGGAAGAAAGATAGGATGTTACCTGACAGACTATCACCTTAGGGGATGGCACTCCCGTTTGGTCCTCAGCCTTTGAAATAACTGCAAACAACCGCAAAAACTAAAGGTCTAATGGCTTCTTTTTTATGTTTCTCCCTTTTCAATAGCCAATAATTCAGTTCCTAGAGTAATTTAGTTTAAAACAGCAATCAAGACGCTAACTTTCATGTAGTAACAAGCGAATTTCGTCAAATAAAATCCTCAGTCTGATTTCTATCTTTTACTTCTCTTGCTGTTGCGGTGTTGTAACACTTCACTGAGTGCACTGACTGCGGGATAAACTGGGGCGGGTGTGAAGCATTGTTTACATCACAATTTATGACGTGTTTTACAAATAACGATTTATTTGGTGATAGGTTAATCAGTATATCATCAATGTCTTGGCCAGTTTTTGTTTTAAAACTTTAATGCCGTTGTTTTGCTGTGTTTAACAGTCAGTATTCCTTTATTCTTTTGAGAATGACATTTAATCTAGGATTGTTATGGCTAAAAATAGCATTTCATTTTTTTTTATTATTATTTTCCAAACGAGATATAAAAATAAACTCTTTGGAACCAAGGCAGTTTTAATTGCAGTTGTAATGGGGCTTGAATTCGTTCAGCCACTTGATTTTTTCCCCCTCTTAAAAAATAGTTCATTGTTAACCACGGTCAAGTTACTCTGTTATTTAGTCTGTAGTCTATATATCGAAGACAGTTATAACATGACGAAGGCATATATTTGAACCGTAATATCGGGCACACCTTCTTCCACTTTGCATATAGTATTGAACTATTCCCGATCGCATATTAGAATCATGACATTAAATTTTGGTGTCGATGCGGTTAGCCGGTACCTGGACCCGTCTGTCGACTGCATGAAAGATGCTTCAAAGCATCATGCGGATGTTCCATCTTAAGAAATCTAATGATCTGTCATACACCCCTTTACACCCCTTGCTGTGTCTTGCCTTAAATATATAGCAAAAATGTCCATAAACAATTATTTTACCTTCATTAATGCGAGATTTCACTCTTAGGGAAAGTACAGAAACTGTACCCACAGAAACTGTTGATCGCATATGAAAATTACCCCAAAACAATTTAGATTCAGTTTCTCCCTCCATTAAAAATAGCATTTTACGACAGGTTATACGATAGTTCTTTTCATAATATCCTACTTCATTTATTGATGAGCATGTTAAGTGTAGTTAAAATGAAACTAATTATGATTTTGAAATGATTCGATCTGAAATGCAAATTTTTATTTAGTAAAATTCACATACACATCGAAGGCTTGCAGCTTTCAAACCTTCGAAGATTATTTTGTGTGCTTCTCAGCGTTACGATGCTTGGCCACTCCTGCATTAGAGCAGGATCTACCTCGTACAGTTTGTAAATCTAGTAAGTGTAGCTGTGTACAAGTACTTTATCGTATATCCAGTCCTGGCAGCCCAAAGGTCGCGGGTTCGAATCCCGCCTCGGGCTTGGATCAAAGTACTGCAAAAAACCTTGGGAGGTGCATTATGGCCACAGAAGCCGATGCGCCAACAACTACCAAAAAAAAAATATATATATATATATGTCCAGTCTGTATACAGTATATTATTATTATAACATAATAGCTGGATATATACTGCCATATACAAGTATTATATCATTTTTCCCCGGTTACCTGGACTTCTCATAGTTATTTTTCTGTGTGCACATTTTCTATGAAACCCTATACAGTACCTGTATACTTTCGATTTCTTTTAACGTAGTACTTTCCGAACTCTTCCTTTTTCTTTCTTTTTATATTGGCAACTATGTACATGCCAAAAATAATTCGACCCCCACCCAGAGTTTTGTAACTGTTCGACACCCTACTTTTTTGTTCCTTATCATTAAATACATAGATGGTAAGTGCAGTGTATCCAACAGTTTCGACCCAAATACGTGTTAAACAGGAGCGGGGAGGGGAGTAAGGTATGCGATACTAAGCATAAACCTAAGCAAAGCTACCCCAAATCGGCTACGTCTATTATTATCTTTTAAAGAAAAAGAACGTGTCCAAAGCTCACTGGTCGTCGAGTATGAAGAACACAAAGAAATAAATATCGTTAATTTTTTGCTGATGCCAAATATATATAAATTAACGCAAAATTTATGCAAATTCAATCATGAACCACGTTTAATAGTTAGGGAAGGACGTTACGTGGTTGTTTTCCATGAAAATTAATTACTATAATTAATAACCACTCTCATACCACGTGAAATTAATAATATAGTTTATTAAGCTTGTAGCCAAAACCACTATGCATATTTAAGGTGACTGCCCAGGCATCTGACCGATACCCATCATCAGACCATGCTGCTGTCAGATTCTTGCTTACTGGTGCCTCAAAAACATGATCTGCATACTGGAAATTAATTTTCATCAACCACCTGCACTACAGGACTCTGTCTATGCTAATTATCGTGTTTATACATTGATTGGCATCTCGTCCGGGGCCAGCACTGGCCAATACTGTTTTTAGCATTAGTGGTCTATACTGATGTATAGATATTAAATATTGGATGCTTAATTATAACAATAACATTAGAGATCGCCAACAGATGTCCTTATAAATAAATTGTAAAGGTTTTATCTACATTATGTGTGCAAATAAAATACAAATACGCAATAATTTGATAAATCATTCTTGTCCTGTGATCTATGAAAATAGGCGGAATACTAATAAAATAATAGATTCCAGGCTAGCGGTTTCCATCCGATCATAATATAATAATAAGTGTTGATATTTACATTTATTTATCCCCCCCCCCCAATTCTTATAAATATTTATAGTGTGAGCAGTCGGGCTGACATACTTGAGTAATGGTAAAAATGCGAGGGCGCTACGCGTAAACTAAAACACATTTAATCTTTACACTTAACTGGATCCTTAAGACGTAACTGCTCCTGATCAACCAGAAAGTGATCAGTATTTGTACTTGCAATAAAAAATAAAGTGAAAAGTTGTAAGTGATAAACAGCATGTCCAGTCTTGTCTGTTAGGGCAAGTGATGGATTGTTTCGACCGATAGTCTTCCCCCTTCCCCCATCTGTAGATTACTGACCTAAGCACCTTAGACACAGACAACAAACAAGCCAAAATGAGGTCAGAAGCCCTAAGCAGATGAAAGTGACTAGACCATCGCTTTAACCACCAACTCCAGCACGTATTTGCCACGGGCCGTAATGACGGCGCACGCTCTCTAACAATAGGGAAGACCTCCTTCCGAATGATGTGTCGGTCTTCCGCCTCTCTCCAGGGAACAGTTCGGTCACCTTAGCAACTGAGGGATGGTAAAGGTTTAGTGGAGAAGACGGAAAGGTAAATTGATTTGTAAGAGCTTTTGCCTGCATTTCCCTTAGGGTAAAAGGTACTCTGTCGTTCGTTTGCAGAACAGGCATTTGTAACGAAACAGTCTCTCCCCCCCACTCCCAACCTTCTTCCCTTAACAGTGTGTCCAATGGTAATACAGTTGAGTCTGTCAAGTTTGGAGGACGTCTTTTTTTGGAAATGCTTAGTACAGTAGTTGCAGTGGTAATGGTATATCCTAAGTGGAAATACAATTTTAAATGAGTTAAATCCAGCGTGGAATTTTTCAGTGCCAAAGATAGTTCAGCCGTGATTGCAAGCCGCTCACCACGTCGCAGTTATCAATGCGACTACTTCGATGCCCTTCGGTGAGAATAGAAAGTTTTTCCTTCCGTTCCTCTACGCGGTACTTAGGTTAGTGTTGATTTACTTTGGTATGTCGGAAATTATCTAGATATAAGAAACTTTTTCATAGCATTAAGACATTACAGCAAACCCAAGCCACCGTGGGATCTGAAATGTCTAGCATTTGGCCGAAAAATCACAAACATAACATAATATGAATGCTTATTATCTTTCGAAAAGAAATTCGATTGCATATCATCACCGTGGAATTCTTTCTGGCGGCTAAAAACTCATGTAGTGTCAATGCTTGCAGCATTAACAGAGTAGTGCACAGCTTATGAATAAGTCAGAAAGATGACTCCATCATTTTTGTTAGATGGACGATTTTGGAAACCTATCGTAATTGCAACTGCTGCTTTCGTCATGCCGTCGAAGCTACCTTCGCTTGCAAGGAAATGAACTCAAGCCTACGTATACATATTCTTACATCCAAAAACATCCTTGAAGCAACTACTATTAAGTCGTGGCTTCAAGGCTTTAAAATGCACGGGGTGCATTTTAAAGCAATTTTTTCAACACTCTTTTAATTAACATATAACATCTGATTTTTTTTTCTCGTTGTGGCTCAGCATCACGCTTCGAATTTTTAATATCATATTCGTTTTCATATTATTCTTTCTTTCACAAATATTCTAGTGAATGAATTGATGATTTTTCTAGTGAATGAATGTGTTTCTTTTTTTTTTTTTTTTTAATAACAGCATTTTAAAATAAAATAAATTCCGTTAATACTCCGGGACTACTACACGGTCAGAGGATAATAAAGATTACAATAAATTATAAAATTACATGTGTTAAACATGAAATTTTGTAATGAAAGCAGCAGCGTTTAATTTATTTATTTTTACTTATGTATTAGTTATTCTAGCCATATAAAGCCGAGAAGGAAAAATTTTTTATTATTTTTATTAAAAAATAAAATTTAACTCTGGTTCGAATCGTGGTTCCAACTGGCTGATAATATATGTTACCTGGATGTATTACCTTTTTATGAAGCAGTGCACCCAAGAATCCGACAATTTTGTTCGGTTGGGGAAATGGGGATGGAGACAGACAGACAATGTACAGGATCCATTTATTTTATTTTTTTCCTCCCAAGTGGAGTGTGGTTCAAGCCTATGAATTTTCCCATTACTAGGTCGCTACCTGTTTATTAGCTACACTGTGTCTGCCATCATTATAAAATGTTATTTAAAATGACATTTGATAGCAGATATTCTCGCATGTCAGAATAGACGTGAAATACAACAAAATTATTTATTTATTTCTGTTTATTTACGCACGATATGACAGCATAATGCTAGAAGGGTAACGATATAATAACCAGCAAGACCTGAATTATAGAGAAACAACATTGCAAAGATAAAATAAGTAATAGTACAGTAGAAAATAGAATAAAATTTATATATATATATATACACACAGTTATAATAAGCAGCGGTAATAACGACAGTATACTATACAAGGGCATAACATTTAACTCAGAGGTTCCCAAACTTTCTCGGTTCACGGCGCCCTTAGTGTCCCAGTAATTTTTTTTCACGGCACCCCTAGGCCAAAAGAAATACCTAACACAGTGGTTTTCGACCTTTGATTAATATATACTTATATAATAATTTTATTCTTTATATAGCGGTGCTAAATAAAGATCAATTATAGATTATCACAAAATTAAAAATATACGGTACAGTGGATGCCGTAGACCTTTTTATAATGAAATAAATATACAAATTAAAAAATAATAACTTTAAGTAGCTTAAACCCAAATTACACGGCACTCTAGTATGCCGCGGCACCCCAGTTGAAAACCACTGATTTAACTGATCAGAAAGGTCGGCAGATTGGTTGATTTATTAAAATCGATCTTGTTGTTCCTTTTAATAATTCAATCTTGTCGACGCTATAGATGGAGTGATCTTGTTTTGTGTTTGTATAAATCAGTGCTTTCCGTATTGTTTTATTTATTTTATTTTTTTTAGGCCGACACACTATATCCATATGTCAAAAATAATTGACACCCAGCTCAGAATTTTTATTCTGAGCTGGGTGTCATTTAATTAATCGATTAATTAATTAATCGACACCCCGTTCATTTTTTTTTTCGTTATCTCTAAGCTGATGGTAAATGTAGCGGTATTGAACTTTCTTTGTTTCTGATTAAAAAAAAAAAAAAAAAAAAAACGTGTAAGCGTGAGGGGAGATGTGTGGAATGAAGCACGTGCTTAACCAATCCCACCTAAATCGATTACATCAGTTCTTAGCTTTCGAAGAGAAAGAACCTGTCCAGGGCCGGTTGCCGGGTATGAATTACGGGAAGTACATAACTTTCTAATATTTCTTGGTGATTCCCTTCTACTTTTGTCTCTCTCTCTCTCTCTCTTAGGGTAACTCGGGAATTTTTTTTTTTTTTTGGCTGGTGCAGCATAAGCCTCAGGCTTCCTTGCACCATATAGCTAATAATAATAATAATCAGATCTTAATCAGTCAATTACAATAATATATCTCTTTATTGCAATCAGTGACTATTTACATTGATGCCTGATGCAATGCCCTTAACAGCGACAGTGCTAGGGGTTTAACATAAAAATTAACCAATACAGGAAAAATTACATAAAACAAATTATTAACACGGGAAATGGAAAAAAAATTTTTTTTTTTTTTCATACTACACATAGCGCGATGAAAAAACGATGGTAATCACTCAACTGAAGACGAAAGCTGTTCCCTCATGATGCGTATTCGGTAGGATTTGTCCTCTATGAACTTTTTGTAGTCGACTTCCATCTCCTGGACGTTCTGGAGCATCTCCATGGGCAAGAATCTGTTGCTTGTTCTGAACCTCCACGCCACAGACTGCAGGGAGATGAGGGCCCTTAAGCGTTTTGGGGTGGGGGATCCTCCAGTTACACATCTGCCAAAAAACTTGGGGTATTGATTTCACCCGCTATCATTCTAATTGAGACGAGTAAACGGAGGGTGAAGATCCGTTCCGAGACTTTTCTGTAATTAAGTAGTTTGGTAATATCTGAAGTGTGTGTGAGGGGAGGAAGTTTATGCTTGAAGAGGCCAGTACTCATCAGATGCAATGGTTTTTGTTGCCGACGCCCAGATTTCAGATCCGTAGGTGATGACTGGCTGCAGAAACCGGTATATGTACTGGAGCGTGTACTCGGGCTCAGTGACATGGAGGAGGGAAGTGTTGTTTGGCAGGCTATCTAGATCTGCAGACTTTGTTTGAAGCTGAGTTTAGGGTCGAAGATAACGCCGAGTTCTCTGTGCTTGGTTACTGGGGTGATGGGCGTCCATGGATTTCCAGGTTTAGTTGCATAACACCTGGTAAGTTCTGGTATAAACGAATTAGCCGAATGGCTAATACTAAGGTACATTTGACAAGCGTTTCACTTGTCCGTGGTTCTAGCTCCGATGACTACTAAATATCCCCCCTTGTATCCCCCCCTCTCTCTACTTCTGAACCTACATGACTCGGAGTATAAGCAAAAAATATAGCTTGTCCTCACTGAAAGCAACTGGACCAACCTGCAAGTTATTGCATAGATCTTAGAACGTTATGATGGAACTTGCTCAAGACACCCCGATTGTTCCCTACTTTTCTTCTGAGGAAATTAATTGGGTGATTTTTGGAAATGCTTCTTCTCTGATTAAAGCAGAAAACTTTTGAAGCTCCAAGATTTTATATTCAAAGAGAAGTAGAAATTATGAATGGGTTATTTGCCGTCTTGTTGATTCACCACATAAATAAATGTGAGGTATCTAGTTTGTTCAGATTGGTATGTTACAAATATGACTTTTATAATATGTAAATCGCATGTTTTTATGCATTAAGGAAAACTGCAGTTTAGTGTAAGCCGGAAATTATTATATGCGTAATCTAAAAATTGTGTAGTTTATCCATTTATCGCGCAGCTCATCAACTGTGTGTACAGAGGTAACATGTCAGATAATGTCATTGAATATGGGGTGAGATATATTTAGAAGGTGGCAAAAGGCAGTTTTATTGCAACAGCAGTGATATTTGAGAAGCAGTAAACCATTTATTAGTGTAATATGTAGCAATGGGTTTTCCCGAGAAGAAAGTGAGTGCGATTATTTTGGAATACTACCGAACATTCAAACCATTTTTACACAATGTCAAGAGACATTCAATAATAAGTAAACTAACAGGCCTCCATGAAATACGACAATCATACATGCATTCACGCTATTGATGAATAATTCTTAAGAGTAAATACACTAAAAAGGAGTAAATACAGTCTACATGCGGACCCTTCCAGCGTATTCCGTAGCAGTTTTAATTAAATTCTGTATTCGTATTTAATAAAATTTTATTAAAGATAATTAAAAACATTTTTAAACTACGTGAAATTGATTTAAGATATTTACTGAACTCTTACCGCCTCAGTATACACTTACAACAATTTTAGCTACGGTTCCAGGTGAACTTCGGCTTCAGGCCTACAGTGAGTGTAGGCGTGAAGTCGAAGTCGTCGGTCTTTTCCTTAAACCGGAAAAGACCTACTGTGCGCTCGCTCGCGCGTGTTCTTCGTATTTAATTCTTATTACAAACAAACTACGTACCGTTCCTATTTCACTCGATTAGAATTATATAAAGGCGAGATACGATCGGCCGTTTAAGGAAACCCTCTGTATTCCTGAAAACGATGTTCACCATAACCTCTAAACGTCTCCAAAATTGTTTTAATTTTCATATATCGAGGCGGTAACGTTTCAGGAAATATCTTTAATTAAATTTCACGTGATATAACGTGAAAAGTGTGCTTTTAATTATTATCTATTAATACGGTAGACTCTCAATTTTCCGGGATAGATGGTAAAAAACAAATCCCGGATAATCGATTTCCCGGTTAATCCAAAAATACAAAAGTCCCAGACATACGTAAGCGATACGTTCCAACTTCCAGGACTTCTTACTTCGTCGAGTTTTACGTAACTCGGGAATGACTAATAACATATTGCTACTATATTATTATTATTGACAAATCTGAATTCTGCGCAATACTTGTTAATATTTGGCCATTTTGATACATCTTTATTATAATGATTCCTTAGAGATTTAACAGATGCACCGTTTTCAAACTTTTGAATAATTTCAAGTTTTTGTTTAACTGAAAACGCAACTCTTTTGCTTTTGTCCATCATTTTCGCGATTTCTACCAACAAAAAAGAAAAAAAAAATTACTATAAAAAAATTCCGACATCCCTGACATAACGAAACAAAATGTCTCTTTTCGCTGCAACGGAACACAACAATCAACGCGACACACTAAAACAAACTAAACATTTCTTCTCCTTTTTTTTTCTGAGCGGCGTGTGTGAAGACAGCAGGGTTGCAAGATACTAGGTTATTCTAGTTATTACTTAAATTTTATGATTTCTGGTTGATTATTATATATATATTTTTTTTATTTGGAGTCTGGAAGTGTCCCAGTTAGTCCGCTTCCCGGTTAATCGAGAGTTTTGCTGTATAACAAACCACGTATCACCCACCCTCTAGTTAATTAAAATATTTACTGTCTTGCTAAATTGAGTTCATGTTAATTGGATAACTACGCAAATATACTGAAGTATTACTCTCAAATTACATATTACAGTTATGTAATTTAATTACAGTAATACAATATAAACGAAAACCGATGTTCAACATCAATTTTGTCCATTACTGCTATCGATACGGCATCTTCTTTTACGTGTCGTCTCTCACAGGAAGGTGGCGGCGGCCGACAAATACCAAGTTTCTCTGCTTTTAGCATCTTGAATTATTTTCTTGGCGTTTAATTCAGTCCACTATCTCAGGAAGTTGAAGCAACTTTTAGTAGCCGCCCTAAATAAGATACGCACATCTATCTCCTCTTTATTCTTTCCAGTCTCTGGATCCCGTTATCTTTCCTTGCAGTGCAGTTTATGGTATTTCATACTTCTCTCCTCCCAGGCCGTGCCCGCAGGTTTTAACAATTTTGTATTCTGTGTCTTTTCATTGCAAATTTTGCTTATCCTTTTGATTTTCATGATTTTCTTTATGTACCACCACATCTCAAATGCCTCCAATCCTTTCTTCATTTCTTAGTTAATTGTCCAAGTTTTTCTTCCATATAGTAGTATAGGTTTTTGCTTGTCCTGTAAGTCATCTGATTTCTTTAGTTTGATCTATGTCTGAGTAGAATGGCTTTCTTAGATAGAACAGTTGTTCTTTATTTCCATTTTGCAGAGAACTGGAGAATTATTTTTATTTTATTATTATTATTTGTTTTTTGATGCACGTAATTTTTGACTTCTTATTGTTGATATACAAAGATCAGTTTCTTCACTTTTTGATTCTGTTATGCTCACTGGTGGAGTTCTCATTGCGAAGCGGCCGACACGACATATTTTACACGACTTGACACGATCTTATTTTACCCTGCGTAAAATAAGATCCTACTTATCGCTGGGAGAGTTAAAACTGATCGGAGATTAGGACCTCGCTACTTGTCGTTGCACGGTGGTCTCTGAAATTGTACAACTCAATTACATTTGACACTTTAAACCTATACTTTGGAAAATCTAACCTTGAACTTGGAGTGTCTGTACCAAGTCGACTTAGGGGTTCATACTGAGTTCAAATACACTTCTCAGCATTAGTTTTTACCAACACTTAATCAGATACTATGCATATTAGACGAGAATGCATTTTAACAGCTTTATCGTGCGTCATTATCTGTCAGTCAGGTTAGGCGCCCTGCTTACTACTATAAACATTGCTTTTGCTCGTCAGTCAAGGTTTTTTTTTTTTTTTTTTTTTAACACTAAAATGTTTATAGAGGGAAGAAGAGTTTGTAGCAACAGCTGTTTAAAGGCATTTTGTCGTTTATTGTGGTATCACGTGGATTTGTTGAGCTGGCTGTGGTCAGCATGCGCAGCTATAAGTAATGAGATTGCGTACTCGACCCTGTACGCTGCCACAAAAATAAATAAATGGCTATTGTGATTGTTGCGCTGAAAATATAGCTGCCATTAATAATTGGTATGTTTGCAGTCACTATGAATTTTGTAAATTCTTCATGCCTAGGCCGTCTAGAGAACAAACGGAAATATTGAAATCGCGACATGCATAACTCTGTACTTTTTGAACTGCTTGGCTACGGCTGTTTATGAAGTTCCACGAAGGTATTGCTGGGAATGTATTACGTAAATTAAAGGAAAATCATCCGGGTAATCGCATAAAAAAATGTATTTTAATCGATTACTCTAGCTGTATATTTAATAGGTGAAACACCTGTTTCACTACTAAAAGTACTAACTTTTCACTAGTAAAAGCTTCCACTATTAAAAGAGTGACATTAAAATACGGGAAATATAATCGCTTTTTTTTTTTCTCTCTCTCTCTCTCTAAAGTCTGAGAGGAAGTAGCCATTACGATGTTTCGTCTCCACCCTATCGTTGAGAATCATAAATTTATACTGTCATCGTATAGTATGCCTTCCGCATACTGTCTGACTGCCCTTATTCACAATGACGTAGCTAGAAATCCCCGAAGAGAATAGATGAGAAAGGCTATAACCATAATGACAGACATAAACACTGGCGCAGTATGGTCAATATGTGCTGTAAAAAAAAAAGAAAAACACCGCACAAGGCTGATTTACCAATTACGAAAACTATATTACATATAATTTTTCGTAATTAATAAATCAGTAATTATCACTAATTAATTTCGTAATTAGTAATAAGCTTAATAATTACATATTAACTACACTAAATTTTTTCCTGAATGAAATAAGAGGCATAGAGAGGAAGCAGTATTCCCTTCCTTTCTCTCGCCGTAGCCAGCCCATGGTTGCTATCATCGTTTTGCATATATAACATTGTTTTGTATATACAGTATAACATTTAGCTCTTATAAAATAAGGCTCCCAGTTTTAAAGTATTACCTCGTCTATAAATCTTGCCAAGGATTTCTCATTTATATAAAGAATTATTGTTCACCAAGGCCGTATAGCGTGATAAAGATTTCATATTATAAGTTCACATTTAAAGTGGTTGCTATTATAATTACCTTCATTTGAAAATAAAAATGAGAAGGTAATAAAAAAAAAAAAAAGTTAATGCTCTTAAACTCGCACCTTGTCAAACTCCTTATTGTGACTCAATCACAATTAAGGAGGTTGACTGGGTTTGCCGCAAGATCTCATCAGTCATCTACCGTTCTACTGACTTTTTGATACCTAACAATTTCTGGAAAGATAGCCATCTAATTTCTTGGGAAGTAATTAGAATAAAAAAGAAATAAGAGAAAAAATCATCAGGTATATTCACAACATCCAAGGTTAAGATATTGTGCTGTTTTTCATGGCTGTTTTGAAAGTTAATTTGTTCATGCTTCCTCTAGAGTGTTTTTTTTTTTTTTTTTTTTTCCTCCTCTCTCTCACTGTGACAAATGGAGACCATTCAAATCTGTTTGGGTCTTCTGGTTTTTCTCTTTCGTTACCAAAAGAAATTCACAAAAAAAAAAAAAAACCCGAATATGACACAAATAGAATACAGAAAATACTAAATCTTTTAAAACTCCGTACCTCATATTTCTCTAAAATAAAAAAAAAGAGGGAAATATGATTAATTTAATGGCGCTACAAGCCCTCAAATGTCCCCATCATAACGTGTGTTGAAATTCTTGAAATTCTGTCTGTTGCGCTGATAATTGCACGCGTTGCTCAAGTCGCTAACGCGACTTTTTTTTTTTTTTTTTTTGCAAACAAGACAAGTACTTCACGGTAATGTTCGTAGTGAAAGTTTACACAAAGATCCCTTGCTGGGCGAAGGTGAAACGATCCCGCTTTATGACACCTGGTTATGGCTGAAATCTGGGCAAACGGGACGCAATGCATATTCATTGGAATTTCCGTAGCTCGTTATGTGCAACTTTAGAACGCCTTGCAGGCATTCCACTCTTAACCGTACGTATATCTGATCTGGAAGTACTTGCGTTTTAGAGTAAAGGTACCATACAAACGGCGTTCTTTGGATGTTTTCCGGCATTTGGATTCGCTGTATTTTTTAAACAGAGGTAGATAGTATGAATCTGACTTAACGGCTTCTAGAAAGCAGGCCAATCAATTTACAAGCAGAACTTTAAAAGGACGAAATACAGGGAATACTATAAGTTCTTGACATTACGTAAGAAGAAATTCCGTTTTTCCCCATAGTGCAGTTTATCAGCGCGGGTCACAGGTTACGTTTCATATCTAAATAGAATTTAATTTTTTATTACACCTTGAAATACGGCAGCTAAATACTCTAAGCAAAATTTAGTTATGTGGCGTCAATTTGACTGATATTTTGAATGCGGAACAACAAAAGGTGAATTTTGGGATCTCTCCTTTGTACAAGATTTCTGTTTTAGAAACAGCAAATGGGAAACCTATTCTTTTAACAATGGGTATGATTTTATTTCTGTGGCATTTAAAACTAATCTGATTACGTTTCATTCTCCGCATCATCCAAATAGACCTTCAGACTGGAATCGTCTTCCCATCCTTAATAACAACAACATGCTATGATTTTAGTTGTAACTGCTGTGCCTAAAATAAGACTTCTATAGTAAACAGAATAATAATTAGTAGTAATTACTAATTTTAATAAAAGCAGATTAATTCAGGGGTATACAGAGAAGGGAGAAATCACTCAACCACAACGAAATTTAGAGAAAAAGAAAATTTTCATACTTTTTATACAGTACTTTGATCTTAAGTGCCTAGAAGTCTCAACAGAAATTTTACCGCTTTGTTGTTACGCAAATTTTGATAGATTAAACGATTGTGAATATTAATACATCCCTTATTCTTGCATGATTTCCCCAGTCACTACATATTTGTGTTCATATATAATTTTGAAAGTTATCTTAGGCGAAGAATTTTCTGAAGATCTTGGGGATGATAACCTGGATTGCCTTATGTAATGAAAAATAGCGAGATTTATGTAATTCCTGAGATATTCCAACGCAAAGGAATTCAAAAATGCATAGTTCCTAGTTTTAATTAATAAAATATATTGAATGTGTAATGCCAGGAGGCCAAATTGAATTCTAGTTAGGGGCCATGCAAAAAGGTGTATGTGTGGGGGGGGGGATTGGATACGAAACACCGTGGTCCCAATAGGGAAGAAGGACCATGAAACATTTTTTTAATGTCTGATTTCGGTGTTTAAGTAGTTTTATCCCTAGGTGTATAATATACACGAGGCCGAGGGGGGGGTCGCAGAATGAAAATAGTAGAATGCATTCGAGACTCCACTTTCCGCATGGGCCTAATAGGAAATTGCTGGGCCCCCGATTGTAGGGAGTCACAAAAGTAGATATTATAATTGACAATTAAGCGGGCCGGCTAGTCTAGTGAATGTCCAAAAGGTAGGTGTTTTGAGGGTCAATTTAACTGGAAATTTTAGAGGATATTCATTTTTACGATTCATAATTTATCTTCTGTCCTCTAAACCATTTTATATAACATCTAGTTGAACAATTTGGACAATGGAATCAGTAACGCACACTCAAGAATTTATTGTAGCCGATTAGTCAATATGATAGTACACGCGTTTTAGTTAACCGTGGTTAGAACCTATGTGACCGCTAAATACAGTTAATAATATTCTTTTTAAAATGTTACTTGTAAATTTTCCTGGTCGTGGCAGAGTATAAACAGAACGTTGTTTTCCCTCTTTGAGGTTCGTCCCTGAATGAAATCATACCATCTTCTATGGACACTTGTACGTTTGTCTATTATATTATGAGAAATATAATAATACTTTATAGGAAATAAAAAAAATAAAAAAAAACTGCATGCATGTTAACACACAGTCGAGAGCTTTTTACAAAACGAAGTTAGAAATATTTATTGTAAAAAGGAGAGGGCACCGAAGGTTCCGAAGGCGTAAAGACAGTCATCTTTCTTTTGTCTCCAACGTTGTGCTCCCTAAAAATGCGAAATTATGAAATCGAAGAATTAACTTTTATATCATTATAACAAGTTTTGCTCACACAAACCTGTAAATGATCACGTACGATTAGTTATTTCGTATCCCTTTAACCTCGTATGAGTAGTGACAGTGCTATTTTCTGAGAGGACAGCCCGAGACTAGACTTTATCTCCCTTAGTGCTCCCAACAATGCACGTTATTCTTTATCTTGCACGTGTTGTCAGGGCAGTTTGCGAGGGAAAAAACAGGGGGGAACTAAACACTTCCGCATGAGACCGACTAACTTAACCGCTTCAAAATTCCCTCTGTGTAATATGCCTCCACAGTAGGTTCCTTCCGTCATCGACTAGAACTGGAGACAGTCTTTTCTATCCGGTTTAGGACTGCAAATCTATTAAGCTACGTAGGGCGATTATGCACTTTGTAAACACATTACTATAAAGATAGAAGGATATACAGTAGGTCTTATGGATTCATGGGTCCTTCCTGTGTAGGAACCCATGGAGTTGTCATGTGAGCGCAGAAGTGAGGAAATTACCAAATTTTACACTCGGAAAGAACGAATTAAAAATAAAGAAAACAGAGTTAAGAAGAGTGAAGTACAGTAAAAGTTTTATTTGACATGCGAGGAGAGGCATTCCGGTTATCTCAATTTTCCGATTACCTTAGCGTTCCATCGACTTAGTAAAAAACCTACAGAAAACAACAGTAAAACTACAATTTTGAATATGTACCAGTTTAAATCATATTATAACCAACAATAAAAGTAACATGGGACAAGCATAAAGTGTATTTAGTGTCTAACGCCACCAGGGGTTTCCTCCATCTCTGCTTTTATTTCATTGTAGGTTTAAACAATACCCTGTCGAGGCCAGAGATTTTATATATATAGAGTTTATGTTCTTTAGTTTATCTGGCCATTTAGCTGTTGGGCCCTGACAGGACCCACCGTTAACCACACTTAGCCTCGTCGAGGCAGACCAGGTACCCAGTAGCTCTGTACATGTATTTTACTCTGGCAGGCCCTATCACCTAGTTTTCTGGGATTTCAGTGACTAGGGCCTATGGAGAAAAAAAAAGGGGGGGGGGAGCCGGACGGACCCTAGAATCTATTCAGGCCGAAAGAGGTTTACGTATGCGGTGAGAATTTGGACACTTAAAAATTTTTCATTGTGTGGGGGCGTTCGCTGGTGATATAGGCAGAGTAGGGGGAAAACTGAAGGCTGGGGGAAGACATATGGGGACGATAGAGAGGCAACCCCAAGGCAGAGCAGTGGGGCAGGCCCGTGCTCCACCAGGAGAACAAATAGGGGTGGCGGGGAGAGGAGGGGATAGGAGCACTGGTGCCCCCGCCCCGCCAGAGAAGGGAATGAAAGTGTGGTCACCAATAGGGCATGTGGCAGCAGTTGCTGCTGTTCAGTTCGGTTGTGATGTCCGGGTTTCCAGTCCACTTTGGTTGGCTTATATTTCGTCTTCTCAAGGGTTATTTCAGTCCGTTTCAGGATCAAGTCCGGTTATCTCAGTTCTGGATATGGGCCCAGGTCCAATCATGACTCTAGGGTGCAACTCGGAGGGTTGGAGTTTGCACTCCGTCCATTATCATTTGGGGGATATCCTCCGTTCACTGTTGTCCTAGTGGGTTTTCAGTCTCGCTCGTTCTTGGTCCATTTATGTGGGTATATTTTCCTCTTCAATTTGGGTTTTCTCCTGTTCCTTTCAGTTTTGGTCAGGTCAAGTCAATGTCCTGGTTTGTCGGTCGTTGTAGAAGGCAAGTTCAATTCTTCAGCTGTAGGCATCTTGCACGTATCGGCTTAGGGGTGTATGCTTATCTTCTGTGTCCAGGAGATGTTCTTGGTTCTTTGGTGGTGGCAGCAGAGCTGCAGTCTTAGTCAGGTCGTGGGAGGTCTAAGGATGGAGTCAGCCTAGCATCCAAGTTGTGAGGTGTTCATCTAATTTTAATTAGTCTGATCGGTGAATGGCTAGTAGGAGTCTTCTTCTGGAGAACAAGTCCTGGGCAAATCGCGAGAATGCCCTGTATTCCTCCTCCGTGTCTAGGAGATATAGCTCCTGGTCCTGCAGTGTGTCTAATCCTGGTAATTAGGAGGCATCATCGATCCTCGTAATATTCGCATCTATGAATTAAATGATGCCAGGTCTCTGTCTCTCCACAGAAGCAAAGCGGGCTATCGACCAGACCAAAGGCCGTCAATTTGGTATTGAAAGGGCTATGTCCTGTTATCAGATAGGTTGTATTCAGTACTGGGAGGAACTAGGGGTACATCCTGTCAATGTCTGGTATGAATTTTCTTGTGATCTCTCCCTTGGTGGAGTGGGCCCATCTACTCTGCCATGCCTGCCGCAGGTGTTTAGTCAACTTGGTTTTCTCCATCTTTTGTTTGTTTGTTTGCGGGGTTGATGGTGTGTCCCACATGGGTAATTTGTTCTCGTTTGGCAAGGTAATATAGCATCGCTGTTCTAGCAGCTTCAAGATCCAGGACCTGGAGGGCATGTGTACTCACTGTGTGGCAGGCACGGGTGAGCAAAAGGAGGAGAGATCTGTGGATGGTATCAAGCGTTCTTCTGTTAGTAATATAGAACAATTGAAAGAAGTCAAAATAAATCTATCTATCTATATATATATATATATATATAGAAGCAACAGCGGACTCTGCCTTTTTAATTGCAACCCAAAGTCGAGTCCACATGAACTGAAATGATGACGCGGACTTTCATGCCTTTCTCGGAAGACTGAAGATACCAACTCGTTCCTGTCGTGATCTTCACATGAAGAAACAAAGATTACACCGTTCTGTAACTCGGAAAGTCATCAAATTTGAAAGTAATAGTTTGATATGGGAAAACATTTTCTTTAAATGACTGCAGAGTTCAATTTCTCATGAAGATTTTTCATGTTCATGAGGGAATTAAAAACAAGCTGCAGGTATCTAGACGAGGAGATGCCCAGGCTGTCGCCTGGATTGCATGGTATGCAGATGAAAAGCCCGATCTTCAGGGAAGAAAAGCCCCTGTACTGTTAGAGACCAAATAACTCAGCTGCAACTTAAATTCTATATTGCTCGCCGTGCGTATTCCTCCGATATTCATCCTATAGAGCAGTAATTGAGAAATTTGCATGTCGCGGTCCATTTAAAAATAGTTAGCAGGCCCCCACATCAGACATACGTTTTGTTCCTAATTACAAGTGCCCCATGCTTTTGGTACGATAGTGTATATGCATAGAATTTAGTACTTAATTTATGGCTAGAACAATCAATTGAAAATCTGCATAAGATTGCTTATGCAGATGATTTGGTTTTATGTGTTACTGGTAAATCCAGGGCTGTGCCTGAAATAAGAGTGGCCCAGGTATTAGAAAGTCTAGTGTCGTGGGCTGATCTGCACAAACTATTGATATCTACAACTAAAACTGTTATGATGCTTCTTAAGGGAAAACTAAATTATGCGCGACCGCCAAAAGCTTTAATTAAGGGGAGGCAGATTTCCCTAGTATCTGAGGTGAAATACCTAGGTATAAGAATTGATGATAGATTATCGTTTTTCCCACATTTAAATTACTTACACGAAAAAATTAAAAAATTTAGTGCAGCAATAATTCGATTAACACGGTCAGATTGGGGGTTGAAAAGGAAAGTTTTAAATTTATACTACAAGGCAGTCTTCTAACCCCTAGTTGCGTACGGAGCATCAGTGTGGTACTTCAGAGTTACTAACGTTAAATTTAAACAGAAATTGTTATCGATTCAGCGCTCAATGCTTTGTTTTTTCTAATTTGTGCAGAACAGTCTCAACGAATGCTATGCAGGTTTTGGCCGGGTATTTGCCTCTAGACTTGTACATTGTGTATCGGGCCCTTTGTTATTACTTAAAAAAAAGGCATAGCGGTTTCTTTTATGAATATTACGTCTGATGTCACTATACAGATAGCTAAAGCCAAGGAAAATGTTCTAACACAGTTGATTGGTATGTGCCAACAGAGATGGGATCTTAGCGTAACTGGGGAGGTGACTAGATTGTTTATTCCAACAGTTAAATTTACTTATGATAGTAACAACAAATGGTTTTTTCCTTCTATGGTAACATCGTTTATTTTAACTGGCCATGGCTCATTGAATTTTAAACTACATTACTTTGGTCTAGTCAGCTCTCCTTTATGCACTTGCGGTCAACCTGAGACTTGGAGTTATTTATTATATGATTGTAGTTTGTATGTTCAACTTAGAGAAAGGCTAAAAGTGAAGATTGGTAATTTAGTTAGAGGCTGTGAAAGTGATCTTATTGCTAATCAGGATAAATTTCAAGCACTGCAAGAGTTCTGTGTAACTGTTTTTCAACGGAGAAGACATTGGAATAATCCAATATTACTAATTAAGATTTGGTTATATACATTTTGATTATTTGTGTTTTTTTTTTTTTCTTTTAGTTTGTTTATATTATGTGTGTGTATATATGTATTTTATTTATTTATTTTTTTTTTTTTTTTTTGCTGGCTCTCAGGTGTGGGCAGCCTGGGAGCGGGATTGCTGGCACCCACCGGTATAGCACTACTTCCGGTGGGTGCGGGATTTTTGTGCATGAGGCACTTAAAATAGAAGACCAGGCCCAGCAGCAAGTGAATATGGGCGGCCATTAGGGTCTATTCGCCAACGGGGAGCGGCTGTGCAGGTGACAGCTTCTCCCTGATGGCGAAGAGACCTTCCATACAGGTCTGTTTTGCAGAGGTTCTGCACAAAGTCAACTTTATCAAGTGGAGATAGACGGAAGTCTAGGTGCCACCTTAGACATAATAATAATAGTGTATATGCATACACGAAGACCTTCATGAGTAATATACGTGCACATGTATATTCGTTAGAATCTCCTCCAAATCCCCCCAACAAAATATACCCAACTTTTCATATCTGGATTTGAGCTTCTGGGACAAGATTTACGACACCGATATAAGTAACTATCTTTACTATTCAACTTAACATTTTGTTTAAGGTTGTCCAGTTTGCAATATAACAAAATTTATTATAAATCAACTCCGAATTTAATTAAAACCGTTACCAAATGTTTTGAAAGTGTGTGCCTTGCTTGTGTTGATATGTTTTTACTCATTTTAATATGCTTAATGCACCTCTACGATATGTTCATCAGTGGCAGGAATGTAGCCCTCAGTGACTGAACCCTCAGGCCGGTTGCAGATAAGCGAACTATATCGCTGCTGTTTTATGATTATAATTTTATTGCAAGGTAATCATTATTAACTGAACGGGAGTTTCACACCTTAATGGGGAAGGCGAACTCGCGATGGTGAGGTTTCAGTCTCTTTGCATCTGTGATCAGGACGCAGTAAAATCGCTAGTTTGTGTGCGCGATCCAGTTCGCTCTCATGAAACGGGCCTTAACATTGCAAAAAAGAAAAAGAAAAAAGAGAATTTGGATGCAAGCTAGCCTTCCATAAGTTTATGTACGGAAGGACCCTAGCTTGCATCGTCTTGTATTACTTCATCTCGTATTATATTAATGTAAAAGTGTGTTCTCAGTCTGATGTGCATGTTATGTAGGCTTAAAAAAAAAAAAAAAACCTTTGGTGGAAAAAGTGGTGCTGGAGGGTGGACCCTACTCCTTCCGCCAAAGAACCGCAGTTAATTTAGCCAAAACTGAAATTTCGCCAGTCACCGAACCCAGACTTCTCCAAGCCACTAATGGAGGAATACAGTATCTACTCAACTGACATGGTCACATAGATACTGTATCTAATTAAACAATAGAATAATAGTAGTGAATTTAACGGTAAAAACTCCACCTCGGGAGGGGGGGATATTAAAATTCCAAAGTTTGCTCTGGCTTTTGGGAATTATTCTCCCTATTCGTTTCCAGGAAATGGTCGAAATTTAAAATATTAATAATAGAGCGCACACAGATCCTCGCGATATAAGTATACAGTACTTGTGCGCTATACAGCGTGTTCAAATTAAAACGCACCGGTGTCTGCCTTGCTTATTTTAGTTTTAGGGTATTTGTCGTCCGAACCTTTTTTTATCATCATATTTGTGCTGAAGTTTTTGAATTTGATGTTAAAATTGGGCCAAGTATTATCTTTTGGATTTTATGATTTCTAACTTAAAATTATCTAATCAACTCCCCCCCCCCCCCCTCAGTGGCAAAGTTCTTTTTCGTCTTCGGTTTAGGCTAAAAACCTAATGTCTGCAGTTTTAAAACGAACGTAAACGGATTTCATTTGAAGAAGCGCACATTGTCACCGGTTGTGTGATGCCGCTTTAGTACACGCGTTTAGCTGTGAATGGTTACCTACCAATGCAGTTGTTTCGCGTCTCCTCACGTTACAACCGTTGTATTTGTTTTTACCGTCGTTTCAAATAACGGTTTACGTTCGTTCCTGAAGTACGGTGACAACGGTTTTAGGCTAACTCAAAGATGGGAAACAACTTTCCCATTAAGGGGGAGGGAAGCAGTTGACTAAACGGTAATACTGAGTACAGTTTTAATATCAAGTTCAAAAATTTCAGCCCAAATATTGACAGAAAAGGTCCAGATGACAAATAGACTAAACATAAAAGTAAGCAAGATAAATAAACCCATGTGCTTTTGTGATAATCCAGTGTTATCTGAATCAAGACGCCGTTTTTAGTAAAAAGTAAATGGATTCTCTTTTCATAAAACTCATATCCAGGATAACTGAAATTTCCTCATTGCATTTGGAAAAACTGTGGGTGTCTGATTAGGCTGGGCAAAGGCAGGGCTGGATTTAGGCATAAGCTATGGCCTGGAACCTCGCTATCCTAGAGGGAGGAGTCCTTCCCCTTTTTCCTTTTGTTAAGACAAAAATGTAAAACTACACATTTTGGGACCGCTTTAGCTTATGATCTCATCATGCCTAAATCTGGTCTCCGGTCAGAAGTGATGAAAATTAAGATACTCTGGGCACGGTATCAGATTATGATTATCAGTGAGAAGAGTTCCTCACAGTGTTTAGAAAGTTTACGCAAAACTTTTTGAGCACTATGGTATGGCAGCTTGTTATTCTGAAGTAATTCTCCAGCATTTTAATCAGCATGGGCACAGATATTATGAGATGCAGACTTTACATCTAGGAAAATGTCAAGCTGCACTATATTGTTGAAGACTATTTTTATGCAAAAATAAGTATCGAAAAGATTGGTGGTAGTAATCTGTGATCGCCTGAGTGCAGATGGAGAGATCTTGATAGAAGCTGTAGTGAAAATTTGTGCAAGATTTTTTCTTTTTGGAAATTTTTAGTGCATTGCTGTGTTATTTGTTTCTGTACAAAGATGTCTTCATGGGCAGATTAGCATGTTGTGTGGCTGCATAAATGGAAATCTGGTTCGAATCTCATCGGATTCGAATCAGACCTCTCCAGAGAGTAACAAGTGGTTAATCCATTATACTAACACAAGAGAACTATGCAAGAATAGTTTTCTCACAGAATTTAAGTAGTGCGTTTCGATCAACTGGATCCTTAAGGCGCTGTAGATTCTGGGGCCCTAACTGCTAAACTTTTTTTTGTGTATTTGGATGTATATTTCAACTTTTTAATGTCACATTTGAAGCCCTGAAGCATGTGCCATTGAAGTCATTCGGCAATTTTTTGTTGTTGCATTTCTTGATGATATGTTTCTTAAGTTTAGGGTCATCAAACTTATTATCACATTTTCTAAACTATTTTAAAAATAGTTTAGAAAGTGTGAATATCAGGAACAGATAATAAAGTATAGGAAATACCATGCAACATACCGTTACCAGGGTCTTTTTCCAGTGCTTTATTTTCTATTCATGATGTACAGTATTGCATTTTAGTTTTAAAAAAAAATGCAAATATAACATTATACCAAACAATGATTTGATACCTACAAGTGGTTACGAAACAGAAAATAAAACCGAAAGGGCTAAATATGTGTAACATAAGTCTGTGTACAATATAACGTCCTTGAGCTTTTACCCAGCTATCGACATAACCTCGAAAGACGTTTGCAGAACGCAGCGAATCAGACCATACGGCCATCTGGTGGTGCATTCCTTAGGTTTCAGTAAAGCATGTTTAGGAAGATGTTTCTTAGTATCACTGCTTTATATTTAATGAGGGTACCGGCGTCTTTGAAGTTTGCGAAAAAAATAATGAAGTAAAGTGGAATACTTATGTTGATTAAATTTTTTATTTGAATAATCCTTCAAGGAATTGTTCACCTTTTAAAGAGTTTTTTAATTGCTTGTAACTCTTCTAACGCATAATAAAATTGTTCTGTATTGTATTATTATTATTCTGTTTAAAGGCAATTGCGATATCAATCGCCAGTTTCTACCCCCCTCCCCCAAATTTGAAACTGTGTTGAAACTTGTACTCTATCTAGTACAGTAGTTTTAAATCACTGCTTTGCAGATTGCTGTTTGGTTTGAATTTAGCCACCCGGAAGTTCGAAACTTCGAGAAGCCCGTGTTTTAGTAGTTTGGGTGAGTTGGGAAGCAGAAGAAACGTATTGATACTAGACTTGAAGTTTTGCACTTTGTAATTTTCAGGGAATAAAAATTAAACTGTTTGTTTTAAACAACAGATGTAACAGGCGCAAACGAAGAATAAAGTTTAGTTTCGTGAGTTTGAAGTTAAATACAAATGGATGTTGGTTATTTGGCGAATCTGTTCTGTTCTGTTCTGAAAATGGAATTTAAAAAATAGTGTGAAGAAATTATGCATGTGGACATGGAATACTCCCCACTAGTTTACTACACATATCGACGGATTTATTTTTAATATCTGTTAAAATGGCACGGATCAAAAACTGAGCATCTCTAAGATAAAAGTAGAGTGAGTTTGTGAGAAATATGTTTATATGGAGGCTACTGGTGTATATGGAAGTAAAAGGATGACAAAATGAGTATAGTGTTACTGGTCCCTTTTCCATGTAGGCGGAAATTTGGCTGCATCCTGGCACCTGAATGTCTTAACACGCTACTGGAGGAATTGGTCTTCTCAATTTCAAAAATTTATTATCAGAAAATAACAAAGGTACAGTGGAAAGGAATCCATATTAATAAGAAGAATTAAAAATGTTTCATTTCTCTTATTTAGTTTCAACATGTGCTCATTTTGTGGCTCTTGCAAAGAAATGTTATATTACCGTCCATACATTTCTTAGCATATCGTGCTGAACTTTTCTAACAGTTACTGACATTGGAGGAACAAACACAAAAGTTATTGATTGCGCGTGACTGAGTATATATAGGAAATTCTTGAAATGGGGTTCTCTCTCTCTCTCAAACAGCATTGTCTCATTTAAGAAAAGATTGATGATATAGGATGAAGCTGGCAGAACAGAGAATAAGAGGGTCATGGCCAACGAAGTTGAAGGATCTGTATAGATCACGTCGACTTGGGCCTACATCGAGAGAAATATAGTTTGCTAAAAATCCATAAAGTTGGAAATGACTGTACCTCCAATATGAAATCTGTGCTGCTTGGACACTAAAGCAGGATACAAGAATGGCATTTAGGAATGACAGTATTCAATATTTTGGCTGCAGAGTTTAGAATTGTTAAAAATTTGTAATTAGTGTTATAATTTTTACACTTTTTACGGTGATTTTCATAATGCAATGAAGTATTCATAAGAATACTCTGCACTAAAATTTTAAATATAGATACTAATTATAAGCAGTTATAAATAAAAGTATTCAGTTCATCTTAATAATCAAAATATTCGTGCGACGATATAATTTCAAATATGCAATAAGGTTTAATGAGTTCTGTTGCATGCTGCAGTAAGTAACTGTTCACTCGTACTCTTTGTCAGATATATAAACTAGGACTCCAGAAAATAGAAACATGACCCTATAGAATTTAAATCCCGTAATGAAGTTATAGTATAAATTCGAACGCAAAAAGCAAAATCCGTTTTGGGCCTACCTTAAGCTGTGTTAGACACGTGCTTTCTCGTTGGTAATAAGTTCTTTCAAATTCATTGGAAGACCGGTTTGATCATCCTCGTTTGCACATTGTTATGCCAATTTTGCTATAGCCAATTTGTTAACAAGGGGCTTGCTCAAGAAAAAATTCAGAAAGAGTATCTCTGGTTGAAATAGTTTGTTACATTCTATTAAGCTAAGTTTTTAATAAGAGGCTCGCGCGAGCCCCTTGTTAAATTTTTCGCACGTTCCTGCTTGTTGACCTTTGCCAATTAGAATTTCTATCACAATCATAATTAATCGTGGCGTCCGAATGCCAGAACCAGTGAAAATATGTATGTTTGCAGGTGTTGGGTAAGTTTGATTAAAAATGTACTTAGCGATATTTTTGTTGTCAAATAGTAGTGTTCCTGGTTAATATTTTCTGTTGCGACCACTTGAATACAGAATGCAAGATGTGGTTTAACCATTGCTTTATTACATAAAATAATAAATTCTTTTGTCTACTGCGCAAGCTCCTGTGTATGAGGGGTCGGAAACTAAGTTTACAGCAGTAGAGACCATCCCGAATGGCACCACGAGACGACTTCATTTAATCATCCCAACAAGAAACTGCTATGAAAGTTGCCAGGAAGACAGCCATGTGTGACCGTGTGCCAATTTAAATCCAAGTGAAGCTTCCTAAATCCATTTATGCAAATCTTCAGTCACCCTTGTGTTACCCTGTTTTGCAAGTTACACAGCTCCCCTACTGATTTTAGAAAGTTACCACTGTAATTTACTACCGAAACGCCAGACATTTGCATTTACAAATATTGGGTTTATGCCCTAACTGGCAATTTTTTTTTTTTTTTTTTTCAGACTGAAATTTATATAGGTCTAGTTGAAATAGCATACTCTCATTATTGTGGTTAACTCGATTTAATCCTAACTGAAAATTGCTTGTTTTGGTTGTTAACGCTAATAGATTTGTTTCAACATTTCCCGCGGTTAATTATTTCTATCAGCTTTCATTATATACTACGATGAATTCATTTGCCTTATATAATTGATTGGAGAAACATAAACAATAAAAACATTAACGTGAAACCTTGAACTAGAATTGATAATTTTGGATCTAAATTATCAATATTGACGCCCGTATATCCTTGACAATCGAACATAAATGATACAAAGAACATGCGCCAATCGAAACCTTACAAAAGCTCATTTAAATCTGGGTGGATACGTAATTCTCTGTTACGTTTCATTTATGACGAAGACAGTCTTGGCTCCCACTACATCTGGCCTTGACATGGTGTCGACAATTACGCCAAGGCGTGGATTAGTCGCTTAAAAAATGTAACGAGTGGGGTACCAGGATGAATCTATTGAGTTGTTGGCTCGTTGTAAATAGCTTTAATCGCCGATGATTTACTTACCTCATCATCGCTGAGAATAGATTAATCTCGGATGTCACCACACTGCAGAAGCAACTCCCTGACCGGTGTGTTACACTGCGAATACTTTTTACTAGTACTAAAATTGTAATTACATGTTCTTTGTATAATGAACAAAGTTGTAATTAATTTTAAGTATTGAAATTATTTTTTGTACAGGGATTATATCACGTCTTAATTCTTTTTAAGACGATAAATTATCTTTAATTCCTAATATTCAATTACTGTTTCGAAGGATTTTTGAATAAGTAATTGAAATCGTTACAGGGAGTCAAATAAGAGAAATTATAAAATAAAATTTTTCCGATGTGAATAAAAAAATACAGCATATTCCACATTAGCTACTAGTGGGATGAGAGAGAGACCACCAGACGGAACTCATTGATAATTCTCTAGGAGGCACCCGATCAGCTTAGTGTGTATAATCTCGCTGCCTCTACTCTGTCAAATAGTGAGTGGAGTGTGTACGCGGGGTAATTGTCGAGGCCACGTTATGTCAAGGAGCCGGGTATATTCTTGCTGTGTGTATGCCGCACCCGAAATTTCATTACCTCATATAACGTCTTCCCCACGTTTTCTAATTAGTGAATCATCATTAATAGAACAAGCATATACGAAAAGATCTAAACCAGCCAAACCATTTCCTTGTTTTTCACAAAATATACGTGGTCTCATTTCCATTTACAGTCTGCCAAACCCCACGTACTGTTTTTTTTTTTTTTTTTTTTTCCCTAACAGAATCCCAATTGAAAAAGGCTGTTTGAGCATGGGTAATGCATCTCCATCATTTCTACTACCCAGGTAGTATGCATGCATCGTTTTATTATATTTCATAATGTGAATATCTTCACAACGAATTGCCTAGGTATTCTGCTACTTCGAATAAGTAACGCTTCTCTGGTAGAGAGAAGACTACTGTTACTTATTCTCAGATGGGCACTACCACCCAGACGGTACCGTTTCGAAGCTGGTTGGCTTCATCATCGGTGGGTGGCCAGGTACCCTGTTGCAATAGTGACAACCCAGTTATGAAGTATAACTCTACAATCTCTCATACCTAGGCAACTCGTTGTGAAGGTATTCACAATATGAGATCTAATAAAACGATGCATGCATACTACCTGGGTAGGAGAAATGGAGATGCATTACCTATGCTTAAACAACCTTTTTTTATACCCTTTGACATATTCATCAAGGAATATATTTAAAGAATCCCAATTATTGGTAGATTCAACCACTGTTCATCTCAGTTGTCGTAATTATTCGCTGTACGATTCCTTTCTCTTCAAAGTGGTACTTGTGCATGTGTCCGCTCTGATATTCCCTCTCAGAGAATTAGTAATTTGGAATCTCCTTTTCGATCTTCTCTGGCTTAAAATATCTCTTTCTACCACAGTCTGTCAAATCAAATTCTTCTGTTGCCTCTATCTCCCGAATTTCACTAATCACTTGGAACTGTGACTTCCTCTCTTTGAAACTTTACTTTCTCCAGTTGTCTAACTTTCCTAACAGCGGGTCAATTTTCCTTGGTGATTTTAATGTTCATAACTCCAGCTGGCTTCCGTTTTTCAGTCATACGGATTCATCTAGTCGAGATGCTGAGGCTCTTGCAGTTACTAATGTCGTCGCACAGATTGTTCATTTAACTACTAGAATACTCGACAGTCCTAACCACACAGCCAACGCTCGATATTTTTCTCAAACAACTTTTCAAAGTACACGGTCGAGGTGAGTGCTCCACTAGGCACCTCACATCTCAACTTGGTGATGGTCTATTCTCCAGTTGGAGCCTTTTTTATCCTTACATTGTTTGGCATTACAAGGATGCAAAATGGGATGACCTGCAAGATGTCTATCCTTCTTTTCATTGGTTAGATTACTGTTTCAAATCTTGTGACATCAATATTTGCTCAGATCGTGCCAGTGAAATTATTCTCGTAGGAATAAAATCCTTTGTTCCATGCTCCAACTTAAAATCTCGTCCTTTTCCAATAACCATAGAACATTTATTGGAAAACCTTGGAATAAATGTTCTAAGGCTATTCAAGATAAGAATGTTACTTTATCGCAGTTGGCTTCCATCCAAACTCCAGGTTAATTTTTTGCTTACACCAAAGCTCGCAATAATTGTAAAGCAGTTTAATCAGTCCAAACTAGATTTTGAACAAGCTAAGAAAACTTGCTTCTTGTCCGAACCGTAGTCGAGCATTCTGGTCTCTTCACAAAGATATTGGGCGCAGCTTTTAGCCGCTGTACTCTGACCTCAGCTTTATCATTCTATGGCAATAGAATCATCATGTTAAAACATGATGATTCTATTGCCATAGAATGATAAAGCTCACCTGCTTGCCATATTACTATTGTTCTAACTCTTGTATTGACAATTTTGGTAAATTACCTATTATTCCCAGTATAAATAAATCTACATTTATTTATACTGGGAATAATAGGTACTCCACTCAGTGCCTCCTGTGGTCGTCCATAAAGAGGATGTTAGAAGAATTTTGAACAGTCTTGATGCCAAGCAAGCTCCATGTCCTGATGGCATTTCTCCACTTGTTCTCAAAAATCTGTGTTATTGAGTTTACTCCTTGTTTTGTTGTCTTTTTTCACTTTTCTTATTCCACTGGTCTTTTTCCTTTTGCTTGGAAATTTGCTCATATCCCTAAAAAGGATGACAAATCTCTCCCATCCAATTATCATCCTATTGCACGTACTTCTATTCTTTTTTTCAAGTAATGGAGAAATCCATTAACCGCAAAATTCTAAACTATCTTAGAAACCTTCCATCTGATTAATAATCGCCAGTATGGATTCCGTCAATGTCGATCCACTGGTGATATACTGTACTGGCGTATGTTACCTATCTATGGAGAAATGCAAGCAGTTGCACTTACATTTCTAAGGCTTTTGATCGTATTTGGCATAAGCTTCCATCTTATGAATTACTAACTGTTTTATGTAATTGGGTATCTAGTTTTCTCTCAGACCGCTCACTGTGTTTGATGGTAGACGGCTATCTTTTGACTTCTCCACTAATGCTGGTGTGTTCTCCAAGGTCCCGTTCTTTCTCCCACTCCATGGGCACTTTTTTTTTTTTTTTTTTTTTTATTAATTGGCTCCTATAATTTTCTCCTCTCTCTTCCAAACCAGTTCAATTACGTGCCGCAACTCAGCTTCCCTTTTACTATTCAACTTTAAATTCACAGAACCAACTTTTCTTCTTCCTCATTTATTGCTTCAACTTCCGTTTTCTAGAACAACTTCCCTTAACACAATTCCAGAAAATTATAATCTACAGAAATTCAAGTCTAATATTAATCTCAAGTATCTTCCTTTATCTTCGCAACCTTAAATCCATGCACGGTACTAAATACTATAGGTTCTATTACCTTTGGAGTTTTCATAGAAAGTAAAAGAAAGGATGAAAATTTAAGAGCATAAAAAACGAACAAATGGAAAAGAAGAATAAAAAGCAGATGCGAAAATATCTGTAGTTCTAGTTAGTGGAAATTTGTGTAGAAGTAGGCGTGGTAAGAGAGAGTGGGCATTAACAGTTTAACTCAAATTACATTGACCCCACAAGAGGTGGTCAATTGAATATACAATTCTAGATGAGAAGATTGCTGTGTGTTTCTCTGTAGTGATGTCATTTTTATTCTGGGCTTTGACCTTCTCCTTAAGTGTACAGCTTGTCAGTTATGCACATTTCTTGTTTTTAGGCCCGCCAAATTTAGATATTTATAAAAATTTTTCTAATATTCTGCACGAATATTTGATGATTTTTCTGTTTCATAATAAACAACAACAAAAAAAAATAATAAATAAAAAAGTTGCTTTTATGATGATAATTATCAGTACTGAATTAAAAAAAAAAAAAGTAAGCTTAAACATTATGCTAAGCTTTTTGAAAACTACAGTTCTTTTTCATGAAATATATTACGTCGATATTGCCATCCCCTATATATATACTTCTGTGCGATTTTAAGTTTGTTTTCATCGATACCGACTGAAATCTCGTTTAAAAAAATGTTAAACCTTAATCTTCCTTTAAATTACCGGTCTATTTGCTTTCTATGTCGTCATTCTAAACTTCGTTCTACATGTTATGGTAACCGGAGTGAAAATAGCGACAACGAAACCCTCCATTTTCAATGCCATCCATTCACGTGCTCAGTAAACTAACCACACTTTTTTAGCATAGCCAGGATAGGGTCAGCAGGTACATTGTACCCTTTGACGCCGAAATATGGTATTGTGTCGCTTTTTAAAGCCTCCCCCTTTTTTTTGTGAATGTACCTGCTGACATAAATGTTACGTATTTTATCTTTGTCTTTAACTATGAAATCTCCCTTTCTTAAAAGTTGCCATCAGTCTCCAAATGCCACTTCCTGACGGTCTCAATGACTGCATCGGGCGAGATGCAGTCAACCGTCCACCCGAATTTCATAAAAATTCTTGTCAAGGTGCTGATATGGAGTTTGACATTGTATTGCTTAAAGAGAAAATTTTCCCTTTTCTCTGGCCTCACTC
Source organism: Mastigoproctus giganteus (assembly GCF_048544385.1). NCBI lineage: Eukaryota > Metazoa > Arthropoda > Arachnida > Uropygi > Thelyphonidae > Mastigoproctus > Mastigoproctus giganteus. The sequence continues at coordinate 152,972,699 of NC_143576.1, read as the reverse complement.
TTGAAGTACACATCTTCATCTTTGGTGTCCGCAAGCTGGGCTGATTGAGCATCCCCATTCCAGGAAATCCACAAGGAATAACCTCTTGCTTCTCCTTAAAAAATAAAGCGTGTGTACCCTGTACGCACGAAAAATGTTTTATGTGAAAACATCCTTGGCTTGGAAGAGGTTAGCGAAATCCATTTGTAGTATGATTGCAACAATACAAATATTTAACCACATTTCCGTTACATTCCATTGTTATGTACCGCTACAGATGTTTCCACATCAAAAATAAATAAAAGTAAGCATATGTACCTTAACAATGCAATTAACTGCCCGATTTGTAAAATATGGTCCAGTTTCTAAGAACGTTAGCATATACAGTAGATATGCATAATGTGCCTCTTGCCTTCACCACGCCTGCCGCCCGCCAGCATGTAACAACTCAACTCTCAGGACGGATTTTCATGAAATTTATATTTGGACCTTTTAGCAAGATTTGTTGAGCATTCCAAATATCATTAAAATCGGACTAATAGAAATGCTACAATTATCATTTCTTTGTCTGTCCGTCTGCATGTAATAACGCGTCCATTTGTCCCAGTGGATGGATTTTAAGGAAATTTTATACGTTGTATTTCGCTCTGTAAGGAAGATTCGACCCGTCGTATGTACCATTAGAATTCCAGAAATTATTATTTTCTTTTCCTGCAACCCACCTTATGATAGTGGGTGGCGCGGCTGCCCCACTAACTCCCTTCTCCCAAGAGTAAAGTCCTCAGCGAAAACGCGGCGAAGTTTAGTCTATGCGCGTCCCTGGCCCAATCAAATTTTCGTGTACCCCTTGTCGCGAAGGGAGGTTTGCCTGTTGTGAGGGGAAAACCGGAGTCAATCCTGGTGAAAAACCTCACGACAACGGTTTGAGACCGCCAAACTCAATGCCCTTGGGAAAATCCCCATAAGGTAGTGCTGGAATCGAACTTCGACCAGCTATTCAGCAAGCCGGTAACGTTGCCACAAGGCTACCGTGGCCCGTATGCTATTGCTTTAACTTTTCTATTTCACATCACATTTCTCACCAGTCACGTGGGTACTGTGACGTCATTGCTAAACTTCTGTTATATTCCATTGTTAGGTGCTGCTATAAATGTTTTCACAAAAAAAAAAAACACACACACCCATCTCTTGCTTTTTACTATAGAAAACAACGTATGAAAGAACGTTTTTGCAAAGTAGTTCCATGGTATTAATATATATATTTTATTTATTTTTTTTTCTCGTGCAAAGTCTATTACAGTTCGAGAAGTGCCAGCCAGCATAAAGGGAAGTTATAATTTAAGAAAGATATACATAAATATTTTCACTTGAACTGACTTTTGTCTCTTTAAATTGCTCTCTCTCGTTCATTCGCTCGAGTAAGCACACACACACAGGGAAGTAATGATAGCAGTCTCGGAACAGAGATTTATCAAATATTAATAGGGTTAATAAGATCATCAGCTCGAATAGCTGAGTACAGCTCAGGAAGAAGTCCGGTCACGAATCTGCTGATGCCTAAGTGCATGGGAGGAGACTCACTAAAATAGACACAAATTTACTGACATTAAAGAGCGCTTTCTTTTTTCTTTCTTTTGATTTAGGGTGTGGTGAGGCCGAAACTATTACCATTTGTTTTCTCTTGGGATTTTCCATTATCGACTCACTCGTGCAGCTGAATAGCATTTCTATCCCTTTTTATTTTTTTTTTATTTTCATCTAACCCCCTCCCTTTTTTTCTCCTGCAGATACGTCGCAAATGAATGATTTTCAACAATTCCCTAAGAAATAGTCACATTGAGCACATAGGAATCATTGAGAAAGTTACCTCCGCAATCTCCACGGGACTTATCCGATTGCTAGAAGGGGGTGGGGGGATGAACAGTATCCAAAAATATAAATTATTATATAGTTAATAGCTGTAAATGTACCAATAATTTTCAATATAAAATTTATAATTATAAATCACCTGTGATTTTCTTGAATATCTCAAATTAAAAATTTTATAATACAATATGAACGCACCTGGATATTGGTACTTCTGCATTCGCTCTGAAAAGACAACCTACAGCAACCTTCGATTATCTGTTGGGTTTATAAATATTGTTATCTAAATGAATTTATAATTTAGATAAATTTGAAGCTTGCTCTACATTTTCTAAGTTGTTTCTTTCCGCGCTAAAGTAACTAAGGCTGTGAGGTAGGGCGGATTCAGATTGTCTTACTGGGAGGAAGTTCAATATAACAATGATGATATATGTGATTTACCCATCTGGTCCTAGAGTTCAGAATGCCGGGGTGTGAGAATTGACGTTGGGGAAAAAAGGACAGCAAGGAGAAGTTCTCATTGCCTGCATTTGGGATCTTTTCTCTCCGGAACCGGCCCTGTGACTAATAGTAACTGAAAATTAAGCTGGAATTTAGCTTGACCTTATCTCAAATTTTTTAACCAGTTTTAATATAATATACATACAACACGAATCGTTACCATACAATTTTTAATATCATGAAACAGGTTTTTTTTTTTTTTTTTTTTTTTTTTTTCAATTTACTCAGGCTCCATGGGTGGGGGAATTTCTCTCCCATGGATTGTCTCTAGTAGAGTTTCCTGTTTGTTGGATGAAAAGCTCGAGTTCCAGCGAGGAGGGGTATCAGGGATAACCGTGCAACCCTCTTCCGAGATCGACTAACTTATCCACAGTGTAAAAAAAGTACACAATTCTCCTCTTCGAGATGGGATTCGAAAATCCCTTGTGTAGTTATTATGCTACATGAGGGGTTTTTAGGTAGTGCAGCTTAATTAATTAACGTTGACTCTTATATTTGTAATTTTATGTACCGTTGCGATTGCATTTGTAATTGCTGTTCGCATAGCATTGCTGTTCTTCACCGTGAAGAAAAGGCCTTGTTTTTTTGGTCCTTATCACCGATCAGTGTTGATAAAAATAATTCTAGTCTTCCTGTCTAGACAGGAGGAACTTTTAATGGGCCTTTTTTTTTCACACCACGGCTGGGTTAGTTTGTTTTGGGAAATTAATTTTCCATCTGACAACAGGAAAACTGACCAAAGAATTTGCTTAATTTATAAACACTGTAGTTACGCCTCGTGACCTTGGTTGCCTAATATTATATTTAAACAATATGCATCCTTTGTGGCGGCCTACAATTTGATACGCCTAAAAACCAACAACACCCCACCGACGCAGTACTGTTCGATAGTGTAATTTGTTCGGCAAACTTTCAGCAATCATTAGTTACCTCCTAGAACACTGAAAAACAGTGAACCATATTGATCCATGGTTATATAAGAGTATAAGTAAGAGAGTATAAGTGTATATCTGTTCCAAAGTCTGGCTATGTAAAAGATGATACTCATTGCCAGTAAACAGTAAGTGTCATTTTGGAAGAATTGTGGGATAGTGACGCTCGGTCTTGAAATGGAACTTCGTAGTAGCTTTGTAGTGTGACTGACACTTACCTGTAATGTTAATATACTCTGCCTCGGCAATTGAGTGATGACAGAAAGAAAGTCACAAGTTTAATCTTCAATTTAAACTCTCTCCTGGATTAAGATAGATACATGACGACAATGTTCCATTTGCACTATAATACACTCAGTGATACAATCAGTCTGTTCTTGTTCTACTTGCATATTCCATTTGTTGTGGAACACGCGACTAGCGAAATTTGACACCGTATTCTTGTCACGGCTATTCGCATCACATGACCACCCAGGTCACTCTCTCCAACTTTAGTGTTAACACAATAATTAAAGATGCCTGTAGGGCCAGAATATTTTGCAGGAAAGATTATTAATTGTGCGACACGTCCAAATTACAATGTTACCTTCTATAATTAGCGGTACTGCTCAGAGAAATGAGTAACCGCCAGCCATAAACTATTCAATCTTTAATCATACTTTAAGCTTTGTTCTTCAAGCCCTTGGCATCTGAAAATCTATTATAGCTGACCTCGCCAAACTTGATTTCCCTCAACCTCCTTCTAAATTACAGATAAATTTTTCTGTGTATGTTTTGTGTCACCTAATAATTATATTTATTAATGGTTTCACATTACACGTTGCCATTAGAATTGATCACATTAGCATACTAGATGACGGCTGATGCTAGTTCTACTCGTGATTCTTCACGCCGCTTCTGTTTGCTTTCTCAGCCATCCCGATCCGAAGGCCATACTTCCAGAATGTGTTCCGGATTACGTGCAATTCGTAACAATGTTTCTCCTCTAAAGAATGTGCATGCATTATTATAGCATGCGCAGTACTTACCTAATGTGGGGAGAAGTTTCCCCAGTATAAGACTACGTGCCATCATTTTGGCTCATTGATACTGAAGGATGGCCGTTCGTTCGAAATCCTGCCGTTATAGTGACTAAAATAATCACTTGGGAGAAAATTACATGTCTCTGTTTAAGACCAACTTTCTAATTCCAGTTACAAAGGTGGCCCATTTAACAAGACAGATCCTTAAGAACTGTAATTGTTGTGTTCATAAAGAGCAAAATTGGAAAACAAAATTACAACTCTTTATCGGGAAGCAGATAAAGGGTTCTAATGCACTCGGAACTTGTTTGCTTCTTATCTCAGACGCTAGCCCTGAGGGTATATTGCGATAATACCTGACTAGATATCTTGGTAAAGAAAGTTATGTCTATCATGTCGAATTAATAAAAACAATTGGAATAGACAATTAATTAAGGTCGTGTGGAATAGTGACTGTAGTTCAAAGAAGTTGATTGCCTTCACATTCTTTCACAGACTCCGCATATACTGTCATAAAGTAGTGCTGAAAAACATCCAAGCGCCATCTATTAATGAAGAGAATTGGAGTCATTTTGTTGTTGCAAAGGTAGGCCTATATAACTTTTCTCTCTCTCTCTGAAGCCTAAAAGAAGTTTTTGGTTTTCTTTAAAACGTCAAGGAAGTAACGTAAATGGGGGGATAGGCAACACACTAACAACAACAAAAATCTTGCTATATAACTGTAAGATGTCATGTTTCATTATTTCTTGATAAGAACAAAAAAAATAAAAAAAAACAAAGAAAAGTAATCTTCGAAATCACTTTCTAGCTTTAAACATTTTACTTTGGCATGTTTTTATTTATTCATTTCATATTTCAAACGCTATTTTGAGCTTCCAATTACGTCAGAACGCTTCCAGTTAAAAAAGCCACTATTTCCCTTTCGGAAGTAGTAAGTAGAATATCGGATAAGTTCGTCCGCTGAAGTGGACCTTTCTATTATCTTCTGTCTCCTTCTTTCCTCCCTCATCCCCCACTTCTTCAGAAAATCAGCAGAACTTTACTTATGTTGTATTATTAACCAGTTCCTGCCGTCGTGATTTCGGAGAACAGGTTATTCTTACTACGCGCGCATTCACACGAAGCAGCAACCATGTAGGACAGGAAACTTACCACGTGCACCGACTTCTAGCTCAGTAAACAAAAAATTACTTCAATCTCTTGCCCTTTTAATATATGTAGCTCACATTACGGGAACTCGACATAAATGCCTAGTAATTCAATCATGATAAAGGGTTTGTTATGGGGCAATGCTCAAAGTGGCAATTAGTAGCTACTGTAGCAGTTCATCACACTTGCAAGATTATTTTTCCATCAAATGTAGATTGTCACAGTGGAATGAACGGGGGATATACACCATACCTAATTTACTATTATATATTTTTTAATATTTAAACATTTTGTTAGATTTTGCAAATTCGTGCATTTCATGGCGTGCATTTTCGTAATTAGGATCTAATTCCTGTATTGTGGGATTTAATGAATTTTTAATTCGTTGGCTACCGCATTGCAGAATATACACTTTGTTTTTGCATACTAATTCTTTTTCTTATGTCATTTGTAAGTGAAATAAGAAGAAGGCTCGGAAACTGCTGTACACGGTACGTTTCCGAGCCTTAGATAACCCTTCACAAACTTACCTATCAAAGGAAATGGCACCCCGGTTACATCTGAAAATGATACCTGCAGTTATAGATTACGTATCCATTGATATATTGTTTCCTAATTCGCACCACATAGTCTGTCTATCACAGTTTTCTCTCTTTTTGTCTCTATCAAATACCTAATCTATGGAACACCGGACATTACACATGAATTTAAACATTTTTTTCCGCTCTCCCGTCGACTTGGCATTCCATTCGCATACATGAGATATGAGGACCTGTTTGAAACGTCACTAAATAATCAATGCTTCCTTGCTGATTAGGAGAAGCAGTCAGTAGGCCTAATACAGATAGGCATCAGCAAGTCTAATCAATTATCATAATGTTCAATAGTTTGTGAGACAAGCACTTCACTATATCGTCTCGATTAGAATCTTTTACTAGAAAAAACAGTTAATTTCTATCAACCTGCCGACTTCAGAAGAAATGGTTGTATGCAGTAACGTGAGGTAACAATTTGAATTTTATTTATTGATATTGTTGTAATACTATTCCTTATTATTGGAGTAGGATACTATTCCATGTTACTTTTGATGTTTAACAAATGCAGTCAAATTGGGAGAAAAACATGCATGGAAATAACTAACTTCAATTACAGATTTAAAAAAAATATTGCACTCTATGGAATTGTTTTTGAAAAAAAAAATGATCCAGTTTATCGAAAATGGAAACGTTTTTTTTCTTTCTTGTAAAAAAACTACAAAACATCATTGTCAAGTCTAGAATACAAAGACTACCATTAACGAACATACACTGGTGAGGGTTGCCAGCTACAGTCGTAAGTTATTAGAAAGATCCCTCCCCTATAAAGTTTGCTGCTTCCGTCTATTTTCGTAAAATTTCCATAGAGTTCTGTGTTCGTAATTTTTTTTTTTTTTTCCTTTTTTCTTTGTTAGTTGTTGCCACATCAGCTTCTGTGGCCATAATGCACCTCCCAAAGTTTTTGCATTTTACTCTGATCCAAGCCCCAGGCAGGCACTTTACCCACCTGGCTAGCCCGGTCGGCAAAAAATTACATGTAATACAGTGTTTATTAATCTGGAACAAGAACATATGAGAGGTTTTAATAACATTGCAAACTTTTTGTTAGCTATAATTACGATTTCTCTGTTTACACTTATTTAAGTACTACTTCCTCGCTATGAAAATTAGAATAATTTTGAGAATTAAGAGTTTCTGCAAGAAAATAATTATGGAGGGTTACTTGCAGGTATGTTATATACGCTGCATAGTGTAACAAAATGTAAGTAATGGATAAGCACACTTTTCTATAATTACGAAAGTTAATGGCTTTGTTTAATGACTTTGAATAATGTCTTGATCAGTCAACCGGTTTGTGCGGAAATGCTCTCTGAACCGAATGTTTTACCGATCGAATGTACGGTATTTTTAGCTTAGCAGAGCGCTGGAATGAATTACACCACAATAAGACTACATACGAGAGGGGAGGGGTTCAAAAAGATTTTTGAACCCCCCTCCCCAAAACAAACGCCACGTATAAAACTTTTCCGACAAATTCACTAGACAAAATGACACATTTTTGCCATCTCACAGTACACTTCCGCAGTGGCCAATTTTGTAGAAGTCCTCTGACTGTCCTTCAAACCACGACTCTGCAGCAGAAATCACCTCATCATCAGCAGCAAAGAGTTTTCCAAGAAGAAAGGACTTCAGGATAGAAAAGAGGAAGAAATCAGAGGGTGCAAGGTCGGGGGAATAATCAGGATGTGGCACAATTTCAAACCCACATTCGTGGGCACATTTCATTGCACCATGCGAGGGCTGCGCAGGGGAATTATCGTGGAGCAGGTGCGCTCCTTTTCACAGCGTTCTTCGTTTTTCAAATTTTATAGCAGCACGTAGCTTTAGAAGGAGGTTGGAATAATACTTCATCGTCACAGTACAGCCCTTTTTAAAGGTAATCTGTTAGTATTACACTATGCTGATTCCGAAAAAGCGTCTCCTTGCCAGCACTTGGCTGTACCCTTTTGTGTGTGTGTGTGTGGGGGGGGGGGGTTGATTCTGCATGCGTCCATTGTTTTGACTTTTTTTTTTCTTTCGGGATCGTAATGATGGTTCCAAGTTTCATCCGTGGCGACTAGTCGTGAAAAAAAAAAACTCCTTGCTTTTCCTGGCACATCAACAACATTTAATGTTCACATTGGATCCTTTCCTTCTAGTAAGGGAGCAGAAGCCTGGAAACCCATCTAGCAGACATGCACCTGTTGATAGATGTTCTTCACAGACCTTACACTAATTTGCAACTCTGCAGTTAGTCATTTGATGCTAATACGGCGATCTTCTAGCATTCATGCCTCATTTTTTGCAACACTCTTCTGTTATAGCAGTTGTTGAACGTCTTGGGATTTTTTCATCATGCACCGAGGTTCTTCGAATTTGAATTGTTTATACCAATGTGCAACAACACTGTAAACTAGGCAGTCTTCTCCGTAAATAGCGACTATTTCTACTTGGATTGTAGTAACCGAATCGCTGATCTGTATTCCACTTTATCCATTTTGACACTTCACTTCATTCAGCGCTACGAAGTAAAAATGAAAAAGAACTGTCAGATCGAAAACAAGATTAGTGAGGTTGCTATAGAGACTTCAAGGTATCAAAGAAACAAAAAAAAAAAGGGGGGGGGGGTGTACGTCCATCTTTCTATCACAGCTACTTCTAAGTGAGTAAAAATCTTTTTGGAACCCCCTACCTCGTATTTAATAATGATTATACCACTTAGAAAGAATGTGGAAAAAATTAGTAAAGGCAGATACATTGAAATATATATATTTTTTAGTTCTCATTTTACTGTTCCGATAAATTATTGTTGCACATATAATCGATAAAGATACAAAATCCATGTTCGTACAATTGACTAATATTTTAACTAATGTTCTTGGACACGTTGAAAGGTTTCATTAATTATATGAAAATATCTCGATATATGGATATTCGAAGTTTCGGAATAACTAACTTTTACTTTAGTCTTTTTTTAAGTAAATTTCGTTTTAATCAGGATACAGTAAAACATTCATAGATATGCTTTTAAACACAGATCATTCAAGACTTTGTTCCTGAGAGAAAGCTCCAAAGAAAGAATCTGATGCTTTAAACAAAATTTCAAATGCATTAGAAATTTTAACGGGGGATGATCGCGATTTTGAACGAAGCAGTTCCGTCAGGAGGGCTGTTATGAATGATATCAATTGCACCAGCGTCATTCTTAACAAGAAACTCAATGGTTATTTAGCCCACCCTAGATGCCTTATTTAAAAATCAACTACCCTTACCAATACACGAAGAAGAATCGCAACCATTACGTCATCAATGGACTCTTTAAAGAATCGCCTCAATCTAAGTATGAAAGAATTTTTTGATTCCTCATACCTCTAATAATTATTTACTGGTGAGTGGACATTTTCAGAACAACGTACAGGGTATATATTTTTTTTTCATCACAAATACATACTAGGGCTGTTCAATAAAGAATGATTATAAATTTTTTCACAACATATCTCTATTAAGCTACCATATTTTGATGGTCCTTTTCAAAGTAGTCCCCCCATTTGATGAAATACATTTACTCCAACGTTTCTGCCATTCTTCAAAAACATGGTGGAAGCCATCTTTTGACATGCGTTTGAGAACCGCCTCCGATGTCTTTACAACTTCTTCTGAAGATTGGAAATGTTTTCCTCGCAGTTTCTTTAACTTTGGAAATAAAAAAAAAAAAAATCGCAAGGATGAGGAACACATTTGACATCAGTGATGGATAAGTACTCGATGACAGTATGAACAATGTGAGGTGATGCAGCATCCACCCACCTGCGTGCAGTTGTCGTTTGCGACGAATGTGATCACGCAAAGTGTGCAGTACAGTTCTATAGTAAGGTCCTGTAACAGTCGTATGACGTGGCAAAACATGCTGGTAAACCATTCTTTGAATGTCAAAAAAAAGAGATGACCATAACCTTTACTGCAGATGCCACCACATTTCCTTTTTTTTTTTGGTGTTGGCGATGACGTAGACGTCAAAACAGTTTTGTTGTTTATTCTCTGGGTCGAAATGAAGAAGCATGTTTCATCCACCGTTCTTGTGCAGAACTCATCTTCAGTAACCATCCGCTGCAGCTCCTGACAAAGCTCCATGCGAAGTTTCTGTTGCTCAGGTGTGAGTAGTCTTGTAACCCAGTGTGCACAAACATGTGTCATATGCAAATATCATGGAGAATACCGTGCATGCTTCCTACTGATATTCTCAACATCCTGCCTTACAGAATAAACTGGATGTTATACACAATGATCTTCTTTCACGTTTACAGAAGCGGCGTTTCTGGTTTCTGTGGTGAGAGTAGTGATTGGAGCTCCAGGACCGCCGATTTTTGTAATCGAATCCCATCACATTCTAAACCACCTGCGTTCTATATGGAAGTGTAGATTCACCATAAGCCTCTTTTAACATTTCATACGCTTCAGCTGATGTTTTCTTGAGACGGAAACGAAATTTGAGTGCAGCATAGTGTTCCTCGCGTGTCGCGTCCATTGTTACGTAAGCGAAACTGAACAGGTATAAACTTGACCGACCGCCATGGTCGCACCGTGCGCATAGGCCAACTACACTTGGTTGTCTTACATTCCGCAGCTCAGCTAGAAATAGCAAGCAGTATGGTTGTTCATGAAAAAATATGATCATCCTTTAATCAACAGCCCTCGTATTTGTTTTATATTTTTTTTCAAAGAACATAAAACAAATACGAACAGAACAGGTCTAAAGCTGGTATGGTAAATCGTAGTTAAAAATACCCTTTGGTATTCAAGAATCCGCGTACACAGTACTGTAAAAAATTTAATCTGTATCGGATCGTCAAAACGAAAAGTTATTCAGGAGGAAGGAGGAGATAAGACAGATACAGACAGGATCTCATACACCCGTCACAATAATAATAATTGATAAAAATACAAAATCCATGTTCGTATATTCCAGTTTATTCTGCAATTTTGAATTGCAGAATAAACTGGATATTAAAATTGTTGCCCATAACAAGAGATTACATTTAGTTTTCTTGTGACCTTGGCTTTCTCTGACTACATCCTTTCTGTTTTGATCTCGAGATTACCTATCAGTTTGGTATCGCTCGATCGCGGAAATAGAAAATATTCCTAAAATGTTTTGTGAGCATGTGCACACGCGATATCTTTTCTTCAGGAAAGGAGAAATCCGTTTACTTAGAAGATTATTTGTATTTATTCGAACACCGGGATATTAATATCTAGCCATTATTTTACATAATGGTAATCAAATAATAATCCTCCACGATTAATATGAGTTCCCTATTTCCAAGATTTTCGTTTAAATATGAATTAAATTTGCATGCCCCTGTTTCTTTTTTAATTAAATAAATTTTATCGGATCTTGTTATGGAAGTTGTTTGCCTGTGCGGCTGCCATCCACTAATAAGGAAATCAAACAATCCAGAAGAAGTCCATCTTCGACTCCTAAAATTTCATCCTATATTAAAATAGTTTTGATTTAGTGTTTTTCCCCCTTTATTATTATTAATTACACTATGTAAAATGAATTTCGATATGCCGATTCCAAGTATTTGACCTTAGTTTTAGCATGATATCAATGGTTTACCCAGAAATGAAAGAAAATGAAATGTGCAATACTATATATGAGATTTATTAAGTGTTAGTGTTTAACTTCATTTACAGAGTACAACATTAATCTTTGCTACAATTAAATAAGAAGCTAAAAAAATCACAAATTAAAAAGCAGAAACCCTTCTCAGCTTAATCAAAAAAAAAAAAAAAAAAAAAAAAACCGTCTAATGTATATTCGAACGTCTTTGTCTTTTGCGATCATCCCGAACCAAGAACCAGATAATATAGTTGCCCATCACAGCTTCATCTTGTCTGCATTGGCTGTCTGTCCTGTGGAATCTCTTCCCTCGCATCGTCTACATTTGGTCTGCAAATATCCAGGTGAGAGTGCAAGTAATGAAGCTTGATTAACATTCTGCACCCCACTTTTCCGTAATTTTCAACTGGTTATACCGCAAGGCGAAACGACCGCCAATGAGAGTTCCACTTCTTGTGAAGCCGACGTCTGCTTATATGCCACTTTTGCATCAGATGACAATTTCTGAAACACAGATTATACATATCTGACGGTGTCTCCTTGAGGATCCAGTGCTTTAAAAATTGTTTGACCAGACAGCTTGATATAGAGTAGTGGAAAGAAAGAAGTCTTTGTTAAATATAAATAACCATTGGTTTTGTTACATAATGTTATTCAAGAATTTTTTTTTTTTTTTTGTCAATAGTGCCAAAAATCTGTTAATTTACGCCAGCATTGTTGCATGAACTGTGTTAAAATAATACGAAGGCCATTGTTTTGGTGTAACCTCTCCGTACTTTTTTGCCATTCTTTAGCGACTCCTTCCTGCCAAATTGTGCGGGAAAGATAATATGATAAAATCGATAAAATATTTCAACATACTCACCTTGAATTATAACTGATAATTGCTGAGTCATGGAGCAGTGGAAGGATATGTTTTTATTGCTTCCGTTCTGGAAAGAAAATACGTCTATAAAAAATTAATCTCTTAAATGCAATATATTGAACGACAATTGTTATTACTCTCGGATCCCGTACCAATACATCATGTTAGATGCTCACTGCGTTGGTAGGGAAAAACCGAAGCATTCTCGGAGGAAACCTCACGAGCAAGCTTCAGAGCAACAAAGCATCGCTCATGATTTATCTACTGGAAGCCACCGGACTTCGCACATTGGATCATCTCATGTAATAACACTTCTTAGCGATGAGAAGCACGCTTTATGTAACTGCTACTTTCATCGACTTAATCTGATTCGCCTGAGATATTGTTTCATGTGAGGAGACGTAAATAGTTTTTTTTTTTGTGTGTTTTAACTAGAAACCATTAGAGGACTTAAAGGCTTTGAACATTCTTGATGTCGAGATTACTGTAATTTGGATTGCTTGACTAAATAGTATAACACTGATATACATATATTACAGCTCCAAACTCTTATCTGGTCGTATTCAACGTACCATGCGACCGTTTAGCACAGTTAGAGAGAAACGTATTACGTGATTTATGCGATATATTAATTCAATTTTCTTGATATAATGCAGTTTAACCGTTTTCTAGCAATTAGCGTATAAAAAAAAAAATTCTAGTAATAGAAATTTGACTTTCAGCGAACTTAAACGACTGAATTCAGAAGCGAACTTCTTATGAAAGAATTCAGTCTGCCAGTGAAATAAGTTTTTTCTTCCAAGTTTCACTGAAAATTGATTCCAAGTGTACGTAGTGCTAATCATCTCCAGTGTTCGAAAGACGGACTGTATATTATGTCATCTGTGTTGTTATATAGATTTATCATTAACAGTTTACCATGACTAACAAAAATAATTATGCAAAGTAATTGTGATATACCTAGTAATAAGAAATAAAATACCATACCGATACAAAAACAAAGGTCGTGTCTTTTCTAGTAATTGAAGTTTCTGATAATCCAAAAAAAAAGGAAGAAATCTGGTATTCTAAGGTAATTAGGGATATATTCATTAAATTCTATACACGAAAAACTAACAGTCCTTGTTATGCATTACAAGAACTTATACCGATAATTTAAAAGGACTCTCTGAATATGAACAAAGGAAGAAGCATTTACAAGGAACTTTTACTAAGAAGGTGACTAACAAGGGTAAGGATGTGCTATTGTATATTCGCTTGAAGTTCTTCACTTGCCAAGATCGCGTGATTCATCAGTGTAATACTTATAAAACTGGTGTCACTAATGTCCGTCTTCTTTTCCTTCCCCCTCCCGCTAGGCTCCTTTTACAGACTTGCATACATGGCAATAAGACAGATTATTTTCAGCGGTCAGGAAAAGACAATATCTATCTGTTGTACAGATTATTTTTAATTAGAGAACTACACTTTATTGAACAATTTTTATTACATTCTCGATGGAAATATTTTAGGAAGCTTCCTAATAATGGATATATTATTACGAAGATTTGAACCTAATAAGGCCACTATTCCACAGTGGCCTTATTAGGTTAAATTCTGTGTTCCGAACAAGTCCATCGATCAGAGTCATTCTCCCCAAACCAGCTGTAATATACAGAACTTTGTGACACGAGTAGCATCCGTAGAAACATGCATTGCCCTGCACCTTAAAGTTTCCTAAGTATTGGAGAAACGGCGTTATTGAGGATGAGTATAGCTCCTCCTTCAAGATATCATCTACAAAAGGCATATGGCCAACACAATACCTCGAAAGAGAGGCCCAAACCATCACAGCAGAGACAGTTTCAGGGTCTGTCCTTTCTAAAATGTTTTTATGATGTAAATAGAATATGGGTATGTTCCGATCACTAATTTGCGGAACTGTTTTTGTTTTTCTGGAATGTAATTTTAAATTTCGATTTTTTTTTCGTCTTGTTTTAATAATAACTAGAAAATGAGAAGAGAATATGCCTGTTTCCAAGAAAAGTGTAAAACAGCAAGTGATTCCAACGTAAATGAATCATCTGTTGATGATGACGAAACTGCAGTGATTCAGAGATTGTCATCACTAATGCAGTGCGCGATGTGAGAGTCTCTTGTGATTTCTGTAAAATCAGGTGCTGTGCCAAAGAATCAATTCCAAGAGAAAAACTAGATGCCACTTCATTTGTGGGGAATGTATAAGTATTAGAAAATGGGAAAATCAGAATAATTCTGTTCATGACCAAGATAGTCCCACAAATTTTCAGTGTTGAACTGTTCGGATGGGTTTACTTTTTTTTGTTTAATAGTTATTGTCATGTGATACCTTAGAAAAGTAGATGTCGCTAAATTATGACATCATATCAGCGTTGTTTTCACTCTTTTCTTTAACTGCATATATTAACTGATTGGTTCATTATTGAGTATTACATTAAGAATGTACAGTATTATTTCTTTACTTGCTTCATAAGCGACCCGTGGATTGGTTTTCTTTTTGAAAGTTAATCACTGATGTAGTCTATTTCAGATGGCTTTGGTTAATCTTGTGGTTGGAAAATCTCCCTCTCATTCGCACACTTTCCCCTGAGTCTTCCTTTTGCTTATGTTTTGGCCCGAAACAAAGAAGTTGCAAAGTCATTGCATTTACTTTTAGCTAAATAGATAAGGAAATAAAAAGGTGGGTTGACTAATAATTACGAAATTCTGGGTGGGATGTTGAATTATTTTTGGCACGTACGTAGTTGACTTCAAAAAAGTTTTGAGAGCACTGCCTTAAAACTTAATTTTTTTTTAAAATGTGGTAATACTGATTGCATAAATGTTTTTGGAAAATCTGATGATGTTGAAATTGAAGTACTTCTGCTTTGTTTAGGAGTATAAATAAATTTCTTTGAAGCCATTAAATAACAAAATTAAAACTTCTTTTAGATAATACGAGACTGTATCTAATTTGCACACCACATGCTTTCTATGGCAGTCAGGTTTTAGAAGGGAACATCTACGTTGCACTACTTTCATGTAAGCACTGTGAAGTAGACAGATCACTTAATAAGTTTCAGAACGGAGTTCTGTGTACTAAATTTTTTGTTAACCCAATTATTTCACACATTACTCGTTCTTTCTGCCCACACTACAAACGTGCGTGCTACAAATATATTGTTCTGTGAATATAGCAAAATTCTTTCGTGTTCTTTATTTCATTCTTGTTTTGGTTCTCGCATATAAATAAATACAGATGTCAAAACAAAATCGGCATTAAAATAATCACTCTGAATGATAATGGATTGTTTAAGCAATTGTGAGAAACGCTGGAATTATAAGTAGTTGCAACACTTTGGTATCTCTAAACGTGGCTATTATCTCCTGTATTGTTGAATGACAGATAAGAACTTCGTTATCACACCTTAAAAACTGTTCACAACACAGTCAAACTCATTCATCCCGTTTCTACTGACCCAGTTGTACGATTTAGGAAAATCTCTTCTTTGGCGCACGAGATGCGAACAAGCTCTGACGATTTATCATTGTCGGGTTAATGATTGTGTAAGTGCATATTTTTGTTTTTTTCGTCTTGTGAGTTTGGCTGCTTTGTGTGTAGTAGGATTTTGTAAGAAATTTGCTTCGCAGTTTTTCCATTTAGCGCCGGCTACCAATACGGAAATTGTTTGATTTGGTATAGTGCTTTGTAACCCCCCCCCCCCAAGTATTGTGGGTTCTTTACTTGCGCTGTTCATTTGTAGAGGTCCAGATTCAAATCCATTTGATGATTGGAGGACCCTATAAAGGCCTCTTCAGTTGAGATTGTAGTTAACTGGTTTCAGGCAGTAGGAGTAGGGTTTTCCTACGAATTATTCAGTTTTTTCCCTCCACACAATGTGTAAATCAGTCCATTCACACACACACTGCGTGATGAAATCCATAGTTGACAGAGATAGCTGATGCACCCAAAACTTCAGAGAACGGTCCCTGTAAATTTGAGAATGTAGAAAATCTGATTCTCCATCATTTTATTTATTATAATATATGCATGCTTTGTCTGTTTATACAAATTTTGCTTCTCATGTTTAAATGGGTGCTGAGGAACATTGCATTGGAAAGATCTCTTTAAATTTGGTTTACTGTATTGAATACATCAAATAATCTTTTTTTTTTTTTTAGTTTTATATTTTTTGCATCTCTGTCGAGTATCAGTGGCGGATTTAGGACTGCATACATAAAACTAACAGAACTGCCAAGATAACAAGAGGTTGTTTTTTTTTAAGCAAGCTTGCAAGTTGCGAACTTTTCGATGTATTCACAGCGGAGAACAAATGTGGTAACCTTGTAGGTCTACCCCGCAATAATAAGAAAATTCAACTTTAGTGCAATCAAAAATAAGCGTGTACCGGTGGGTGGGTGAGAGAGAGATGGATGTAATAATTTAGAGGGTTGGAAAACTTAGTAAAGAGTGTGATAAGGAAACCTTTTGTCGCATATTTTAAAACTTTCATTTTTTTTATTCAACCAAATGCTTCCATAATTGTATTTAAAATATGGATTACATAATGTCATTTATAATTTTTAAATGGAATTTAAAAATGCATTCCTTGGAGTGACCGACATCTGTATGTGTATTTTTTTGTGTGTTCATAGGCCGTGCATATGGTGCTGGCTGGAAAACCCGGAATAGCTCACGGGGAAAACTACTCCCTCTGCTTGAGATTGGCTAACTATAGCCTCGATTGAAGAGGACTTTAGAGATTCCTTCAGTCAACGACAGGACTCGCACACAGGCCTCTCGAAACGAGTGATGAAACCATTATACTGTACTGTCACGCAAGACCCCCGCTGCTAACAAAAGTACGAACCTGTATACATCAATGTATAAACTGTTATATTAGAGCCACCCGAGAACCAGCTCATCTGCCCATTAATTGTTCTCTGGTCGATTTTCCTCTTTTGCTGGATGAAAAACCCGATTTTCCGGGGTGAAAAACTGCTATCCACTCACGAGACCAACTGATTCACCATGGAATGGGGGAGGGGGGAAGCCTATAAAAGCTCTTCGCGTCATTGATGTGATTCGAACTTGGGCCTTTTTCATGTTGCATTGGGAGGACGGTGCTCATATGCACTGTGCTACCAGCGAGGGTTCTGCTTATAACAGTGTATAGTGTTTACTGTCAATCGGCACTGGGAGGCAGTTTCGTAGTAAAGGTTGTCGTAATACAAACTATAAAAGTCAGAGATAGTGTGAGTTTTAGTGTAGTCTGCTTCTGCTCCTAACAGTGGTCCAATGCCAAACAGCCCTTTTACACAGCTGCCATCAACTCCATCTGAAGCAATAGGAAACTGGCTGACAGTAGCGCCACTCTGTGGACCATCTGAAATGTTCCACTGTTTCCTATTCGCCTCAAATAGAGTGCTGCGGTATGCAGCTGATGTGAGAGGGATGCAAGCGCCAACATCTTACGTCATGTTAACAGTGAATAACAAATGATACGTTGCACTTATTTGACGGTCAGTACAGATGCAGCTGACCAAATAAAAGTCCGGGAGTATATACAGACATTTTTGGACCCTCAACGAAAATTAAATATTTTAAAAATAAGATTATAGATAATATGAACACGAAATAATTTTGAAGATCATCAAGCAAAATCAGATGGTTCTGTTTTTTTTTTTTTTTTTGTTGGGTTCCCATTAACTCGCAGGGTCCCGGAGATCGCCATGTCCGACACCCAGTACATTGGCCATTGATCTCTACACCATTTTAACTTAGCTGTGAGTACAAACATCGTTCTGTTTGTTCCTCACTATTAACCCATAAAACATGACAGGTCGCGCTTTATCTTAAAGAAAATCATTCAAATCGCTTTCACAAAGGTTATCAATGGATGCTGGTGTCGTTACCATATACTTTAAATACGATGTCGTTTATCAAACATGACATTAATACCATTAATTAAATCCGAGACTTATTTTTAAAACAGGCTTTACAAAACCAAGGTTCCTTTTTTCAGAAGGCACTTGAAACACAACACGGGCGACCTTCGATTGGGATTAAAATTGCTGCGAAACACCCAACTATAAATTACATTTATAGGTATCACTTCCTTACAATTTAGATTCTTCATTACTGCTTGTTTCAAAATATAAAAAGCTATTGGCGGAGAGAAATAAGCGTAGAAAAACAATAAAAAAGCTACCTAGTTACAAAAACATTCTTACTTTCCGCGTGGCTATGAATTAGAACTTGTAAGCTGACGTCCGCCGAACTAAAGACCGTGTTTCCCCATATACTGCCTAGAACTCGGTCGTAGTTGAGAAAAGGAAGCCGCACCGGCGACCCACCGACTCTTGCGTAATCAACTGGCGGCCGGAATTGAATCCAGTTAACGACACCTAGCGGGACAGCATTCGGTTTATTATTATTAATTTGACCAGGTTGTGGGATTAAATCTTTTTTTTTTTTTTTTTTTTTTCGCGTTCTGACCTGGGCTGGGGCTCCCCAGACCAGGAAAGCTCCTCTCTCACACTAAAAAATTTTTTTTTTTTTTTTTTTATTATTATTATTTATTTATTTATTTGTTTGTTTGCGTTGTTGTTCTAGCTATCCATCCTGGACTGGGACTTTCCTGGGCCGGAACAGTCCTTCTCCTCTTTACTCCTTCCCTCTCTTCATCTTATACAAGTTTTTCTTTCTTCCCCAGGGAGGAGGGCGTGCAGATAGTAGGGGAGGCCTTGCCCTTCTTCTGCTAGGGACGAGTACCTGGAGGAATCGTCCAGGTGCTCACTCCTTCCAGGTAGCCAATAGGCCAAAACACAACATCACGCTACAGAACACACACACATAAGCTCACAAACACAGTTTTTCTTTCCTATCACTTTCTCCCGTGCGGGATGAAAAGCTTTTTTTTTTTTTTTTTTTTTTTTTTTCTTTTTCCCTCTCTCCCCTTCCTTTTCATCTATCTTCATGCAATCTGGGATATTCCTGTGTGGATTCGGTTTGGAAAAAAAAAAAAAAAATATATTTATTTTTATAAGACACACACCGGCCTTACCCTTACAGAGTGTATAAAAACTGAACAGAGCAACGAGGCGGAGATGAACTTCTGTTCTAGGAGCCGCCCATACAAAAACACAAAAATAAATAAAATAAAAAAAAATAATATTAATTTGAAATCTGTTATGAGACACCTCCGAAAACTACGTATTGCATCATCCAATGTTGTCATTAACAAATTTGCAATAATAATAATATTATTATTATATCGTTATATTTCTTTCTCTTTACATTAAAATTATTTTCCTCCTAGTGATATTTATTCAGCCAATGGTAGAAAAGGGATGCGGGTTACGTGGTAATACGTAACAGAAGCTTGTTTTACTGTGGTAAAACAAGCTTCTGTTTAAGCGTGATCATGCTAGATAAATCTCGTGCACGCGCTTTGTTTATCTAGCATGACCACGCAGTACCTTTCTTGATTTCCATGTGTAACACATTTATGTATCATAGCCGCGGAAGAGACACACACAGTGTCGGAAGCTTCTGTAAGTATTTTATTTTATCTAAAGAAGCGAACACAGTGAGCAGGGGGCGAAGCCCGCTAGTTATTAATAATATTATTAGTATTAATTAATAATGCTATTATTATTATAGCGGCAGTGCAGTAGCGCGTGCTATTGCACTCCGCTCCTGACCACTCTGCTATGTCATCCACACACTGTTTTAAATTTTCTAAACAACTGTTTAGCTCAGTAGTGGGTTCATTTTGCAAATAAAGGTCGAGATTATTGTCTTATGTTTTTTATTATTACATGGACAAATAAATAAGTAAAGTAAAAATAACTGTTCTTATTTTAAGATTTGTTTTTGAGAAGTTTGGTAGTATCGGATAAATATGTAGTAAATACCAGTGAGGACTTTTATTGCTCTATTTCTTATTAATCTGCTGTTATGAAACTGAATGTATAAAAGACACTGACACCTTTATCTTTATTTCACATTTCCACGTACATTTCCATCTGGCCTTCTATCTTTCTTTCATTTTTCTATCCAACTCAATCAGTTGATTGTCAAGTGTACAGCAGAGTTCATTCTGCTCTATTCCTCGCACAGTTACATGAATGCCACAGCTGACCGCTGTCTAACTTTCTGCTAGGTACTCTTGTAATATAAATCTGATTAATTCTCTGACTTCTGAAGTTTTTGGTTTTGTAGAGGACTGTGAGCTCAAAAGAAATTATTTTTGAAGTGTATTCTACTTTTATCTTCTTTATTCGCAGATGCGTGGCAGATACTATTCTACTTCGATCTCGGTATGTTGGGAAAATTGCCCTCAAGTGAAGGAAACTGCCATTTAAAATTCTTACTTCTGAGGATAGTTTTGGTTATAAGTTGATTTGTTTCTCTTCCTTGCAAGGGAAGGACAAGGCAGAATTCTTTACTTTCCAACAAGTATAATAA
This sequence comes from Mastigoproctus giganteus, assembly GCF_048544385.1. NCBI lineage: Eukaryota > Metazoa > Arthropoda > Arachnida > Uropygi > Thelyphonidae > Mastigoproctus > Mastigoproctus giganteus. Next base: position 152,951,717 of record NC_143576.1, on the reverse strand, counting down.
TTTACCTTCCCAACGCTTCACATTCCCTCATTTTCACTCGCACGCTTTCGACAGGACGCTAAATACCTCTTAAGGGGTTGACACAAATAGGGGGAACTTGCCGCATACATCATTTTTTCCCCTCCCGACCCTGTTTCTACCGTCAACAGTCATAAAATTGATTGACTAGTTGATGCCATTGCGTTCCTTCGATCCCTCTCTAAATGGGTCCCCCAGGGTCGTGAAGGAGTCGGATTCTTTGGCGGAGAGGGTTGTGAGGCCACCTCCTCGAAAATAGGTTTCCACCCTTGCCAGAGGCCCATGGCACTGTTGACAAGACGATAGCTGTTCACAATGGCATACTTGAGGCATCAAAACAGAATGAGATGATAAAATGAAACGGGGAGTGGGGGTATGCGTGGCAAATAGGGGTAATAACGATCGGATAAAAATAAATCTTCATTTTTAAATTAAAAAAAAAAAAAAAAAAAAACTTAAATTTTATAAGAACAAAAAAAAGAAGAAAAAAGTTTTCAAGTTCCGAGTAAAAGACAACAGCTAGATATACTTATATATATATATATATATTTCATTGATATTTCTCGTAAAGTAGGTTAAATGAAGATAATTTGCCGAGCCTTGTTTGTTCGAGAAGGTAGTCTCATTAAACTGAAGAATTTCGACTTTAATATGCCATAAATAACGTTAAGTAAATTTGTGAATTTTATTAATTTATGAGTGGCTAATGACACTCTTGCTATCTATTTGCAATATGCATAATTCATGAATTTGGCCTCCACATGACACCTAATGAGTCTTTAATTACATTTTCGTATAACATGTCGATAATTAAGCCATTACGTTCTTCAGTACGATGCTGCTTAATGTATAATCGTACCTAGAAAATTTAGAGCATAATAAGCTTCGGGTCTATTCCAATTACAAACTCATCTAGATAACACCACTTACCTGCGCTTAATGCTTTGTAAACACTTTTGTCTTTTTAACCACAGATTTCGGTTTGCTGTACAGTACTCTTATCTTTTTAAGCGTACGTAATTACTGCTTTCTACGTAAATACTCGTATGTAACTGCAGTTAATATTTTGATCTTTATGAAAAAATTATTACAACAAAATTAATTATAATAGAAGCTGCTATAGACGTCTGTAATAGTAAAGTCAACTTCCAGAATTTTACTTATTTTTTTTTTTTAGGTAAAATGAAAATTTTGTATCTCCCCCCCCCCTTGTAAAAGTCACTTATTAGGGTATGCGTCCTTAGTTTTACAAACTTAAGGTTCTTCCTATTTTAATATATTCGAAATTCATTTAATTTTATCCAATTGCAGTTTTTATTCATTGTGATTCATCCATTTTGATATATTCGAAGGTTCATTATTTCTGTCTACAGTTTAGAAACAAAAATGGAAAACTAATATTCGGCCCTCCAGGTGCTTTATGCATATAGTTCTTGCCTTGATTGGCTATCCTGAATCCTAATATTCCATCCTAATAGATAATATTTACCAACTTCGACACCCATTTCCCTACCGTATTGTACGGAGACGGAATTCAATATCCGTATACATCTGTATGGGGTGGTTTGAATCCCAACAATGGGGTTCAAACCTTTCCTCCCCTACCACACTAAGAAAATTTGGAAAGCCATGCATATTTTAGTATTGAGGGATTGTAGGTTGGAGGGAAATAAAGCGAGTTTCATTGGTAAGCAACAAAGAACAGATCCCTAACTTGAAGAGGGGGGAAAAAAACAAAAAAAAAAAAAAAAACAACACACCTATTATATTAGGGTCGCCTGGAAAAAGTAACTTTCAACTAATCCATGTGTATTGTCTGTAAATTGCGTGTGTTACTAGACGAAAAAGTTTTTCCTGGCGAAACTTTGCTATCTATGCCTGAGACCGGCTAACTCGACCACGGAGTGGGGGGGGAGTCCATAAAAGTTCCTCGCATTATCGACGGGATTCGAACTAGGGCCCTTTCCATCCGGTGTGGGCAGAACGGTGACGATGCTACCGCACAGACCCCTTGAACGGTACTATTTTAATAGCTATCATAAGAGCTGCCTCTGTGGGGCGCAAAATACAGTAAAATTCATTAGTTAAGAAATATGCATCCCGCTGTTGAAAGCAATCGCTGTAAGTGTAAACACCTCTGGTCCTATATGGTCGTTCCAGAGTATAATCAAGAAAAATATAGAAGGGACGTAATTTTTTTTTTTTATAGGTATATAACATAAATTTGCAATGTAAGTTAACTTCTATATAGCAGGGGTCGGCAACCTTTCAGAGTTGGAGTGCCAGTTCACTCTGGTCTGGCCTGTGCCGGCTGCTTCTGATATGAGGCCAGTGATTAATTTTTGATGTCAGGGGTTCTATGTATAGAGGAACTACCTGCTGTTATTCTGTAGGAGTGGGTATAAACAGAGCCGCTAAGGATTTTTGAGGGAGTGAGGGAGGGAGAGACTTCAATTTGGAATTAAAAGAACAGGCACACCTCAGACATGGCCTCAAAGGTGTCTGAGGTCAACTCGCCGTGTTTCCCGAAATCATCTTGGTTTTTTTTTTTTTTTTTTGATTTGGTAGTTGTTGGCGCATCGGCTTCTGTGGCCATATTGCACCTCCCAAGGTTTTTGCAGTACTCTGATCCAAGCCCGAGGCGGGAATCGAACCCGCGACCTTTGGGTTGCCGGGCAGGTACTTTACCCACTCGGCTAGCCCGGTCGGCAAAAATCATCTTGTGTGCCACGTTTTGTACGAGTGTCACAGGTTGCTGACCCTGAAAGAGAGGCACACAATAAGCGATGAACTCAGGATAATTTAAACAATGGTAAAAAGTTCACTATTGCGCATTTTTACTGGAGAGAAATTAGTGGAAAATGACAGAACTTAGTTCGGAATAACAAATCGAAATTTTTGATTTGTCATATTTGAATCAAAAATTTGATTCAAATAAAATAAATCATAGATAACAAATCAAAATTTTGAATTTCTGGTTTGTTATTCCGCAGAAGATGAAGATGATTTGTTGAAACGCGGAAGATGAGATAACGCTAAAAATATTTAAAAGAAACTAAGATTTGTGCGACAGCAATTTTAAGATTGCTCCAGAGCTAAGAGAACTAAACGAAGAAAATTACTGCAGGTATGCAGCTACTGGCAGTACAATATTTCAAAGTAGAATGAACGAACGCTACACTTGACAACCTACAATCGATGTAACTGGATGCGCACAAAGTTCAGCTACGACTGCACTCAAGTTCCTGGATGCATTTTCCATTTTCTTAACTGTTTATTTTTCTACTCTCCGTCCGGCTTGTTTGTCGAAAGCATTTTTGTCAGACAGCTGCCTTTTTAAGTTTTTAAAATAAACAAATAGGTGTCAGCGTAACCTTTCACACAGAGGGCATTCCATTTCCCTCCCAGTATGTAACCACTAACAGTCTTCCTGTAGGAATGAACCCCCTACGGACAAACGATGCTGGTATTTTCTATAAGCCGCGGAATGCAGGTATTTTCCCCACGTTCTTAATGTAACAACATCAAACAATCGGCGCCGAACAACCCAGCCCTGCAACTTGTCGCGTGCTCTGCGTGTGGCCCGTGGAAGATAAGCGGGAGATATGGAAAACATCTCCATCCGTTTGGGTGCAGTATCCACAGGGGGTCGGCTTTGGCAAGCGGCCAACTTTCACCATCTCCGCGAAACATTTAGCTGTTGCTAGTGTTCCCGCCCACGTACGGGTGATAGTGCTCGCACGTGGGAACCGGTGTCCATAAAGGCGTTCATTGAGCCGCCAGTCGGACAGAATGGGCAGTAGGCTGAAAGGTGGCGCCAGCATTGTATGACCACACCGGAAAACGGAAGTCCCGTTGTAATCATGGGCTGCCGACGGCCCGTGGTGTTAGCCACGAACAACACCCTTTGGCTACGGGAGAACTGGACCGAACTGACTTCGTTACGGGGTGGCTTCTCTTCCCTTCCCCACTGTCGTGCTGATGAGCACGGGCCCTGCCAGGACCCCTCACCGAGTGACCTAGGAACCGGTGATGTGAGTAGATATTTCCTTAACTCTGATTCCTTCCTAATAAGAGAGGGTGAGAATATTATCACGGGAAGGGTAGGAAAAAGGGAGGAAAGCAAATTAAAATTAAACTTTTGGCAACACGGACTGTTGATTTATTTGTAAGATGAGAGCCATCTCGTGGTCAGTTTAAAATCACCTGTTAAAATCTTTTATTTGCAATTACAGGTAAATTGTTGATATAAAGTGCAACTTTCATGATTTTTTCCTGCAGGAGTAATTTTTATTATAATTTTCGCTGCCTTAATTTATTGATAAATAATATAAATAAAACAGTAGAAATTTAATTATGCATTTTAAATCTATTATATCATATTATTATGATTTCGTTATCCTCCTCCGCTGCAATATTCAGGACGTTATCACATTCTGAATTAAAAAAAAAAATAAATATTTATTTTAATAAAAAGAAAATCATTTCTTGTAGTTATAAAAAAAAGTCTACTAAAGTACACAAACATTTAAAGAGCTGTTCAATAGATCTTTATACAGCCTCACTTACAAATGAGGTGTCTGTAATCACACAGTATGTCATTGCTACACACCATTAAGTTTATCAATGTAAATCAAGCCGCTGTGATGATTTTACAAAGATAAAGTTAACTGTGTAAGAACTGGGTAAACTCAGTAAAATTAAGCTTACATTTAATTAAAATGATTTAGTGCTTCCATTATTATATGTGGATATATAATTTGCAGCTGATGATAAACAGGAACGATTATTTTTGTTTGGAAGAATGCCGTTCTTAGTGACAATTTATCTTTTCGGAAAATTTTTTTTATAAAATAAAAATCGGGTAATAGCTAGGAATAACTGCGATAATGCAAATGGTTCCCACGTGTGAGATAGGAGAAGAAACAGAAATGAATATAGTCACATTGACTGAAGATGGAGAGGCACATGAGAGCAATACAATTGAAATAGTTCAAAAGGATTATTATAGATTTGATGAATAGTACACTATTCCTACGCCAGCCATACGCAATAAACAAAGCAGATAAATTTTGTAGTTGGTCTGCCTATTGATGCTTCAGGATGTTAAGCAAACCAAATTGTGCTCTGCAAACGACTTCGGTCATCTTGGTTGCAGTAAATTCACCAAGCTATACCTTGGAAAAGGAAAGTGTTTTCAAACTACTGGCATGATATTTTTAGTTACACGCATATACGAGCATCACGAAAGGTTATTAAGAACGAACCACTGAATACCACCGATGTTTATCCCACTTATAAATTGATTAATAATCCAAGTCAAAATACTATTTGAATCCATTCTACAATAAGGAATGAGATTATAATATTAATAACTTCATTGCTTACAAATCTGCAATAACCTGAGTTGAAAGTCAGTAAGAAGTTTTAAAGAGTAAGGGTATTTAAATTGTCCTCGGAATAGTCGATTCAGAATACTGGCAATGAGATCACATTTTTGAAGGATGGTCTGCAAAACTGCAAAAAAAAAAATCGATGCAAGAGAAGAACTGTCAACTTGTTCAAACGTGTGACAAACGGCACGCGCCAACTCTAAGTGGTGCACCATGGAAAATGAACTAACATCTAAGAATCATCGTGACATCTTTTTTTGTGGGTGCATACAGGATGAGCATACCGATAACTAAACTAATCTTATCTTTTAAATAAACAGCGGAACTAACCTTTCGGTGGCGCCATTTGTTTAAAAGTAGTGCAATACCTAGGCAACTCCTGATAGAGGCGTTTACTCTGTTGTGAGTACTAAGACCATTGCAATATTCACTGCATAGGTTTACGACCTCTCCCTGAAGTTATCCACTGCAGACATCTTCCGGTTCCCGATAATAACTGTTATTAGAAGATATTATTATATTTTTTTATAATACTGTAACATTGAAATTAGGACTAAATATTCATTACATATCTAATCAATAAACAAGTTTCCTTGCTCGCCTAAGTTTTTTTTTTTTTTTTTTTCTCGATTCCAAAAATCTCAGAATTAACAGGACGTGACGAATTAAATTTTCTAAATTAAATTTTATTAAAGTTTCTTTTATGTTCCGGAATATGCCACCCACTAGCAAGGGATTTTTACAGTTTGCGAAAAATAAAAAAAAAAGTGGCGAAACGCGGTGCTACGCGTTTCGCAGCTTTGTACGCGCGTTTGATCTCATTGTGTAGTCCAAGCTCGCATGACTGCTAAATACGGCAATGTTCTCGTATTCTCCCTCTACTGCGAACTTCTCTGACTTTATCTGGTCGTCTCGGAATATAAACAATAACTTTATTTTCAGTCGATATAATAGCATTCAATTAGCAATGGGCGGTGCATTTTTTGTAACGGCGTGCAGATTCGAATGTGAATGCGTTTGTGGTAATGTACACTTCTGAAGAGCAACAGTGTCATAATTGTTAATTTTTCTTTGTTTCTTCTTTTATGGTTTTTTATTTTGTCATAAACGTAGGAGACACTAGAAGATACCAAAAATATCCAAATTTACATCAGTATTACAACGTAATAAATATCTTTTGAAACAGAAACCCTCTTGTGGGGAGGTGTGCTGATGAAGATGGTCGTGAATTAATTTTTTTCGATTCGTTTCTTCAGCTTTAATTCTTCTGATCCCGGCCAACAAGTTTTGACTGAAAGATCACCGTTTCATGGTAATGTACACTTCTGCAGAGCAACAGTGTCATAATTGTTAATTTTTCTAAATTAACACTCTGTAACACTCTTCCACTCTGTATCCGACCATGACCCTGATTATTGTCCCAAAGTTTAACTTAAATATCATTTCAATTATGCAGAAAGTGAAAAACTGATATTGAGAATTACTAATATGCTCATCCCAAAAAAGAAAGGTACGAGCGTGTTCCTCAATTAAATTTCCAACACAACCTGTTTCTAGCTAAGCAGCGTGCATCTGCTGCACGGTACTCCACGGTACCCCCCCCCCCACTCTTCCTTCACAGTCATCAATAGTGATCTTAGATGGCTCCAGGAAATGTTGCAAAGTAGGTCAAAGGTAAATCAACAGTAAGTCACTCACACTTGACGTCACTTTTTATTTTTTATACAGAAATAAAGGAAATCTTTTTACTTGTCCTCGGGATATTTTGGCGACAGATAATTACCAGCAGGAAGAGCATTTGTGTGGGTCTTTGCATTCCAATGTTTATTTACCTTCAGCTGGAACAATTACAAAATAGAACATCGATAGAGAGAGGGGAAAAAAAAGGACCACACGCATCTGTATATATTAGGAAGGCGCCAGTAGTGCGCATAAAGTAAATATAAATTATCTCCTAATGGTTTATCAATTACCATTTCTTACAAGGTAATCAGGCTTAACCCTGACAAACAGTAAAAGGTTAATTGCTATCACCCTTTAACTATATGTTAACGAAGTCACCTGATTAAAGTATAAATTATAGTTACAACTTACGGGATGTTTTTATACACTCTCTGAGTAGTGTTTAATAGTCCTTAAACCACCTTTTAACTTGTTGACCTAAGTAATACTATCTTGTTTACTTGTTAAATGCAGTACTCTTATCGTGTTGCAGTATGCAGTTTGGTCCTATTCTAAACCATTAAATTTCTCTTCTGTTGAAGAGACATTCAAGAGAGGAAATAAATTCTGATGCAATGAGTGAGTGCTAAAGATGAAAGTCAGAAAAGCGAATGGCTGCCTCTCTATGGATTAGAACTGGATTCCAATTGGAATGAAATAAGAACGCTTGACTACTGAAAAACAAATGATTTTACTAGCATGAAATAACCTGAAAGAGGTTTAAACAGCATTTGAAGCTAAAATTCTACTGACTTGATCATTTTAATCTTGAAATAATGAATATAACATGAAATGGCCATATTTCATCTGCAGCTGTTATAATTCTTTGTAACAGAATAGGAGTTTCTTAAATTGTGGTTCCGAGCATTTAAAGGGTGGTTCATGGATTGATCAAAGATCAGTCAACTGATTTCATGGTAACCAGATAAATGCGCACATGAAAAAAGCCCACACAAAAATTCCGCACAGAAAAAAACTCCACTGTCATAAATGCTCACATGAAAAATACCCACACGGATAAATGCTCAGACCGAAGAATGCTCACATTATTTTTAGTTTACAAAAAACAAATTATTTTATATTTCAAAACGCAACAAAATGTTGAATTGATATATTTTATTTCTACTTCTATACGATGTATTTTAATATAACTTGATATAAAACTTTTGATTTTAATATAAAAAAGAATATTTGGATGTAAATGTTTGTAAGGGAAATTACAGGAAATAAAATCCTCTGGTTTTATTGCAACTAAAGCCTTTTATTTTATTTATAAAAATAAATGATTTTTCTCTGTCTTACAAAGTGACCAGTCAACACTTCTTGGTTTTATATCAACAAACAATTAATTTAGATATATTTGGTGATTTATTTATTTGTCAAGGATTTGAATAGAATTTCCATTACTATAAGTTAGCCAATCTTTGCAAGTATTTCAGTTTGTCTTCTACCTGCTCACATTCCTGCACAAAAGTGGCAACCAAGTCATGCATTGCATATCTTCTCTTTTTCACCTCTAGACGAACCTGCCTGTGCATTACCAGTATCAATCTGTGGAAAGCCAGGTCCCGCTTCAGTACATCAAACAAAAACCACACCCTGGGATGACTGCAGTGGAATGGGGAATTAAGTGCATTGTGAAATCCCTCACAGCAGTTTGCAGTTTTAGGCGATCGTTCAAGAGCTGCATCATGATGATTCTATATTCTTATTGGAAACTGGGGATCCCTACCTGCTGCACCCTCAATTGTCATTCAGTTACGAAGACAACAGATGGCAACATAGTACAACAACCAACCGAACATTGTCATGATTCCTATCCTCAAAAAGCAGAAGCCAACGTTGCCAGAAGCAAATTGAGGCAATATATGAGAGTAGTTAGTTCTACTCCTCCCAGTGTGATGGGTAATGTGTTGTCAGAGTTGAGTAACGATGTACTGGCCCATATGGTATCTCTCAAAGTACTTTTTACTCAATGAAGAGTATAACAGCAATAAATAAATTGCAGCAAAAAAAATAAATTTTCTGTTTATAATCCGGGACGATCACATAAGGTCAGAAGAGTTCACAAGACAGAAAGAATACAAAACATTACCGAGTAGTCAAGCAGACAAATATACTGTTAAGTTATTCGCTGCTATTTATGGGTTTGATGATATATATCTTCCTGGATTAAGCAACATCGCATGACAGTTAACGCACTGATATCTTTGTACCGTTATACAAGAGAATATTTTGTTGTTTACATTAACGTTATTTATGATGCTACATACGAACTTCTAATTGCAGTTGCTAATGAATTCCAAAATTCACATTTCCAATTCGTGGTTCAAGCATGTGTACTTAATAACTTCATTCTTGACCACTTGGCTACAATTAGCCCACCCTTGAAGTTGAAAATTAATCAACATCTGGAAAGATGTTGATTAAGATTGTATCAGATGTTGATTAAGATTGACTGGAAAGATTGTATCAAAACCACTTGTTTTTTCTTGATGCCTGAAATTTTACTGGATTGTATCGAAATTCTGAACAGTAATGTCATAAAGTAGTTTTTATTGTATTTCACTTCCAATAAAGTTACCGTTTTTTTTTTTGGCAGACGTCAAAGTGTATCAGTTTTTCTGACTCGCCGTGCTCAACTTGCAGCTGATTACTGTAGTATCATGTTAAAAAACACGAGGTGGTTTGACCGTCAGTACGAAAAAGGTAGAGTGCAGTGATCAGAAGATTCATGAAGAAATTGTTAGACGCCTTTTTTGGTATTAAAAAAAAATCTGATTTATAGGGTTCAAAATATATCATACCCATCAGTTCGGAATTTTTATAGTTGCGGATACGTGACGTATAATGTCCTGCACTTCAGTCATTCCAGTGTTATTTCTTTGTTCCCTCCCTTCCTTCCTTCCTCTCTGCATCCTACGTAATCTTCATTCCCTTCTTTCTCTTTTGTTATGTAAATATTATAAAATACCCGCCTGTCATTTTGCCTTTATCTTGTTAATATTTAATCGACCGTAATGATGGGAGTGAGCGTGCTTGTAAGGTATCAGAAAGTCTCCCTGAAATTTGGTAATTCAGTGCTGAAAAGATGTTGACGCCTTGAATGGTCTATTTTAAGCTAAGCGATCACAGAAAGACTCGATAATACGATGTGCCAGGTAAACTCGTAAGTATTAAGTACCCTTAATGGATCCTTTTTATGATGGCTACTGTTATTTTCTGGGTTTTTCGTCGCACTTGGAACTCATAACTCACTGTTTCAAATGTCATGAATTTGTGTGTTCAGAAAATGTGTGTGTTTATATTATGACCCCTTGGTGGTGGGGGAGAAAAGAATGAAAGACGGAACCCGTTTGCCATTGAATGTATGTTGATACCTTTTTGAAGAATTTCATTCAGGTGCAAGTGGTTTATTGCGATACACTAACGTTGGTGTTTTAATTATATTATACTGCATGCTTTTATAGCCACTGTTAGTTTTATTCGCATAGGGTTATATTTATATGAAAGTACTGTACTTCTTTTGAATTATCTGGCTCGTGATGGCCCTAGTTAATCCTTTATTTTAAAATTTTTTATTCAAGCTTTTACAAGAGATTCCAATCAAAGAAATGAACAATTAACAGGCGTGATCCAAATCTTGTTTTTTGAATAGAAACCTGGTGACTGTTATTCAGTTATTTTTGCCTGGGCATTTCATTACTTGATTGTCCAATAAGTAAACGAAGAATCAGTCATGGTACAATATCTGGAATTGAAGCAAGAGTACAGACAATACACTGGAGTTAATGGCAGATAACTGAGCAGCAATCAGTTGCACTTCGATTAGTTGAAGTCTTATGGTGGAAGCATACAATGTCATAAGGGTTACACTCGATTTCTAAGAATTATATGTGTGTTTTACTGTACAGAAAGTTCACGTACATTCCAACTGAAACAATTCGCTCATGAAGATAAATTTCAGTTAAATATTAAAATTAAATCTCTTGTTAAATGCAGTATTTCCAGTTGACTTCTAGTGATCATTAAAATTATTTCTAAATTAATTCTCATGTAAACGGCTACAAGATTATACCTCCGGTCACTTAGGGCCCCTAATCACAGGATCGTGCATTGCGCACGTTCCCCGTTATGGTATGAATGGGCACTGCAAGGTCGACCTGGACAGGCGGGGTCATTTCCACTTCCTGTTGTCAGATGTCTATGGTCACAGTTCAAAACTAGTGTATGTGACTAGCGTTTCTCTCTTTCTCCTTTTCCTTTTTGCGCCAAACCTATTTGTAATATGATAGACCCTGCCGACACCCACGTGCACAACGTGTTCATGTTATATTTGGAACCACCCACGTCATTATAGTCTAGAAAGAAATGGGGGAACAGCACTACAAGCCATTGATAACAATCGTGAGAAACGGTTATATAAGCTGTTAGACGGAGTGGAATGTGTGGGATAGAATTTCATTTGCATACCTTGATATAAAAGGCAGGATTGAGCGTGACCATTAAGAGTAGGGAACATAGTTTCATGGCCAGTAGAAAAGAATAAAAATATTCTATTAAGTTATTAGCTGCTATTTATGGCCTTGATGATATATAATATCTTCCTGGATTAAGCAACATCACATGATAGTTAACGTACTAAGTTTTTGACATCTTTGTACTGTTATACAAGAGAATATTTTGTGGTTTTTCATTAACATTATTTATAATGTTACGTACGAGTTGCAATTGCTAATGAAGTTCTAAATTTCCCATTGTCTTTTAGAAATGCATGCTTTAAATTGTTGCAACGTTTAAATGGAAATTCACTACTCTTCAGAAATGTGGGCCTACTCTCAAATATATACAATATAGAAAATGTTATAACTGCACTTTATAGATTCAAGGTGAAATATGCTCAGTTAACATGATGTGGCGGTCATGACCGTTTCTACTGGGCAGGTATTTCGCCACATACATGCAAGCAGTCAAGACAAGGAATAATTAAGTTATTATTTTATTCCATCATAATATTTTTTCTATATTAGAACACAGTTAGAAAACTAAAGTATGTGATGCAAGAAAGCAAGATTTTGTAGAATCAGCCAAAAAAAAAAAAAAAAAAAAACATTAAACACATCCATTCTTTCTAACAGTTTCTCCAGTTCCTCCTTGATTTTATTTAAGCTATCAGCTTCCACAAGAAGAGATGGAAGTCTGTTCCAGCAATCAACTCCCCGCTGGCTAAAGGCAAATTTCCGCACATCTATTCTACAACTATCTTTCCTCAGTTTGAAGCTATTCAAACTGAGGAAAGGTTCTTAATCTGAGCAAGAGGAAGAATCCCATCAGCATTGAACCTGCTTGACCCATTCAAGGCCTTATACACCTCAATTAGATCACCTCGCAGTTGCCTAGTCTCCAGACGCTGCAATTTGCAGAACTTAAGCCTTTCCTGGTAAGAGGACCCACTTCGTTGCCATTCTCTGTACTCACTCAAGCAACTCCACATCCTAAAATGATTCCTCAGATCTGTACGCAGTACTCAAGGCGTGGCCTGACCATTGCCTAATACAAAGGGATAATCACTTTCTTTTCCCTACTAGCAAAATTCCTGTGTATCATTGACAAGACCCCATGAGCTACTGTTGCCACCCGTCTGCACTGCTCAGAAAACTTCATATCTGACTGTACAATTACTCCCAGGTCTTTCATTTTCTACCACCCTAAGTGTAGTACTACCCAGCTGGTATGTTTCTCTGCGGTTACTTCTACCCATATGCAGTACTTTCCATTTGTCAATGTTAAACGTCAGTTGCCACTTCTCAGCCCATCTACCCAACTTTCTAGATCGTGTTGCAGTAGCACACTGCCATTAACAACCCCGCCAACATTTGAATCATCTGTAAACTTGGACATTAAGCCTAATATACCTTCATCAATATCATTGATAAATATACAAAACAACAGTGGGCCTAACACCGAACCTTGTGGGACTCCACTAATAACATTTGTCCACGAAGAGCAGCGTCCATTGATTACTACTCTCTGTCTTCTCCCATTCAACCACCCTTTTATCCATTGTAATTTATCCAGTTTGTACAGTAGCCTTCCATGCGCAACAGTAGTAAAAGCTTTCCTGAAATCCAAGTATATATGATATCAACTTTTTTTTTTTTTTTCATTCAGTTCCTCTGTAAACCACATCATAGTATCCTAATCAAATTTGTCAGACAAGATTTTCCCTTAACAAACCCACGCTGTGTCTGACTTATTACTACAGTCTTGTCTAGATGATCCTGCAATGCTTCTTTAACCCGGACAGGAGTTAAACTAACAGGTCTGTAATTACTCGTGTCACCCTTTGATCTCCCCTTTGTGAATTGGGGATACTTTTGCACATCTGAAGTCTGTGTGAACTCATAATTATGGCCAAGCGTTGGGCTTACTTCCTTTGCTGCCTCCTTTATAACTGGATAGATCCCATCCACTCTACGTGCCTTTCTTATATTTAACTTCACCAATTTCTCCTGCGCTTTGCTCTCAGTTATTACAAAATAATTAAGCTTCCTGTAAGAGTTTGATAAGCCTCTGTCCTCCACTTCCCTACAGAATTCCTCACGTGTGAATGTAGATGCAAAATACTCATTCAGTTTTTCAGCTATCTGATTAGGATCATCAAGAGTCGAAACATCGATATCAAGTGACCAAATTGATTCATCCTCTTCCTTATAGAGTTTATATAAGTAAAGAAGTCTTTGCTGTTTTTCTTTGCCTCCTTTGACAAAGATTTTTCTCGTAATCTGCCTTCGCTTGCCTAACCTCCTTTGTGACTTGATTACAGACTAACTTATATCAACCATAGGCTTCTGATTCGCCTGAATTTATATGAATCCCATACATTTTTATTCTCTGGCACGAGTCTTATTAGTTCATCTGACATCCGTTTAGGCCTAAACCTTGAACAGTATTTCTTAAAAAAGCCTAGTAACTCCCACGATTAATTCCTTGAATGCTTCTCATTTAGAATTGACTGTTGGTAACATCATCAGTTGGTCCCAATGTATAAAGTAAAAGTATAAAGAAGGCATGGGGGGGGGGGAAGATATGTTTCTAACATGCGGACGGTCCTCAGAAACGCTGACAACTTAAAACTTTTCACACATTTAATTATTATTAAGCTGATATTTCAGTTTGCCGTAAACCGCATCTGTAACAGAGTTTGTATTGCGTAACTCGCGGTTTGTAGGGGAATCCCCCGGTGCTGCTGGACAATAAGCACCATTCACTATGTACACTGAGTGGACAGAATCATGGGAACATTACGAGTGCATAGCTTCGTGCGGTTTCCGCCAAATACTCATCCTCCCGTCCGCTCGAAATAACTGGAAACGGGACTGATCGGACCAGGAGACCCGTCTCGATCACCCAAGGTCCAGTGCCGATGTTCTTTCGGCTAGTTGAGGCGTAGAGTCCTGTGTCTTGTGGGTCAGCGTCCCCCCATAACTTATTGCGCTAATGATCACCTGATGGTCTTGGTGGAGGCGTTTCTGGCACATCCCTCGTTGAAGTCGGCGGTGATTTGTGCCACGGTTGCTCTCTGGTTATTCGAAACAATGTGAGACAGACGTCGAAGGCCACATCCATCCACCACCTTTCTCTGCCCACAGCGCTGTCCACGATAAGATTCTCGATACAGCTTGATATCACCTCCGCGATAGAGTGACCCATTCGTCGGGCACCCACTATCACCCTCTTTCAAAGTCGGTTAACTCACGACGTTTATCCATATTGATATCTAATTACCGTCTAAGTGAATGCAGTGTACCTATATACCTGCCAAGCAGTGGGTTCAACCACTAGCGAGAGGGGTGGTAGCGCCGCGTTGCCCAGGAACCCCATGAATTCTGTCCTTTCAGTGTACTATGCGTGCATACACCGAACACGTGCAATCTTGATAACAGTTAGCAATATTTTTGCAAAATTGTTCACTGTTCTAATGAAGTTTCATAATTCTTTTATTAGCAAATTAATAGAAGTCTATTGGAGGAAGCCTCCATAATTCTAGATATTGCTTCACAGTATAAACCAGTTCTCTATTATATTTTTTATTTATTGTTATTATTTAATATATATTTATTTGCACCGTTTAAAGAAAAAAAGTTGTGAACCATCGCTTTAAGTTGTCCGTAGAATGTGTATTCAGCGGCTCGTCACGTAAAATGGTTCACTCACACCCGTGGTTGTTAGCGTGTTTTCAAAGCTGCACTTGTTGTGTATCGAATTATTTGTTATCAAATAAATTTCTCTTTGCTGATATCTCTCTCTTCCTTTTTCTGTCCGGATCTCAGAGATAATGCCCATGGCTATCGTTTAGTTAAACAATCGTTTCTGGCTGCGAAGACAGACTTCTTTGTTATGTCTACATCCTGTCCTTATCAATATTTTGGATGCTATCTCCACTTTATTTACTCGATGAGTTGTTTCTCTTTAGTATACCAGTGAGGATATTCCAAGCATTAGTACCACTTGCGGTCATGCCCTAAAGGTGACGAGGAAAGTTTGATACCTGGGGTTTAGTTAATGCTCCCACTACTTCCGATCATATTATGATAGCTATTAGCTCGTCCAACAATTTGGTGTATAGGGAAAAGTGAAAACTTGACTGACATCTTTAAAAACTTGACAACTAGTAAACACTTAAAAAAGAGTTCAGTTTTATTCTTAAATTAATTTAATGTTTAATTAAGCAGTAGTTTTCGATAGCGAGCTTCGGTTGCACAGTACAATATCGTAAAGTGTGGAAAATACTCATACTCGTAACACTGTCATGTTACTTCAGCCATACAATCAATGTCTGCGTGAAATGTATAAATTTGAGAAATTGGTTTACATTTTATTTTTGTTTACCTTTTCACTGAATGTTATCAATGGTATGTTGTCGATTTAGCATAGCTACCGATCACGTTGCCAACATGTTTCGCTGCAGGGACAGAGCGATAGCTAGGGGCCCCCATTAAAAGGATTCCCCCAGGAAATGGGGGAACCATCATGGAAGCTAAAAATTTTTGGAAGATCCCTGTGGAAGACCACCTATTTTTCCTAGATTTAAGAAATGCAGCCTCGATAAAATTCAAATGGTTTGCACCAAACTTACAAGCTATGTTCTTATTGACTGGTCATGGTTCGATTAATGCAAAGTTGCGTGATTTAGGAATCACTGAAAGATCTAGTTGCCATTCTGGCGAAAGACAATCATGGGAACATGTTATGTACAACTGTGATGAGTAGAGCGATTTACGAATTCAATTGGTATCTCGGGTTGTAATCTGTCTTATGGCAGAAGGCTGCGAGACAATTCTAGTTGATAAACAGGAGAACTTCTTGGCTTTCCAAGTCATTGCAACTGCAATATTTCTTAGGCGGAAGACTCTTCTGCATCTGGAAGCCTTGGGTTTGTAATGCTGTATGGTGTAGTGCCGAATTACCTAAAGTTCTATGATATCATTCTTAAAGGCTTTGCTTTGGTGGAGGCATAGTCTGCTACATCTACTGCAACTCCAGCTCCTTGTTGTTGTTGTTATTTGGTTTTTAGGAGCATTAGCAACTAAGGCCATATTGCTCCGAGGATATCCGGTGGTCATTCCCTGACCTTTCCACATCCTCCGTATTTGGTGGTCACAGGCTCGAACCCCGGTCTAATCAAGAAGCGTGTGCTACGCACTGCCGCTCCTGCCCACTTGGCTACGGAGGAGCCACCTAGCTCCTTGTGCTGGCATTTCTATACTGGGCAGCTCTTTACAATGAAGTTTGGACTTTGTCTGAATGTTAATTATATGTATATTTATTTTTTATGTAATTTGATTATTCTCAGTTTGTTCATGTCTTTTTTTTTTTTTTTTTTTTTGGTCATGGCAGTTTTTCCCTCCCTGTACTTGGGCAAAACAGGAGAGGGAGTATACAGGGTGTCTCAAAAATACACGGCATAACTTCAGGAATGAGTTCCTCATATGTAGACAATAAAAATATTTTATATCAACATAGTTCCGGAAATGCTTCGTTTCCGAGTTTTGAAGGTCTGTCTATGACACTTAACTGTTCACATCACCTTATAGTAATTGTTCAAAATGTCCACCTTCTGCCTGAATACAGGCCTCACATCGACGTCTTATGGGCTCGCGAAGACGATGTCAAATTCCTGGCATTTTTCGTATTGTCTCACAGCCTGCCACAATTCGATTGCGGAGAGTTTCCACATCAGCTACCGGAGTCGAATACACCAGTGACTTTAAATGGCCCCACAAGAAGAAATCTAGTGGGTTTAAATCAGTTGAGCGTGGAGGCCAGACAGTTGGTCCACCCCTCTACTTCAGGAGTCGTAGATCTTGGTCGTCCTCTGTCGGCAGCACGAGAGTAAAGGTCCCATGTTCACAAAGGCGGCGATGGATACCTTCAAACGTTTTCCTGTCTGGACATCTTTATTCTGGGAACCTTTCGTGGTACAAACGACGAGCCTCCAGAGCACTGCCATCCGCCAAACCGTATAAAGTGAATATCCGCCTGCTCCTGATTTGAGTACATGGTCGGAATGGAAAACCACCAGATTCTGTCAGTACCTTGTGATGAAGGAGATCACCTGCGGGAGATAAGACATTCCGGTTAATAACTCGGGAACCAAGCATTTTCGGAACTATGTTGATATAAAATATTTTTATTGTCTACATATGAGGAACTCATTCCTGAAGTTATGCCGTGTATTTTTGAGACACCCTGTATAAGAATACTGCTAAATGTGTAACTGACAGCGGAGTTTGGCATTGGTTGGCTCGGACCACTTTAATTAATAAATAAATAATAATAATAAATATTTGATATTGTGCCTCAGGCCACTGATAGCCTAAATTCCTTCTTGCTGTTAATGTTAGTGCAAATTTCAAAATCATACTTTTACACTTTATAATTTTAATCGTTAATTAAAATCTAGTGTAATGAATACAGTAAAATCATATTTTATTTATTACACTCGAATCCGTAAACCGAGGCCAGCTTTAGCAAAAATAAGTTATATCTATTTTGAAATTTTAAAAAGTAGCAAATAATATTTTGTCCCTCCTTTCAATTTTTTGTTTTTAAATAAGACTTTATGTTAGTGTTTTTGCGGCTGTAAATGCAGTGATCTGAATGCTCACAGCAGAATCTTCACCACGAGTTGTCATGTAATAGAGCTACTTTTAGCCAAATGGAAACGCCAATGGTTAATTTGCCATTTATATAAAAGCTTTGTCAGATATCCAGGTGGTCTCTAGAGATCATCTGCTCTCTGATAAGGAACCAATAAGTGCTGAAACAGGCTGTTATTACAGTGTATCGGTTTTAAATAAATGGCAGATTAACCCTTTGTATTTTGAATTTATTTGAAAGTAGTGAAATACGAAAGCGACTTGTGATGATGAGAGAAGTTCATTCCGCTGTGAGCATTGGAACTATTGCATATAAAATATTATATACACTAGTAAAAACGATTAGGGAATCACTGCACAATCTTCTGGATAGTCTATCGTATCGACTTTCATTGTGGTTGCAATGACAGCACATTAACTGACCGACGTGGATTTAAATTACAAAATTTAAAAGTTCTTCAACAAATATGACGAAAGCATACAAATCCAGTAATAATCGCCATGTTATGACTCTAATTCGTGGACTACAGCTGCAAAAGAGAACATTCCTATCGATTATCGTAGTGAAGTGTGAAAATGCCATATCAGACGGATTTGTCCTAGTTTGCTGTTTGGAGAATCATTGGGAGACTGGCCCGTCAACGCCAAATTGCAGCATGGCTTTGTGTCACCAGCAACTCTGACGAGGAATGGGGCTTGTGCTCATTACAGATGATTCTATGCCCAATCTTCAGTGGGATGCGCGTCGGGTCCTAGTGTAGCCAGGAAAAGAAACCCGAAAACAATAATGTGTAAGTACAGGAACAGTCAGTTCAGTGGAGGTGGATTTCTGGTATAGGATAGCAGTAGTCTCTGTGGCCGTATAGTATTCACGCCGTCAGAAACTGCACGCAGGTATGGAGATAGAAACTAGCGACCTTCCTTCCCTATTCTGGTACTGTAGGCGAGGAGTTCGTTCTGATGCATGATAGCGCCCAACCATAATGAATGATATAGTTAGTCAATGATATTATGTTGAAAGATAATCGTCCATAAGGATTAGCCTGCCCGTTCGTCGACTTATATCCTATCGAGCACGTCTAAGTTGCCTTAGACGACCTAGACTACGTATCACAGTGAGTTCGGAATGTCTAATGACACTTTTGTTTGTTTTTGCTGTAGGGTTTTAGACGCATTAGGCCACATCGCGCCGTATATATCTATAGTCTATTTGCTGGACGAAAAATCCAATTTTCCGAGAGAAAAAAAAGCATGCTACCCTCGTCAGACTAACTCAGCCACGTTGTGAAAAACCCATAAATTCCTCGCATCATTGGTACGGAATTCGAACTAAAGTCTTTTCTACTCTCTATGGAGAGGACAGTGATTGTACCAATCGCGCTACCCAATGACACTTAATCAGCAGAAAATAGCATTTACAGGAATGACGTCTAATTCCGCAACAAGTTATCGATACAGTACTTCGATTTTAAAGAATGCATCGCAGATGTGAAACGTGCCTGGCGGTTGCTGGGGCTATGCACAATGCAATGCTTGTCCGCGCGTGTAGCACAGTAGTTATAATCATCGTTTCCTCACACTGCGTGCAAAATTCCCGGTTCTGTCAATGACGCGAGGAACTCTTATGGGCTTTTTTTTTTTTTTTTTTTTCACTCAGTGGCTGAGTTAGTCTCAGGCTTGCACAGCAAGATTTCCCCTCTCCCTGTAAACTAGGGTTTTTCGTCCAGCGAAATAGGCATATCGAGCAGACACGTAATTTACAGACATAATAATACACAGGTAGATGAATTAATTTTCTGGTGACCCTAATATCTTCACTTTACGTACCATACTAAAGTTGTCCGTGCACATGCCGTCTAGAATAGTTACAAAACTGTTCTCACTAGCTTACACAACTGTCTCTGATGGGTTGTGTTCCAATAAAGCCATGATTATTGTTCACTTTGGAGTTGCTTTGAACGTTTCCCACGTACAATCACTGCGTCGGAATTTAGTTTCAGCTACATAATGAGGCACGTATGTCTTCATATTGTGGTATTTATTTCATAATGAAGAGTGAGCCAGTGCAGAGCCATTTGGTACTTCCCTTTCAAGAGGTTTATTAGAAGTATCTAAGATAAGTGGGTTGAGTGGTAAGTGATTAGAACTTAATTAGTAACTAAATAAAACTCCCGGTGGTTAATTATAAAAAACCTAACGTAACTTTCGGGTTATGTTAAGTTACTTGCGAATTGTCTAAGCATTAAATGAATTAGGTAATATATAAAGAAAGTGTGTATACTTTAAAATCCGTAGTTGCTTGCTTCATAGTAGGTAGCAATTTTTGATTTCGCTTTATATTTTCTCTCGACAGCTGCTGGAATACCTGTGCTGGCAATTTGCCATTACACTGACACCACCCCGCACAAAGGGATTGATGGGAAACTAAGCGCAGTAGCTTTTCTGAAAAGGAATTGACAATCATTGGGTCACGTGACTAAAAAAAAAAATATATATATATATATATATAAAATAATAATAAAACAACTCGTTCAGTGACATAACAAATGAAACCTAGCGAGTTATTAGTTTTGTTTTTGAAGCAGATATACTAATTATCATAAAAATTTAGATTATGCGAATTGGTAGGTCATGCTAGTCAAAGTAGTTTTTTTTTTTGTTTTTCCCCAAGATCGTCTTACTTTTCATACCCAATTAATTACATAGATTCTTTCGAAATATTTTTCTGCTGTTTAATATATATATATATATATATATAATTGAATATTTACTATTCTGATTGTAGAAAATAGTGGAGCATTGGTTCTTTTTTATTTTCATAAAGCCTTATTATTCCCCTGGAGGTTTATTCAGCTAAAGTCACACTGGCTACACAAGTCGGTTACTTTCATTTTACACACCACCGATAATCCAAATACCCGGGTGTAATTATGAAAAGCTTTCGCCATCAGGTTTATATAAGAATACTTAATCCTCTTGTGTTTCACGCAGCTCTAGCTTCTTGTATGTCATTGTTGTTGCCATAGCTGTAGCTTTTACGATATTAGTTCAAGGAGCTATTATTTGATTACCCAGTAAAAGGACAAAAAACTTGCACTCATAAAGTTGTTGGTATCGCTTTCACCACGTGCATTCTTATCGGGGATAAAGTTCACCCAGAATAGGTTTTCCACTGAAATAATAAAAAATAATAATAATAAAAAATCAGTCGCTAGTTCATTATAAAAAAAAAAAAAAAAGGAAGAACACACTGGTAATGTACCGTGTCTGATATCCATTTCCCCCCCCTCTTCTCTGATAAACTGTCCTAACATTTACCACCCTCTTTCATCGCGATCAGCTTTTTAAACAAACACGTGCAACAATTCCAAAGCGTATGTGCCACTCAACGTTACGTCAGAGTGACGTCATAAATTCCAGCTTTAGAGTATCAGATTTTTCACGCGTATTGCATTCTTTGGCGCGTTATTTGTCTTTCTTCCGGATAGTTTTTATTATTTCTTTTTTTTTATTTAGGTGAAGCTTGGCCACGTGTTATAAAGGTACGTAAGTGCAAAGTTTACTTACGTTAAAAAGGCGCTCAAACTTTGTCATAACTAGTATGTGCGCTAAAGAAAGAGAAAGAATATCGTTAAAAGTGCTGGGACGTACCATCGTTTTCGAAAAAGCAGTTTAACAAAAGATAGTTTTTTTTTTTTTTTTTTTTTCTTTTTAATGAAGTGCGGTTTTTTTTTTTTTTTTCTTTTTAATGAAGTGCGATTTTTAATATATATATATATAAACTTTATTGCGTGAGTAATAAAAAAAAGTTGAGTAATAGTTATAGAGACAGCAGCATCGATGTATGCATAAAGCGCATTAAAATTATATGTGGTATGATAAATTATTTCACTTTATGGTAAATAATTAGTTTTCACAGTAAATCATTAATAAATTTTATGTCACTACGCCAACCCTCAGAGGAAGAAAAAGTGAAGAATGCTAACTAGAGAAATTCATTACCAGTAAAAAAGTCTTGAGTTACTTGCTAAAACTTATCGTAATACTATATAATCAAATGAACTTGTGATGCATTACTGCGTTAGATGTTTGAGCATGGGAAACACCGTTATACATTTAAAATTCTGAGCCAGCACTGTTTTAATTTTGAGATAAACTCCAAATCTCAAAAAGGTTTGTGTAGACGAAAGCAAAACGTTTGAGGACAGGAAAGAAATAACTTTTGGAAACAGAAGAGACTAAATTCTATCATTCTCGCAACCCACGTGTTTCAAAGCTCGTTCATCTCATCAGCTGGCAGTGGCCTCTATTAGCGAATATATACTAATTGTGTGAATAATGTATTTCGTCTAAGTGGTGTATGGAAGACAAACTTCCATTTGAACTCATAACAATCGTTATGTGCTTTACCCCGCTGAACTGATTAACCTTTCGAAACAGTAGATTTTTCAATGTATAGCGGATTCACCTTCAGGTGATAGGACACAGTATAAAAAGTTATTAGCAACTTAGTTTGAACCGTGGATAACGGCGTTTCTTTTCGAGTGAACCCAAGCCTTAGTGCTGAGCTCTTGGCGACGAACTTCAGAGGGAACAAATTTCCTGTGATCAAATATCTAAAACGCAGTAATGCGTCTCAATTTTATTTAAAACCAATTTTCTCTCTTTTTCATTGGAATTTACTGAAGATTTATACAGATTATTTTTTATAGGTTCCTTCAAGTTGCCGTCCTAGCCTACCTGTGCAGCATGGTAAGTTTGTATAATTTTTGGATTTCTTGATACTCATACTGGTAATTTGTTTTAATCATGTTATTTCATTTTATTGTCCTTTGATATCATTGCTGAATACAGCGTACTAAAATCTATTACTGAGAACCTAGAGTTGGTGTTGCTTACTGTTCGATCATTACTTTCGTATTGTATTCATGGTACGTTAAGTTATTAAAAATCTTAATTTTTATGGCTATTACATTACCATTCAAAATAACAATAATATTTGTATTTTTAATAACTGAGCTTACCATGAATACACATCGTACTTATTCATTCATTATGATACTTGCATTTCTACTACTTTCGAAGGAGGGTGTGAGCCAGAACTACTGCATGAAGCAAAAACAGCTGCTTTGGAAGAAGGGAAGGGGGATGAGCCGAGGTTTTAATTTTACGCCTCCGTGCAGAATTCTCTTAGCTCTGCAAAAACAGTTTGTTTTCCTTTTCTTGGCTTTCTTTATGTACGACAGGTGGTCATGCTGCTCTTGAGATCATTGATATTTCAGAGGTGTCGTGTCATGTCATCCAAAGCTAGGGTTCCATACTTTCAAATTTCCAACACACAGCAGACGCATGTATCCAATGAAATCTGTCGAACGACACAGCAAGGAATTCACGTCACAAGGGACTTGGGTCTGCTTATAAGTACGTCACACTCGGAGTGTGTTTAATTTTTTAATTGAATTTTTTTCTCCAGCTGGCAACTCACAAGATCAGGGATCAAAATGGAAAATTTACCAAACGGAAAGCATGTTAATAAAACATTTTTATTCTTAATAATCAATTATGTACATGACATTATCGATACTTGTGACGATTGGGAACAGCGTTTGGGTGCGCTCCGAACTGTGCATAAAAGATTACAAGTTATAAACAGTTTATGAAGAGCATGTTTTCTGTGGTGGCTTAGTTTGACCATAGTAGTATCCTTGCACTATTAAACCTACTTTCCAACAACAGCGCTTTATCTGTGTATGTGAGAGAGACCGTTAGGGAATTTTTTATTCTTCTCCTCAACAACAATAAAAAAGGAAAAATAATAAAGAAATAAATTGAGTATAAGCATTGCCGGTTCTTATTACATCCGCTGGAAAACCCCTTATCATTCCAGTTGGATAATGCATTTTATTAAACCGATCATACTCGAGAACTTTCTGAATTTTTATTATTATTTTTTAATCGTTCACAGAATCTGTGAAACTACATGAAAACTGATAACCGGGGATGCCTAGATAAATAAAAATAAATTTTCTGTTTATACTCCGGGACAACCAAACGGTCAGAGGAGTTTACAAGATACACAGAATACAAGAAACAGAACCGTATTCAGCAGTCACGGGCTTGAACCCTGGTCACTCAAGGCACGTGTACGTATGCACCCGCGCGCCTGACCACTAGGCTACGGCGGCCTAATGTGTGTTTGTAAACTTGCGCTCTGTATATTTACTTAATTGTGAATTATTGTTTGTTTCCATTCGATTAGCAAAGGTATTACTTTTTTTTTTTTTTTAAATCAATTCTTACAAAGCTGAAAAATGAATAAAAAACGATAAAACAAAAGTAGAATAGTAAACTAAATTTATGATTGTCATAAATAATGAATATCAGATTTTCTATTTAATTCTTTTATATTTAGTGTTCGCAAAAAAAAAAAAAAAAAATAAATAAAATAAAATAAGCGTAAGAGAACTCGGATTCACTTATTCCAAAGTACTGTGTAACTGTCAACAACTTACCTGTTCAGTGACGCGTAGACGGCACATGAAACCTCTGGCAACGTATCATCGCTACTGACGTCTACATTATCAAGAGAAAGAAGTACTTGACTACTTGTGAAATAATATTACACGAGTCCACATAACTGTATGCGATACGAGTACGTGGAACTAATTTGTTGCTAACTTAATTGTAGAGTAGTTTACTACAAGGACATTAGCCGCAGTGGATGAATTTACAATCAAGTCACCTAATATAAAAAAAATAATAATAAATAAAGACAGGTTTTTCTCCTTTGATTAATGAATTGAGAACTATTAATTCTCGGGGCATACGCTTTCTAATCAACAATCAACGAAATTCTAATTTAGATAAATGAATTTTTACTTTAAGGACATAGCAACAAAGCGAATTTATAAAATTACTTTTTGAGAGAGAGAAAACATCCCTTGCATTAGTCAGTCCTAGTGAAAAAGTTATCGAGAAAGACGGTCTTTTCCGATAAAGTTACGAGTACAATAACAAAATGTAAACACGCCGTACACATTTAACTTCCCCATTCATATTAAGAATGCTCTCTTTACGCTGAGGCAACTAAGGCCACGAGGCTTTAGTATATTTGTCAGTTAGTGTATGAAAATTACAAAGTGGTAATGTTGATAAATGCAAGGTACTGCACTTGGGTAGCAGTAATTCCAGAATAACATACTATTTGGGTGCTACCACACTCAAGGTACAGTCCACGGAGTTCTGCCAATAATAAACAGACACTTTTCGAGCAGGAACAAAAAGGAGTTTGTCCATTGTATAAGTCAATGGTTAGGCACATCTGGAATACTGCATACAGGTTTGAAAGTTTCATTTTAAGAAGGATGTAGATCTGTTGAAAAAGCGCTGCGGCAAAGCAAGAAGAAAGAAGAAAAACGAACAGATTTATTCGGGGACACAAAAAGATATTCTTACCAAGGACTGGGGTTCAGTAATTTCTACAATTTCTGGAACCTACGTATCTATGTGGTACCCAATTGAAGTTTTTAAGGCTTTAAAAGGGTCATGTAAACTAAAAATCCTGATAAAAACCCGTTCTCAGATGGCATAAATTTAGATTTAAAAAGGATGGTGGCAGAATATATACGCAGAAATTTTCGTTCAGCAAACTTCCGTATATCTATTCTGTAACCTGTGTATTTCAGCTATTGTTAGAATAAATTTCTACCTAGTGTTGTAGAAGTGGGTAGTTTAAATAAATTTAAAGAAAGTTTGGACAAATTGTTGGTAGGAATGGGAAAAGGAGGTTTTAAGTCCCCCCTCCCTTTCCCTGTGTTTTTGGCTGTAAGTTTTTTTTTTTTTTTTTTCTTTCGTTTAATCATTTTGTCAATACTAATACTTTTTCCCCCTTTTCCTGCACTCTTCTTTCAAACACGATCAAAGTGGCTGGATTTCGTCAGAATATTAATCTGGGCCCGTTCGACTGTTTTTCTGTACACACGTCACAATAAATAATTTGTGTACACTTTTCAAGACGTTTGACCTTCTAAATAATTTCAAGTCTGTATAGACTTGAAAAGGGCCTCCGTACCCGAGTGGTCAGGGGCGCGAGTAGCACACACTCCTTGAGTAGACCGGGGTTCAAGCCCCTGACTGCTAAATACGGTCGATCTGCCAACCCGCACTGGACCAGCGTGGCAGATTATGGTCCATTTCCCTCAACATGAATTGTTGAGGAGGCTTCCATCTGCAGTGGGTTGATAATGGCTGCAGTTTCCCTTCTTTTATACCTATCAGTGTTAATCCAGCGTATCTAATTGCTAATTTGATAAAATTGCTGACGTTAAGAGAATTTGAGCTATTCTGGGCAAAGAACAGCTCAAATGAGATAAATTGAGGTAATTTGTATGAAGATTAAAGAATTAGCTTATTTATCTCACAGTTTTATCCCCGAGTTTATTATGAAGTTTATTTAGGAATTTAGTGTGGCGGTAATGTTAAAACGAATAAAAACTTAACATCCTTATATTTATAAAAGTATGCATAAATTATCCTAATATAAGTAGGCCTGATGGTTACGGGGTAATTTAATGTCAAATGGCGAGCAGTTACTTGCATATTTCGATGAAGAAAGGCTTAACAAAATGGAATGAAAGCACATTCGATCGAATTCCAAGGACTTCATTTAAAATTTAAGACTGTGGAAAAGCACAGTTATTACAAATCAGTTTCGAAAAAATAACAAAACACACAAAGAGAATCTTTAATTTTAACTTTGTCGATCCCTGTGAGCATTCGTGTATAAGTCGCCATGATACGTCACGAATCTCGGGTCAAATTCTGTAAAAACATTTCTTGTCTGACTGTCTCTCCTACTATTCTAAATATTCAAGTAGCAACTTGGACATGTATTATTTATTTTGTTGTAAAGCAGCGGGAGGACAGATTAAAATTGGGAGGGAGGAAATGAAGAAAGAAAAACGCTGATTTTACTTGTAAAAATCAGCTTTGTAAGACCCTACTAGGATCAGTTTATATTTGTATTTTATATGTATAATAAGATATCATTATTTAACAGCGACAATGAATTTGTTTTCAAATGCGATTAGGTCAGAAACCTGATCCAATCGCACGTAAAAAATGTTCAATGTAAAAATTACTTTTAAATTGAATGAAAGATCCGAAATTCATAATGTTCGTATTCTTCTTTGTCTTAGGGGTCGAGTCAAGGTGTTGCCGAGGGCTTAGAGAAAGGTGCGCATTACCTCCTGGCCAACAGTAGCGGTTCGTTACAACGGTATCACAAACTGTATAACTACTGTAGTCAGAAACATGTTCAGATCGTCGAGAAAAAGGTCACAGCGCAGGGCGACGACGACAGCCCCAATGGTAAGTGCTCTACACTTAACGTAATAATTTTGATTATCCCCTCCCTCAGTTTCCCTGCCTTCTGAATATCTTCGGAAATGTCTGAACAACTCAAGTCTGCAGAAAAGAGAGGGAGGAAAAAATCCAATATTTTCTAAAAGTCCTCAACACTGATTGCATCTAACGTTTTTCTTAAATAAATTTTAAACTTTAAATAAGGAAAATGCTATTTATTTTTATTATTCTTTCCCCCCACCCGTTGATTGTATGATTAATCATAATCTGTATGGATATAGATTGGAAATCCTAGCTAACCCTTAGTATGCTTCTTATTACTAAGATTGAATTTCAAGTAGTGCTTTAAACAAACATTATGGGAACAAATTGAAACGACAAATATCTTTTGGGTGTAGTAGGGAGGATGCAGCTTGGGAAAAGCGATTCAGAGGTCCTAACTTTTTTTTCATGGGGTTTCAAAGGTAATTGCGAAGGGGGGGGGGGAGAAATCAATAAAAATAGGAATAATTGAAAGTAAAAACAAATCTATTTGAACAACCAAGATTCTGTTTATACTTTAACAAGTGACATTTTTTATAAGCACATGAATAAAATATAGAGATGACGTTACGCTTTTCTTTTTTTTAGCAGTTGGAATGAATATGCAGTTGAAATGAATATTCATTGTAGAATTACCATGGGTGGCGATATTATTATTTCTTTCTTTTCCTTATGGGATTATTTCCCATTCGCAACGGGTACTGGTACCACTTACTAGGGGTGGTTGTCATGTCCGGTAACTGTTATTAGTCAAGGAACTCTCTTACAGGTTTTTAGGATCGCTGCTTTCTGGAACGAGGCCATAAGGTTCTTATGGAGGCTCATTGGATCATGCCGATGGTTGACACCATGATTGGAATGGTCATTACTTGTTCCATATGCCACATTTCTGGGACCTCCTGTCTTAGGTCTGTGCAGTTAGGCATGGCGACCAGGTTTCTGAGTTTTCTTTTTTATATGACGCCTTCTGCGTTCTTTTTTTGTAATTTCAAATTTTTGGTTAAGGTAGCATATTCACCTTCTGCCCACCCCTGAATACGCCCCTGAGTCTGTTCTGGAGGTTGCTATGGGCACAACTATGTCGATCAGGTAGTTAGCCTTTTCCTTCTTTCCGATGAGAGTTATGTCAGGATTGTATTGTTCGTGTTTAGGGCACGGTCCCAGTAGGGGTCTCTAGTACAGCCTGGAGTTCATACACGTAATACGGTACACTTTCTATTATCAACTGATGTTTTCGCTCTAGTTTCTCATGTATTATCCTGGCGAGCTGGTCATATGTTAGTGTACTCCATCTTGGTGATCACCCTACATCCCGCGGTGATATGCTGGGTTGTTTCTGGGGCGAGGTGGCATTATCGACAAGTGTCATTTGTCGCTCCGGGGTTCTTGGCAATGAAGTTCCTGGTGTTGGTTACTTGGATGGCAAGTAGGAATCCTTCAGTCTCGGGGAAAAGTCTCTCTATCTCGTGAGCAATGCGTTGGAAGACATCTTATCTATGTAGTTTTTATTATTATTTTTTTTTAAGTAGTAAGGTTTTAAGAGCATTAGCGACTAAGACCATATTGCTCCGTGTAAATTGCGTGTGTTCCATGGTCGATTTTTTATTTATTGGACGAAAAACCCGAGTTTCCTGGAGAAAACCATACTACCCTCGCCCAATACCGACTAACTCAGTCACGTTGAGAAAAGGCCCATAAAAATTCTTCCCGTCATCGACGGGACTCGAACTCAGGTCTTTTCCACCCAGTGTGGGGAGGATGGCGATTCTACCAACTGTGCTACCCACGAGGGCATCTATGATGGAGGTCATTGTAATGTCTGCCATCTCCTTGTTAAGGGTGTGAGCCGTTTGTCTATCTTTCTTTTGGCGTGGGAGAGTGTAGCGTTTTTTTCCTAGACGTATTTTTGCAGGTTCTTAATGGCCTTCCTTTTTTGTTCAGTGAGATCAGTCAAACCGCTCCTTCCTCCCTCCCGAGATATGACCAGTGTCTCGATGGCCGATTTCGGGTGGTGTTGGCGGCTCTTGGTCATTATTATCCTTGTCGATCTCATAATCTCCTCCAGCTCGGAGTTGGTCCGAGTTATGATTCCGAAGGAGTGCGTTAGTAGTAGGACTGTGACTATGTTCCCGCTATTCAGCTGTGATTTTATCAGGCTCCTGAGTCTCTGATGTCATTTCTCAGCCAGGTGGGCCTTGATCGTCTTGTGTTCGAACTGGTGAGCTTGCATCATCCACAGATATTTGCAGGTATCTTGCTCTATCATTGCTTCAATCTTTTCACCGGTCTTCTGCTGGTACTTTCGGCCGACTGGAATTCCTTGTTGCAATCTATGGGTCTTGCATTTGTGTAGGCCAAATTGCATCCTGATTTCAGTGCTGAACTCTTGCGATCTGGAGTAGTAGTAGTAGCATTTGATGCAAGAAAGCAAGTGTATGAGCTTATGCAGCATCAGCCAAAAAAAAAATCACACCATTCCCTCCAAATGCCTGTGCAGTTCCTCCTTAAATTTATTCAAACTATCAACTTCCACAACGACAGATGGAAGTTTGTTCTAGCAATTAACCACCCGCTGGCTAAAGGCAAATTTCCGCACATCTATTCTACATCTGTCTTTTCTTAATTTGAATTTATGCCCCCTTAGGTTCGTAATCTAAACAAGTGGAAGGATCCAATCAGAATTCAGCGTGCTCAACCCATTCAAGGCCTTATACACCTCAATCAGATCACCGCGCAGGTGCCTAGTCTCCAGCCACTGCAATTTGCAGAACTCAAGCCTCTCTTGGTAAGAGGATCCCTTCATTCCCCTCACCAATCTTGTTGCCCTTCTCTGTACACGCTCAAGTAAATCTACATCCTTCCTAAAATGAGGCCTCCAGACCTGTACGCAGTACTCAAGGCGTGGCCTGACCATTGCCTTATACAGAGGCATAATCACCTCCTTTTCCCTGCTAGCAAAATTCGTATATATCATTGACAAAACCCCATGACCTGCCCTGGCAGCCTGTCTGCATTGCTCAGAAAACTTCATATCTGCCTGCACAATTACTCCCAGGTCTCTTTCATTTTCTACCACCTTAAGTGTAGTACCACACAGTTGGTACGTTTCTCTGGGGTTACTTCTACCCATATGCAGTACTTTGCATTTGTCAAGGTTAAACTTCAGTTGCCACTTCTTAGCCCATCTGCCCAAATTATCTAGATCCTGTTGCAGTAGCACACTGCCATTACTGTCATTAACAACCCTGCCAACCTTTGTATCATCTGCAAACTTCGACATAAAGCCTGATATACCTTCATCAATATCATTGATAAATATAGAAAACAACAGTGGACCTAACACGAGTAGCTGTTGGAGTTTGATGCCATCTATGTACATCAGGTGAGAGAGACAGTGCACATATTTTTCTTCCTTTCTTTTAAGGTATATTCGTATTTGCTGTTGTTGAGCGATAGACATGTATATTATCTTGTGTAGGACGGCACATGAACGTCAGTTTATCTTCGCCTTGGTGTGATGGATACAGAACTCTGTAAAATGCCAGAAATGTGTGTTGTGTTGTTTCTGGCCTCTTTGTCACCAGGAAGGCGATCATCTGGAAAGTCTGCCCAATGTTCGTCTTCACCACGGGAAGGTAGGCCCGTGGTGAAGTGTCCTACTGTGGTAGACCTCGACTAGCTCGTGGGTTTGCTCCCTGTTTGTGCCATATTGCACAAACCCCGCACCCACCGGAGGAAGCGCTATACCAGTGGGAGTCTTCAGTGTTAGACAGAACGATAATGGGCTCAGGGCATCTCCCTGGAAGAATCCCCTTTAGGTTGTGATGTTCTCGTCCTTGATATTGGAGGATCACTATCAAGGACGAGATAGTGGAGGTATTCAGTGTTTCTATTAGCCAGCTATAGGGCATGGAGTTGAAGGCCTTGTGGTAGTCGATGCAGGCTGTTACAGGTTGCAGTGCTTCTTGTAGGCTTGCTTCATAACTGCCTCATCAATGGTCAGTTGCTATTTGCATCCTTTGCTCATCTGTTTAAATCCTTTCCGCTGCTCAGCCATGTTGTTCTGGCTCCAAGTGGTCTAATATCTTAGTTTTACAGCTGTTCAGGATCTTGTACTTTGTTGGAAAGCAAGTGACTGGTCTGTACTTCGCCATCTTTGTGGTTCCTTTATCGTTGGTTTTCAGATAGGTGATGCCTTGAGTCGGAGACACTGGCATTGTGTCAGGGTGCCTTATCATCTGCGAGAACTATTCTGCTATGTGCATGTGTGTGCAGCTGACCTTCTGGTACCATTGGTTGTGGATGTTATCTATTCCTGGGACTTAGTAATGGAGTGTTATACTTGTTCCTCTTGACTCTCCCAATCTGTCATCTCTTGTATATCCTTAGTTTTCTTCCGTTCTAGATCTATACAGAAGACATGGGTGCTAACTTTGCCGCTGTAAGGTTACACCAGAACTTCCCGAAGGTTCCTATAGAAGGCTCTCTGGTTTTCATCAAATATCTAGTTGTCTGTTTTCCTCAGGGCACTCTCCCTATATCGGCGAAGTCTCTTACTGAGTGCAACGCGGTTCTGCTTGGTGTCCAGGTATCCTTCGGTCCTCTGATTGTAGTTCTTGTGTTTGCTGGAGATGTCTTTCTTGAGGATGGGCTTCACTTTTGTGACAGTTTCTTTCTTCTGTTACCCCACTGATACTGGATCAGTTGGCCTATCTTCACTCTTGGTTCTATCTTCTGGTGTAGCTTTCTCTCTCAGGCTGATGGTGCCTGGTGTTTGAGTTTTTCTCTCTGTTTTGTCTCGATTTCTGTCCTCGTGGGTAGCATCGCCATCCTCCCCACACAGGGTGGAAAAGAACTGAATTCGAGTCCCGTCGATGACGGGAAGAATTTTTAAGGGCCTTTTCTCAACGTGGCTGAGTTAGTTTGTCTCAGGCGAGGGTAGCATGGTTTTTTTCCAACAAAAAAGAAAATCGAAAACAGAAAACATGCAATTCATAGACAGTATACACGGAGCAATATGGTCTTAGTCGCTGATGCTTTTAAAACCCTACAACAACTCTGGTCTTCTGTTCATCTTGGCAGATGGTATCTGTTGTTTGGGTAATCAGGTATTATTCGCCGATTGAGATCATTTGTGACTTGCTACAGGGTTCTGTTGGACCTGTGCTCCGGTATAATGTGGGTTTTTGTGGGGTATACTCCATCAAATTCTGCTAGGGCCATCTTCTATTATGGATATCATGACCTCGTATGTTTCCACCTTTGCTGCTCTGGGTTGTAGTTCTTGTACTTGCTGTTCCTCCTCCAGTTCTGATTCTGTTGTGCCCTATTCTTTCTTCTTTGTACTTGATCGCTCACATCCTGTTTGATTT
Organism: Mastigoproctus giganteus; assembly: GCF_048544385.1. Classification (NCBI taxonomy): domain Eukaryota; kingdom Metazoa; phylum Arthropoda; class Arachnida; order Uropygi; family Thelyphonidae; genus Mastigoproctus; species Mastigoproctus giganteus. Next base: position 152,918,645 of record NC_143576.1, on the reverse strand, counting down.
ATTTTTCCAGTGTTGCAGGAGCTGTCAGGTTCTTCGTGATTATGATCCTTACCTGGTTTGCCGTTCGGTGACCGGAACAGTCGGGAACCGTTCCAACCACTTGGTGTCTAGTTTCATCCTGTACATTGTCTTGTCGGTCTCTAGCTTCGTTACTTTGTAATATGCCACATGAGAACGTATTCATTTTGGTGCTTCGTTTTGGCTTTTTATTCCTGCCTGAGTGGTCACATCCAGTTAATTGGCCTTGCTCTCTTGTGCTAGCCATATGAGTGAAGGCGCCACTGCCTTTTTCTGGAGACTCCAACTTTTCGAAACGACCCCTCTACCTAAGGCTTGAATGCAAGTGACTTTATATCCTGCACCACACTCGATGCAATATGTTCAGTATTTCTACTTCTCATCTTCACTCAGCTATGAAGGTGGACCTGTTTAGCTTTGGTTTTTGCATCCAGCGGTGGTTGGTAGTTATTGGAAGCGACACTAGATGGTGTCACTGTACGTCTCAGTAATCATTTCGATCTTTTGGGAAGTAGGGCCAACGAAGCGGCTTTCGCGATTTTTTTTTTTTGCGTTGGGATTCGAACACATTAGTGGTTCGGTGTCGTAACTTGGGCTAACCGCGTCCCTCTTTATTTATCGCCATCATGTGATCACCCTTTAACGGATTTTGGCTGGAGGGCGTGTTTACATAGTTAGGCCTGAAAAATAATTTCACAAATTTAGAAAATCCTGCTAAGTAGGTGCATACAAGATTAAATTAAGCTAAACAACTTATAACACGTTTCTTCGCTCATCTGAAGGGAAGTTGATTGATCTTTTCTTGCTTCAGAGTTCACATCTGAATCTACCTATACACATTCCCAAAAATTTATTTCATGCATATTTTGTAAGCGCATAATGTACCTGGGTCGATGTTGAGATTATTGAAACACGCAGTATTTTCTGGGAAAAATCTTTGCAGACTGTTCAACTGCATTTTTGCTTTGGTTCCTCACCATATATCCTCTGTTGTATCAATAGAGGTCAAGTTCGAGCTCGACATTATTTCCATTATGGGTTTGATACTATCGATATCAAACTTATAATGGAGATAATTGTGAAACTGCATCCATCTCTTCTGCATTACGTCTTCATGTACTTCAAAAACTAAACGCAAGGTCACCATAGAATAGGAGGAGACAAGAGACCTTAAAGTGTCTAATGCCGGACGAGGAATCTTGGTATGTAACTTCATATCAGAAAGAAAGCAGAGGTAAATACAGTGGTGCCATACCAATTAAAAAAAAAAAAAATTGGGGGAATGGTGGTTGGTTTGGTATGGTTGTTAAAGACAAAGTGGGTCGCTTAGTCATCTAAGCGGGGCGACCAGATAGGAATAATTCCGAAAAAATACATGGACAGAAGAAAAACTGTGGATACAACATACTGTAATGTGCTTATAAGTTACCTGAACCAATAATTTCATAACAAACATCAGTGCCGTCGTGGTATGGTAGACATCCAGGCAAATGCCTACGGCGCCATTTGGATAGGGGCACTCCGCTGTCTTGCAGATTATTTAATTTTAATTTAATTTAAAAAGGGCGCCCAATGCTTGACTTGCATAGGGCGCAAAAATTTCTCACGATGGCACTGACAAACATCGATGAGTTGGTGTAAAGAGAGAGAGAGGAGACAGAAGAGTTGGTATCTCCTGACTGCTTCGTGTGGTGGAATGCGAGGACTGCCAAGGCTAGAGGTTTACAAAGACAAAAGAGCAAGCGTACAATAAAATATTTCACATAATCACACAAGTTTAACAGACATAGATTATAAAATTAACTCTAACTCTCTCAAATGAATTCTAACCTCTTCGTTTACGAAATCGAACAATAATACTCAGTTGTAATTCTTGTATTGTATATCTTTTGTTGTGATTTGATCCAGAAGTTTTAAAAATTATAATTACTTTGCCTTTAAAAGTCATATCTGTAAAAAGATCACTGATTAAAAAAAAAATTAGTTGAAAAATGGAAAGAAGCAAACACGAGTGAATACCTCGGTAGGTCGCACTTCGCCTTTTATTTTTTCCAGTTTATTTTTCAATCTTTTAAAACTTTCTGATGGCAATCAAGAAGGTTGGATAAGTGAGTATCTCTCCTTTTCTAGTTGCCAGGCGCTCCACGGGAGGTCATCAAACGCAGCAGGAGGGAGCTTGAACTTAGGCCTGTCGCCGTAGCAACCTCCGATAGGGTCAACGAGCAGAGGCTGTCAAGGCGAAGGTGAGATTGCTGGTAGACCGCGTGGGGTCTCCGTTCACTGATAACTAGCCTACTTTCTCGAATTGAATACAATGGAACTGACCTCCAGCGGCACACATCAAAACTTATGGCCGAACTATGTCCCTTACTTTGACGTAAAAGCTGCGGACACCACCTTCACAAGTAACATTAAGAATCACTCGCAAGCTGGATTAGTCACTATCCAACGACCTGCTTATCACATAAGTAAACGAGATGCTTTTTTTTTTTTTTTTTTTTTCTTTATAGCTGGGGACGAGCATAATAACCTGAGGCAAGATTTCACGTTTGCTTCTTTCCATTTTTCCAACTCATTTTTTAAATAGTGATCTCCTGTCTAATGCACTGAGAGCCCTGGTTGTATCTTCACTTTAATGTCTAGTTTAATCTTTTAAACTAGACATTAAAGACACAGAAACCTTGCTACTATTAATCAGCGACACCAATAGTATTGAATGCCATTATATCAAACATTCTTGCTAGTTAATATAAATATACCGTTGCTTTCTAAAAGTTTTTTTTTTTTATTCGCATATAACGTATGCGATATATATATCGCATACGTTATATTGTATGTAATACAGAACCTTAATTTAATAAACATTTCTGTTTATACTCCGGGACGACAACACAAGGCAGACGGGTTCACAAAATTGGAAATACAAGAATATCACCATAATCCCGTCAAAGTATTCCATGTATACACGCATCAAGAAAAATAATGTCACGCCGTCAATTGTGCTTGTAGGATTTGGTTTCGAAACCTTTTAAATGGGAGAGTACTAATATGCTTACCGATTTCTTTACTATGCAGTGTAATAAAAATGCCACAATGTAAACCTTTTAACAGAAAGCAGAAATGAATTAAAAAGTAAACGGTTTCTCATGCACAGCTTACTTAATACACCACTACGCGAGATGTGAAAGATTATTTAAACACCACTACGCGAGATGTGAAAGATTATTTAAAAAGGAGATAAACTTAGTGGTTAAGAAAAAAATTTAAAGACAAAAAACAGAAGTCGTCTTTTGTTACATCGGAATATATGTACTTCCTAAATTTTCTGCAGAGATCTATTACTAAAAAGAAACGTGGGGTAGCGACTGACCATACAAGTGAATCGCGCAATTCCATTTTCAGGTTCGAAAAGGTGGCAAGAAACCGGTGGTAACTAAGGAGGTGCTTTATATATATTGCAGGAATGAAACTTGAGTTAATGACGCGCTTGGCCATGCCTGGGAGTAAAAAAAAAAAAAAAGTAAACTGCAACCATTATCAATCCACTGCAGGATTGACGCCTCCTCAATGATTCATTCTGAGAGAAATGGACCATAATCTTCCACGCTGGTCCAGTGAGGCGATTGAAGCCCGGTCTACTCAAAGAGCGTGTGCTACTGCACTCCTGCTGCCTAGGAGTAGTCAACTGAAAATATCAGACTTGGAATAGGAACGTGTGCTTAAAATTCGATGTATTTTCCGTAGAACTGTTTGATGACTTAATTTATCCTATTAATAATTAAGAGGATTTTAGAAATATCAGCTCACTTGTTATTGAACTGAAAAACAAAACTGATGCTATAACTTTAAACTTATTTTCTATTTACTAGATATCAAGCAGAAACAGTTTCTCACTGATAAAACAATTTATCTGGTTAATAATGTAATGTAAATTGTTTGCATTTTATTTGGAACATTTATTATAAGGAAAAGAATTTATTTACGATGAGACCTGCATTGCAAAAAAATTAGAAATACAAGATGGTTGTAAAGTCCTTTTCCACTTTTAAAAATTAATAATTCGAAAACTATTGGTTGTATATCGAAAGAATGATTTTCTGCATTGTAATCAGTATAGGTGGAATTATTTTTAACAATGAAGAAATTAGTTCGAATTTTGACCACTAGGAGGCATATAAAGCGATTAATTTATACAAATAACACGAAGGTAAATTAGCAATAATTATTTTGTAATATGCAGTCAAGACGGGGCATTACGTCCTCCAAATTTCCGATAGAATATTCACTAATCCCCGATGGATTGCGTCCTTCAGTTCTGAAAGAGAATTGAATTGAAAAAACCTCTGTAAACATGGTGTTTCAGATATCCCCACAAAGTCTTCCGGAGTTAGCTCGGGCAATTTTGCAAGGCAGGGATGTGGAAAATGGTGACTGATAACTCGCACTTCCGGGAGCTGTTTGACATTATTGTCAGTATGGGGGCATAGCACCACTAAATAAAAATTATTATTCTTCCACGTAAACTGCACTCATTAATCTATGGGATAATTTTGATCCGCAGTAGGCATAGATATAGTGTGCTGTTAATTGCCCATGTTTCAAAATGACCTTAATGGTAAAGAAACTAATAAAAGCGTTTCACGTAAATTCACACCATACTGCAACCTTTAATTAATGGATGGAGCGATTCCCCAACGTGCACATGAGGGTTTTCTCTTGGCCAAATTTAACAATTTGTACCTACCATATATATCCATCAAGGTGAAAGTGTGCTTCATCCGTCCGTAGGATGTTAAATAACCGTTCTGTCTCCTGCGCTGCCTTGTCAATCATCCACGGGGAAATCACGATAGCTTTTGATAGTCTTGTATCGATGCAGACGTTTCCCTGTAATTTCTAGAGCACGCATGGCGAGCATTGGGTAAGTAATCTCAACGAACTTGATCAGGTTTATTGTTGCCTCACCAATTCTCTGAATCACTTCTTGTGATACCGAACGGATGACCGCTCCTAGGCTATGTAGGTAGGTAGTTAGGTAGCCTTCTTCAAAACTCCGTACAATATTTAATATGGTTCTTCTGGAACAAGAAGGGATCGAGACGTTTTTTGCCTTTAATACGCTCTAAGTTACTGCAATAACATTCTCACTATTCTTGTAATAAAATTTACTTAAAAGTGCTGACTGGATTTTGTTACTGAAGTTAGGACTTTTAGTTTTTTTACCTTGACGACGGAGACTTAAGACCATAAAAAGCACCCGAATTCTCTAATCTCAGGATCATTCCTTTTTGTAACGAATGCAAAACCTAATTTGTTTATTGGGTGAATAAATCGCTTAGCCTGCTTGTAAAATTTTGAATTAATTTTTGTTGTTTAAAAAAAACATTTTATAGATTACAATGGAAAAAAAAAAAAAACTTTCGTACAATCTACAGTTCTTGAGTTATTAATTTTTAAAAGTGAGAATGGATTTTATAACAAAGTACACGGTACACTATATTCAAAGAGTTTTTCTGCATGGATCTACCCCGTGTTTCGAGACCCCAATTATAGGGGGGGGGGGCAAAAGTAAAACAAATAAATAAATATTCTGTTTATACTCCGAACAGAGAATATGAGAAACAGTACCGTATTTAGCAGTCACGGGCTTGAACCCCGGTCACTCAAAGCATGCGTACTTAAGTACCCTCGCGATGACTACTGGGCTACGGCTGCCTTCTAGCAAACAGTAAACGGGCTAGCTATTCTAACGATTGTCCAAAGGGTAAAATAAATAAATTTTATGTTTTACTCCGGGACGACCATACTGTCAAAGGGGCACACAAGAGGCATCAGGTATTTAGTAGTCAAGCGAGCTTGAACGACAGTCAGTCAAAGTCACGCCGGACCATTTGGCTACAGCGGCCTGTGTTGAGGGTCCACTTAGCCTAAAAACATGCATTTATATTTTAACGCTTTTAAAGATCGTAATAAAAAATTGTGTTTAGAAAATATATCCCCTCTCCCGGGGAAATATTTGAAATTTGTAATAGTATTACACTGCATAGTATTTTTAACATATATAAAACAATTTTTTCAGTTTCGTAATTCCAGCTCAACACAGAGGCTCCAAGTAGCGGGCTCTGGGGGACAGGGGCTCAGACGACCCTGTATTAAACCACATGAAATAAGCTTTTATCAACAACAACAGTCTTTATTAATTCTAAGTTGTTTTGTAAATGTGTTGTTGTATATTACAATTCAAAATAGTTTATTATATATATATATATATATATGGTTTCCTTCTGTTTAATTATTTCATTTTTAATTCTACTCTTAAGTTCTATTAACGTCTTACAATTAGGCTCTTTTGCAAAATCGATTTTACCTGTGAAAAGTAACTCCTAGAGTTTTCTAAAGATCCGTTGGTGTAGCCGAAAGCTGATAAACAGGTTGACACGATGAACAAAGTTATTTATTTCAATATTTACAATTTTTTCAGTTTCGTAATTCCAGTGCTTTGTTGCCAGTTGACTTAAGTGACGTTTCATTTCCTTAGATCCTATGGTAAGAGGCAGCTATTTGTGAATGGATAGTGTTTATATTAAAATTCAAAAAGAAAAACTTTACTTAAAGGGACAGCTATGGATGAGGAAATGTGATGCTTTAGGCACCCATGTTCAACGCATGTATGGAACTCTACAACTAGAGGGGATTTACGACCGCTGTGAGATATAGGGGCAAAACCTTGAACCCAATGTCAGACATTTTAGGGATGCCGTAACCTTCCCCTAGTTCCTTGTAATGGGTGATATTTCTTCCCCTCACAGAGGATAAAATTTTCTTCAGATTGAGGATATTTCCTGAATGGAGAGGTCATGAGGTTTGCAAACTTATTTGGGCACGTGGTGGGATGACCCAGGAAGACTAATTCATTCATTAGTGTCGCAAAAAATCCGTGGTATTTCTAATATCTGTTGGGCTTAAGAAATCTAAAAACGAGGGAAACATTTTGTAATTATTTTCTTGTTTCCCAGAGATTATTAGATTTTTATATATTTATTTTTTTTTAAATAAAACGCGTTTACTACATTTTACCACCCAAATTGTAAATAGTAGTCACAGTCGCTTGGAGACCTCAAATTGAACTCCTTTATAAGGGAAGATATCTATGAATAGCCATGTTTTGCAATTTTTTTTTTTTTTTTTTTTGTTGCGTTTCAAAAATACTTTGCTTCGTGTCTTAATTGGAATAATCTTTTAAAAGATTATTTCACTCACTTCGGCGTGAATTATGGATGCTTAGACCTCCGTTTCTTCACACGAAACTTAGAGTAGCGAATTAAATTCGAATTTCAACCCTTGATAAAATTCACAGTTTATAGTGATTGTATGAGGATGTCTTAGTTGTTTCCCTTGGAAACTTCTGTTATGCTAAGTGGATAAAGCAATGGGCAATTTTCATTACGTCTTCATAGCAATTCTTTCATTTTTGCTGCTACACCAAAATAACTGATAACTAGGGTTCGGATTTTTATGTATTATCATATTCATTTTTCGTTTACATAAAGGCATGAAACTTAGTGTGTCCTCAGAAACTTAGATCCTCAGACCATGTAACATGGTCTGAGGATCCTAAAGAAGCGTGTTTGTAATTTCATATTTCATCATATTTTATACTCGTCGACATAAAATTTCCATATTTCGTCCTACGATAATTGACATTATTTATCAAATTAGTTTAAAATATATTTCTAAAAAACCATGGGAATTTACATTTAATCATTTCACATTCTTGCATGCCCGGGCACGAGCGGTTAAATCCCAGTTATTTTGATTGGCTCTTTAGTCACTCACAATTTAAAACTTTACTGAGTTCAACGAATTATTCGTTCTTTCTCTCAATTATTCGAAAAATTTGAGCTTTTTAGAAAATGGATTTCTTCTGTGGTGAAAGAAGCGTCCAAAGACCACATACCGAACGGATGGAAAAATAATATATTGCAACGCATGAAATAAAGAGGTACGTAAATTAATTAATAAATATAATATCGGTGTAGATAACTCTTAAAGAACAACTACGATAGTAGTGTGAAAGGCATCGTTGCGTCTGTATCTCATATTGTTCTCTTCCTTCACAACGAGTTGCCATGTATTGCACTACCTCGAATAAGTAACGTTTCACTAATAGAGAAGTCTATTATTACTTATTCTCAGTGAGTACCACCACGCAGACGGCACCGTTTCAAAGCTAGTTGACTTTGAAAGTAACAATAGTCTTCTCTATTAGTGAAGCGTTAATTATTAGAGGTAGTGCAATACATGGGCAACTTTCAGAATCAGTAAAACGTATGGTTTTATTCGACATATCATTTGACTCATCCATCTGAATTGTAGTTTGTTTTGTCTTTTTGGATCAACCGGTCTTCAGTGTCTGCGGATACTGTATATTTGGGAGTATAAGTCCATTTCTATTTTTTGTCTCGAAAATTCGTTCTAATCATGTATTTATCATAAGTCGACCCCTTCTTTACTGTCACCTTTCGTATCTGGCATAGTGGTTCTTAATCTGCATTAAGAACCACTGTGTACTCTTTAATTCAATTAATTCTGCTCTTTCTTTTAAAATTTCAGATTGTGACATTTTATTATACTGCATAGTAAAGTGTGCAGTATAATAAAATTCAACAAAGCGGTGGTTATACGGCAGTCCTTTGATAGATAACTGCAAATTCTGGTTCCCCTCCCCAGCCAAATTGCCAATCGACCCACGTGATCTTTAATCAAGCATACCAAACAAGCCACCGGAGCTCCTACTCCTTGTCTTTCCCCGCACCGCCGCAGCTGGCAGTATAGTAGCTTCACCACGGCTGATGGAGATACTAACTTGAGATGCACGAAATACGATCAGAGCACAAAACGGGAGTAAGAAAAATAGTTGGCTGCGAACCTGGAAAACTGTCTCAAAATTTTTTACCGCGAATAGGCAGATGGCTAATGGAAATAGCGCGAACTGAAAGTTCTTACGTCGCGCTGCGTTTAGTTTAGACTAGTTACTACGGGTAGGTAGGGATATTAGTTTAACTGTTTCTCGCTAGGTAATGAGAACTTATACCTGCGTGGAGTTTAATTTCTTAAAGAATGACAGATTATTCTCAGACGTTTCGTGGTACTTCGTGTACCACTTCTTCAGCGACTGTAAAGATAGCGGAACTGGTAATATGATTTACATAGAGTTGTTAACTTTTGATTGTACATTATTACACGTTAATTTGATTACACATTTCTTATTTGTTAAGGTTTAGTCTTGAATTAGATAAAAAAAAAAAAAAAAAATAGCTATTAGCAAACATTGCCGGCAAAACAACCGGACATACTTGAAAATACCGTAATGGCGGCAACTCTATCCTTGCACCAGGCATAGGGCGCCTCCGTAGCCAGGTGGGCAGCAGTGCGTAGCACACGCTTCTTGATTAGACCAGGGTTCGAGCCCGTGACCAACTACGGAGGATGCGGAAAGGTCAGGGAATGACCACCGCATATCCCTGGAGCAATATGGCCTAGTTGCTAATGCTCCTAAAATCCAAATAACAACAACAACCAGGCATAGAAAGCTAGATCCGATTTTGTTATTTGGCCGTGGGCTGTGTTGTATTGATGTTCTTTAATTCTTTTGAACAATCTTCTACCGGTTTGTACAATATATGATTTTTGGAAGCAAGCTCTTCGTCAGGGATGAACTGGGGAGGGGGGGGTACCCATATTTTTTTGGCTATGTTTTTAATCTGTTCGCTAATTTGGAGGACATACGAGATGTACTCTTTTTTTCTGGTTCTTTGTTTAGATGCCTGCGTGTTGAGATGTTTTGTTTTCGTGGATACCCGTTGTTTTTAATGTTTGGGGAATTCTGTTGATTTCTGTGTTGAGTGCTTGATAAGGATTCTAAGGATGAAACTTTTAAGAATGCTTACTTTTGTGTTAATGGGGTGTTTAGAATTGAACTCCATAATACATCTTGTGTCTGTTGGTTTGCTGTATATTTCTAGTAAGAGAGAGTTATTATGTTTCTTTAACAAGAGATCTAGGAATGATATGCTATTGTCTTTTTCTATTTCAAATTTTATGCATGAATGTACAGTATTAGGTAGTGTATCTACCCAGTATATGGGTTTTAGAGGGAAATTGTCTAAGCTATGTCTTCAGATGCTTTCGTTAATATCTGAAGGATCTTAACGAAATCTCTAGGAGGGAATTGCCCATGCTTGGTTCGACTTTTTGTTTGTACAGGATTTTGGAGAATTTGAAGCAGCCTTTACCAACGGATAGATCAATTAATTCCAGGATATTTTCTGGGGGTTAATGTGTCTGTGTTGATAATTTGGCCGATTTGTTGCTGTATTATGGTGTTTGTTTCGTCTAAGGAAATATTGGTAAACATGTTGTCCACGTTTAACGAAATTCACAGATCGTTGTTATTCAGTTGTACATTCTGGAGTTGTTTGTGTAGGTGATATGTGTTTTTTTTTTTTTTTTTTTAATGGATCTTTGGTTATTCGGAAGAATTGGGGTAATTATACTAATTAACCACTGTGCTGAATTGTGTCCATGGCAGTTTTCCCATTGAAAAAACCACCTTGCGCACCATGCTGCTAATAGAATATTTGAATAATAATAATAAAAAAATAAATAAAATTGAGCACAAAAGTAACAACCAGTGGCGTAACTTGGGCGGGGGGGGGGTAAAACTCTCGCATTGTTCCGCCACTTTGAAGCTGACCTTTGCTTTAAAAGTAGTTTAGAAAATATGAAGCAGACTTGGACAATTATTTTTTAAATATGTTATCTGTTCATAATTTTTAATGTATCCCCCCCACGTCCTGAGACTATAGTTACGCCTCTGGCAGCAACCGTTTTTAAAAGAGAACATGTGCTCTTTAAGAGTACGTTCGATAACCCAAGGCAGATGTCAATAAAATTTCGTGGACCAGCATTTGAGTAAAACTGGACAGCAGAACATTAATCAACTTGGAGAAGTTTAAATATTGAACTGAAGACTACATTTCACGAGGCCCCTTAAAAGATAGTACTTTGACTGAATAATTTTAAATAATGGAAACCTTTCTGCAGTCAGTGTCTACTAAAAATACAAATATTGAAAGATAAAATGCATTTACAAGTGACACGAAAAGCAAAATAAGTAGTTAATGAACGCAGTGCGTTACTCTTAAGGCATCCCATCGGCAGGAAAATTTGTTATTGATTCCAAAAATATTCTACGTAAGCATTGAAATTGTGCAATGGATCAGGGCTCCTGTTCCATATTTATAGTAATATTTCTACGGCAAAGTGGGGATGGAATGCTATGAAATCGAGCTTAGATCCATCCCAGGGGCCAAGGGAATATATGTTGGAAATCTGGTAGCAATTTACGTTTTTCTTGTCAATTAATGTGAAAACATACTTTCATTTATGCGATTTATGGAGGAAGGGGGGGTCAGCGAAAATCATAACTACATCTGAAAATTTTCCAAAGACCAACAGAAGACAAGTTGAAAATTTGGCCTATATAAGAATTTTCGTTCTAGAGTGATACACGAAATATACTTTCGTCTATAATCTACATCAGTGGTTTTCAACCGGGGTGCCACGTAATTTGGGTTTAAGTTACTTAAACTTATTTTTTAAATTTATATGTTTATTTCATTATAAAAAGGTGTACAGTATCTTTTTAATTTTGTGGTGATCTATAATTGATGTTTACTTAGTACCTATATATATGTAATTTTTCTAATTATATTATTGTAATAACTATCATATAACACATACAGACAGACAGAGAGAGAGATCTAACAGGCAGAAAATTGAGTAGATTGAGTAGGGGTGCCGCAAAATAAAATAAATTACTTAGGGGTACCGTTATTAAAAGGTTGAAAACCACTGATCTACATGAATAGATTTCTGTGGTCAGGGTGAAGGGTGCAAGAGATGCTATGATTGATCTTAAAAGCTTACGAGGTGTCAACGAAACATACGCTGAAGATGTAATATTGATTGAACTTCTTTATTAAGTAAATAAAATAAATAAATTTTCTGTTTATACTCTGGGACGACCAAACAGTCAGAGGAGTTTACAAGATAGATAGAATACAAGAAACAGCATCGTATTCAGAAGTCACGGACGTGAACCCCGGTTACTCAAGGCACGTGTACTTATTCCCCGCGCGCCTGACCAGTAGGCGTCTAAACCTCGTACTTCTATTACAAGTTAGGTAATGTACGCAATGCTCTACATTTCAGGCAAATTTAATCGTCCCCCCTGCAATTAACCGAAGTGAAAAGTAAATATAGCTATCTTCAATTTATTTATCAATTAATAACTATAGAACTCTATAGTTTATTCTCGAAACTTAGAGCCAATTTAATTACAACTGTATAATACTTGCTACTCTTCCCATACAGTATATACTTTAAGTCTCTTTATATGTCGAGAGTCTTACAACATAACGATACAGGCGAAGCGTGCATGGAACTGTCTAAAGTCTAACAATACTGCAATAAATCTATGAATTTCTTTTTTCCGTACAAATTGTATAGGAGAGGCAAAACAATAAAATTAAATTAAAACAAAATAAAATAACTGCCAGATTTCAATGAAATTTGGTTTGACTCGATAAATCTTTCTATATGAACTAAATATAGAATTTCATGAAAATCCGTATACTGGTAGTTCCTCTCTTACAGGTGGACGGACAGACATGGTGAGAGCAATAGGCATATGCTAACGCGCTTAAAAAGGGATTTCTTACAGTTGAAATACCATAATAATGATACAGTTCTATCAGTTGTTGTTCTGAAAGAATTGGGAGGGGGGGGGAGTGTTGGACGTCAACTATCACCAGCGCTGAGGCCTAGGGCCCAAAGATCAATTGAGCTCTCTGGGAGGTCATAAATTCCACGAGGCCCCCATACCTGATCCGTTTATCGAAGCGAGGTTACAGTTTATCATGTCCATTTTATGCGTTTCCCAGGTTAAAGGTACTTTATGGCTGGTGGCACTTATCGAGTCTTAGCTCCTCGCTTTTTCGCATTTATAAAAATGCGACAAGAGCCATGGTTAGCACAAGCTCTATGGCAACAAAGCTACTCAGATACCACCTATCCGCAGTTAAAGTGAAAACTGTTTTTGTTTCACTTATTAATTTCTTTAAAGTTTACTGTTCATATGCTAAGGAGGGAGGGGGATGTTATCTTTGGGTATTTCAATACTTTTTGATGCTGCTAATCAGATGAATTTGAATGAAACAAAAGCCAGGCGGATAAGATAAAAGGGAAGGTAAAAAAAAATCTTATTTATCCATTCCTGTGGTCTTGATTTCTAGCATATCTATAAAACAAGTACCCCATAATAAAAATTCGCACTTAATGTTCGATTATTAATTAAAATACTGACTTACATTTCTGAAATTAACTTTTATAATAAATTTTTGAACTTCAATATATATATATATATATATATTTTTTTTTTTTTTTTTTTTTTTTTTTTTATCAGCGAATTTAACTAAAAAGGGTTTAGGGCTGAAAGTCTCAGACTAGGGGAAATTTATTACAGAACAAGTTAGTGCAAAGCATCTTTTTGGTAGATCTCATATTGTGAATGCCTTCACAATGAGTTGCTCTAATATTGCACTCGAATAAGCAACGCTTAATGTTAGTTATTCTCGGCGGATGCTACCACCCAGACGGCACTGTTTCGAAACTTGTTGGCTTCTCATCGGTGGGTGGGTAGGTTCCCCGGTGATATAACGAGTGACAACCTAGTTAAGAAGTTTAACTCCACAATATGAGAGATGCCAGACGGGTGCAATATTAAAGTACTAAACTCTCTTTAGTACTTTACTGTTTTACTTCTTTACTTTTTTTTTTAGTATGTACTTTACTGTTGCACACCGTCTGGCATCTCTCATATTGTGGAATTAAACTTCGTAACTGGATTGTCACTCATTGTATCACCGGGGTATTTACCCGTCCACCGATGAGAAGCCAACAAACTCAGAAACGGTGCTGTCTGGGTGGTGGTATCTGCCGAAAATAAGTAACATTAGTCTTCTCTACTGGCGAAGCGTTGCCTATTTGGAGTTAGTGCAATAGCAGGACAACTCGCTGTGAAGGCATTCACAATATGAGATGTGATAAAAACGATGCCATTTCACCTACTTCATGATTTACTATGAACTAAAATGATGATCGACTCCCCCCCCAAGTGTAGAAGCAGTGTAATCCGCGAGGTTATGTTTGAAATTTATTAGGTATATAGATATATATATTTTTAAAAACAAGACTATTCACAGCATAAAATTAAATTATTACAACCTTTAGTGTAGGATGTAGTATTTTTCTTATCTTATTTTTATCATTTTATTCTTTTAAATTTAAAAGGGGATCTCAGTTCTCTGAAGTTTAAGAACCCCTTCCCCCATCCCAGCAGAAAATGGACAGTAGTAAGGTTCTTCCTTTTGTGATTCATATTTTGTCGACTCTTTATTGTGATGCTCATTAATTTTAGGCTTTAAGGCCAAGGTAGTTCTTGAATGCTTTAAAGAACGGGTAGCGCACAATACTATCAGCTTTATACCAGGAATGAGTAGAAAGTCTTCCACAATCCATTGCAGCAGTCATTGTGACCTGCTGACAAACTGAGATCCTCCAATCATTTCGAACAGGGCCATTAATCTTTTTAATGGCCTCAGATTTCATATTTAGTCGTTCACTGACCATGTTCGTTTGCCACTTTTCTGGATCTTGGTTATATGCTCTTCTGATTGATTTCATTTCCTTACTGAGTGTTAAGTCTGTTAAAATTTTCTTATGGTTTCACGTGTTCGTTCAACAAATAACTTTATATAATAATGCGTTCCACAAAACACACTACAGAACTTGGCATTTCCTTTTCAGATATAATGCTAAGTAGTGATTAAACAAGTTGCATCATGCTTATACGAGATAACGGGTTATCCTTCCACATGATGATGATGTTCCCTCGCAGCTAGTACAGTGGGAAAAGGCACGTCAATGTCGCGAGGAATTTTGAGTTTTTTTTTTCTTTTTTTTTTTTTTCAGAACGTGGTTCAATTAGTGTCACAGGAGAGGTTGCATGGTTTCCTCCCTGGAAACTCGGGTTCTTCTCCAATAAAACAGGCAAATCGTCCGCGGACAAATTTTTAGACAATATATACGGCGCAATATGGTCTAAGTCGTTCAACAACAACCTGATGCTGCGATCACAAGTGTTTCACATCCCTGTGCTTCTTAATAAATCGGTAATAATAAATTCTCATTAATATTTGAACTACTCTCGTGAAAGATACCAGATCTGCTAAATCAAAAAAGCAAGATACCTCCTTGTAACGCGGACGCGTTTTAAGGATATGTGTACCCGTTATGAAAGTTTATTTATTATTAGTTGAAGTAACTACTACTACTGCAAAAAAAGATATAAATACATCATCTATCATCGTTTCGCTATTCCACGGATCGACGTATGAAAACTCGCCACCATGCCCTCTCCGTCGTTGATTTCACTCCAATTTCCTCCTCTCTTAATGACATCGGTCTTTATCATGTCCTGCCATCTCATTCTTGGTCTTTTGTCCCTTAATTGTAAATCAAACGTTCTTCTTGGCAAACGCCTCTCGTTCATCCTCTTGACATGTCCAAACCATTTCAACCTATTCTGGAGTTTTTCAACCTGAATTCTCTCCCTAATCACATCATTCTTGATTTTGTCGCGTCTTGTCTTTCCGGCTATGCTCATCACAAATCTCATTTCTGTCCCCCTGAATTCTGCTTTCATCCTTTTTCCTCATAGTCCAAGTTTCAGATGTATATGTCAGAATTGGTATTGTAATAGGCCTGGCCTGATATATAGCCTTCTTACACTTCAGTGGTATGTTCCTGTTCCAGATCAGATCTCTTGTCTGCCTATAGAAATTCCCACCCGCTTGTATCCTTCTACTTATTTCTTTGGCTATTACTCTGTCTTTGTAATGTATCCGTCAACCTCGCCACTCCTCTTTAGAACCATTACTTCGCTCTTCTCCTGACTGAAAATCAGTCCATATATATATTCCAATTAATCAGAGAGATAAAAAGTAATCAAAATATAAGAAAAAAATTGTAGAAAAGCTAACATCGGTGGCAGCAAAAAAGCACAATCCACTACATGTTGCTTACAATAAGCTAAAATAAGATATTTGCCAGCAGCACGGCAAACCAGTAGAGTGAAAAAGAACTCAACGAAATAAAATAACAATAACAGAAAAATATATAGGGGGGGGATAAAAATATATATTAATATAAATGATATAAACAACTAAAAGTAAAATTGTCAGGACGAATTAATGACATCAGCTTTGATTAAACATTACATACGTCTGTTAAAATATAAGAACTGTTTTTTATTTTTAACTGTATAGCTTAAGCTATAGTCACTGTAATTAGCAAAGTCATACTTAATCAAATATTAACAAAATAACAAATCAAAAGTATCAAAATGTCATTACTGCATAAGGCTTACATTGAAAGGCACATCAACTTGCGGCTAGCGCCTCTCAGTATATGCCATCAATAACATGAGTCATCTGTTTCTGCGAGTTATATGCCAGTCTCACCTTATTAATATATACTAAATATCTTTAAGATAATTTTTTAAGATTAAATGTAAGTTAAGAATAGCATCATTTGCTAAACGGGCAAAATATGAAACTCGCAATTAAAAAAAAAAAAAAAAAAAACCAAGAAACAGGCAAAAGGAAAAGGAAACAAGAATAGTAGTAGCGCCTCAATTTATGAGGGAAATTGAGGCGCTACTACTATTCCTGTTGCCTTTTCCTGCCCATTAAGCTACAGAAACACTCGTGTAAATATTCTAATAATGTAAGAGTAAAGCTATCTGTAGGGCTAGCAGTTATATTTTGCTAGTCAGCCGTTCGATTTTTTTATTGCGAGTTTCATATTTTGCACGTTTAGAAAATTATGCTATTCTTAACTTAAATTTAATCTTAAAAATTTATCTTAAAGCTATTATGTATACTATATTTAGTATATATTAATAAGGTGAGACTGGCATATAACTCGCAGAAACAGATGGCTCATGTTAATGGCATATATTGAGAGGCGCTAGCCCCAAGTTGACGTGCCTTTCAATGTAAGCCTTATGCAGTAATGACATTTTGATTAAGTATGACTTCGCTAATTATAGTGACTATTAGGGGACTTGTAGGTTATGGTTATACACATATCTTAGGCTATACGGTTAAAAATAAAAACAAAAACATAGTTCTTATATATATAAAAAAGACGAAGTAAGCGAAAACAGTGCAAAATGATTCAGAAACAAGACTATCCTCTAAATTCAGGGCGTTTGGTCATCATATATCAGAGGCATAGAGAGAAAGTAGTACTCTATCTCATATCAGCAGTGACTCTACGTAGCAATGATCATAATATATTGATGTAGGCGCTATATAGAGATATAACTACTGCTAAGGATAAATGGAAAGGATTTTGCTTAAGTAATTACAGATTACTGTGATCACTTCCTTCGCCAACTAAGAGATATAATTCAGGGTGTAGACTTAAATGGATGTCGTATGAACTGATGAGACTAATGGCAGAGAAAAAAAAAAAATGTATGGGATGATTATAAATTAGGAGGGATCATGACATCCTACAGTACGTGCAAGCTAGTCTGCAATCATGAGAAGTCCTTGGCGAAGAACTAATGTTAACAATAGAAGGAAAGGGACGAACAAGATATGAATAGCATAACTAGTGACGATCCTGTTCAGGGTGCTGACAAACCTACATTCATGCGCGAAGAAGTTTTTGGAGATGGGAACATCAGAACGTGAAAGAGAAATTGCTGAAGCTAAAAGTAAATAAGACACGTGGGACTGATGCGATCTATCCAGTTATAGTAAGAGACGCAGCAAAAGAGATAACCAAATCTTTGGCCACAATTGAGTGGCCCATTGGATTCAAGGGAGGTTCCTATAGACTGGAGGTGTGCAAATGTCTCTCCAATCCACAAGGGGGAGGGGAATCAAAGGGCAACGTGATAAATTATAGACTTGATTTCTGTTACAGGAAAAATAATGGAGTCGGTGGTTAAAGAAGTATTGCAGAACCATCTTAATAGGAATGGAATTATATTGGAAGTCACAGCGTGGGTTTTTAGTGGGGGGGGGGGAAATCCTGTCTGATCAATCTGATTAGCTACTATGAAGCAGTAACAAAGGAAGTGATGTAAACAATAATTTTGACATCGTATATTTTGATTTTAGTATAGCATTTGACACTGTTCCACACGAGAGACTGCTGTACAAATTAGAGCAATGTGGCATTAGGAGAAAGTTACTGCTATGGATAAAGAGATAGTTGATTGGCAGAAGACAGAGGGTGGTTATAAATGGGCACACTGCTCTTTTTGGATTAATGTTATTAGCAGAGTAGCTTAGGATTTAGTGCTGGGTCCCTTTACTGTTTACAGCAGGGGCCCCGCGCTCAAAACGTCTAAATAAATATCATCTGCGTCTTTACCGCATTTCTATCAACGAGCCTACCGCGTCTTAATGTCTAGTTACCCAAGAGCATTTGGAGTCGACTTGAAAATTGCTAGAAGTAGAGCTTATACTTTATTCTACTAACGTAACGTGTTTAGAAATATTACAGTACATCTATACGAAAAATTTAACAGAATCATACCCAAATGTCGCCATAGCCTTAAGACTGATTTTAAATAATTTTTAACTGGAATGGGATCTTTCATTCGATGCCACTGTGAGACTTAATATATCTTGCACAATTATGTTATGTTTTCAAAGAAAAATATGACAATACATTTAGTAGTTCAACTAGGGGAAGAGCTAAGGCATCCCACATCGTTCTTTGTTCAAATCTGAAGCGGGTTTGTTTTAAAAATAGTTTAGAAAATGCGAGGGATAAATTTCATGGCAAATGAAAACCTTTTTAAATGCTGTATGTATTAATACATATTTAAATACTTTTACAATGGTCATTGTAAGAAGTACCGATATTTTAGAGGTAAATTTCGAACTCCATCCAAATTGGGATTCGCGTTGCGCCCATTGTTGTGTTGTAAAGTTTGAAAAAAGTATAAATAAGTTAGCAACTTTTATCATATTGAAACTGCAAATATTTTTGCCTATTTTTCGTCTTCACAAGTTGCAATTGCCATCTAGCGAGAAAATAAAGTACTATTTATCAATAACCACATACCATGTTTACGGCCTTGAATCTGTCTGACTTTTATGTCGTTGCAAACTGCTTCTTTCCTTACAAGTTTTTGCGTTTACGGTCCGATTCACACGGAATTTTATAGTGTATGTGAGGCGATCCTAAGGAATCCCAGGGAAAAAAAAAAATAATAATAAATAATAAATAAAGCTGGGGGAAAAGGCGACAGAAAGAAAAGTTGAAACCGAAAATGTTTACAAAATACAACTCAATAAGAAAATAATTTAAATATAAATGCAATACTCTACAATACCTAAGTAGTCCAAATTAGAATTTCTTAACCCAGATTCAGTCCCAGTTCATATATAGACCACCCATAACAGGAAGTAATGCTATTTGTAAAAATGTTATGATGTTTAAACAAGGGTTTATGGGGGGAGGGGTTATCTTTTACTCCCAAAGGTTGTTGGATAACAATCTGAAAAGTGAAATTTTCAAATGTTCCACACTATTCATGGCAAATGAATAATTCAGATTCATTCACTATTCCAATTTTTAAACAAGAGATTATATGAAAGGAATATATATTCTTCAGTGTGATTGTTTGTTTGTTGTTTGGTTTTTAGGAGCATTAGCAACTAAGGCCATATTGCTCCGGGATATGCGGTGGTCATTCCCTGACCTTTCCGCATCTTCTGTATTTGGTGATGACAGGCTCGAACCCCGGTCTAATCAAGAAGCGTGTGCTACGCACTGCTGCTCCTTCCCACCGGGCTACGGAGGCACCCTTCAGCG
The DNA here is from genome assembly GCF_048544385.1 of Mastigoproctus giganteus. Classification (NCBI taxonomy): domain Eukaryota; kingdom Metazoa; phylum Arthropoda; class Arachnida; order Uropygi; family Thelyphonidae; genus Mastigoproctus; species Mastigoproctus giganteus. Next base: position 152,898,599 of record NC_143576.1, on the reverse strand, counting down.
TGATATTTCATTGTCAAACTGAAACGAAAATGATTTTTTTTAATAAAAACCTCAAGCATGAATGGTATTAGAACCTATAGTACTTATACCGTGCATAGGTTGATTCTCCACGGCATAGGGCAGAATTTTACAGAATGTCAATATGTCATATGACATTTATTGTTCCAGGAATGACCAACAGTTCAAGCCCAAAGCACAAGAAACAATCCCAAATGTAACACCACCTCCACCAAATTTCACATTTGGGATGACATACTCTGATAAATGTTTTCTGGACATCTGCTAACCCAGACATGGCAGTCAGATTTGAAAATTGTGTACTGTAATTTTTCACTCTAGCACAACTTTCTAATAATTCCAGGGATCAAATACAGGTTGTGCACCAGGGGCAAGTTGATGCTGTCATATTTGCAGATTCCTGTTGTATTAACATCAGTTCATGTTGCCTTTCTGAACACCATGTTTGACAGTATCCTGATGGGATTTATGTGAAATTCTTCTGATTGCTTTCCATTTGTACTGTCCTAGTTGAATGCTTCTTGTCTGTAATAGCACCTTGACACTTCCATTAGCCACTGTTGATTTGGGGTGTTGCAGTTTTGCTATAGTAGCAAGAAGATTAATTACTAATATGCATCCTATGATGTAAGCACCAGATATGAGCCCCTGGGGTGAAAAGTGTCACATTTTGGTTGGAGGAGCATAAAATTGAGGCTAAACATTTCTCATGGCATGCACAATCACCAGACTTAAATGTTATTGAGCTGCTGTGGGCATTTTTGGTGAGGGGAGTGAGCAGATATCCTCCAATTTCATCACTCAAGGAGCTTCAAATGTTCCTCCATGAAGGATGTTTCAATATTCCTCTTCAAGATTTATTTGAATCCATTCCACATAGAATACAAGCTGTTTTAAAAGGAAAGGATTTAGTAAATGCAGTGGTCTGTCTTTACACAAAAGTCGTCACAATGAATTTCAGTGGTATTGTATACTTTCAACAAACAACATCCTTCCCCCCCCCACTTGTATTAGTTTTGATAGGTCAATCTGCCATTTATTGCAGTGGTCACTGTGCCAGTTCAGACAGTTACTAAATAGCAGATTAGCTTTTTGGCAAGCAATGTGATTTCTAGAAGGTTAATCTGCCATTACCTACTAGTTTCAAACATTCATGTTTGAAAGCAGTGCAGTACCACAACAATTCTTAAAGGCAAAGTTTGTTCTGTGGTTCAACACCTCATTTGTAATACCTACCTATGACACTGATATTCACACTAATACATCCATGGTAGTGGTAAGAGGATATATATATCACATAGACCATTTCAAGAAAGCTTGTTATGTAATGTATAAAATAATAGAAAGGGCAATTTTTTTAAGAACACAGTGAGTTGCAGTTTTTGTGAGTCATCATTCCAAGGACTCCCCGGAAATCAGGGACGATGATAGGTGCATTACTAGGTTTACCAAGTGCCCTGATTTACACGGAAAGGTGTTTATATATTACATAACAAGCTTTCTTGAAATGGTCTGTCAGACAACTAACAGACCATTTCAAGAAAGCTTGTTATGTAATGTATAAAATAATAACTGGGAAAGGGCAATCTTTTAAAAACATAATGAGTTGCAGTTTTTGTGAGGCACCTTTCCAAGGACTGTCCCTGGAAATCAGGTAAACCTAGTAATGTACCTATCATCTTCACCATGTCCATCTATCCATATGAAGCAACTTGACTTGTAGTAGATGGATTTTCATAAAATTTTATATTTGACTATTTATAAAGATAGAGACATGGCAGAGAAGAAAAATGCATTGGATGCATATAAATTATCACGCAGTACAGAAGCTTATAGAAGATATTATCATTAGCCATATGGTGCAAGGAAGCCTGAGGCTTATGCTGCACCATCCAAAAAAATAATTTTTTTTTTTTTTTTTTTGAGAGAGAGAGAGAGAGAGAGAGAGAGAGCAAGGGTCAGAAGTAGAAGGGAATCACCAAGAAAACGAAGAATGATGATATCCAGCTCAGGATCCTGGGTGTGCCAAGCCCATACTCACCAGATGTGAGCCCCATGGTGTGACATCTGGTGAGTATAATAATAAACTAGTTTCTAATTAAGTCACAAAGGAGGTTAGGCAAACTAAGGCACATTATGTGAAATCTTTAGCAAGGATGCAAAGAACAACAGTAAAGATATCTTTACTTATGTTAATGCTAGAAGGTAAGGAATGAATCACATTGGTCCACTTGATATCAATGTTGACTGGTGATGATGCTGCTCAGGTTGCTGAAAAACTGAATGAGTATTTCGCATCTATATTCACACATGAAGAATTTTTTAGGGAAATAGATGCTAGAAGTTTATCAAACTCTAACAGAGAGATAATTTTTAAAGAAGTTAAACATAAGAAAGGCATCTGGGATGGGGGTAATCTATTCAATTATATTGAGAGGCAATAAAGAAAGTCCCCATAGACTGGAGATGGGGAAATGTATCCCCAATTCATAAAGGCCGACACAAGTAATTACAGACTTGTTAGCTTAATTTCTGTTCGAGGGAAAATAATGGAGTCGTGGTTAAAGAAGTAATGCAGGACAATCTAGGTAAGACTGCAGTTATACTTCAGACACAGCATGGGTTTCTTAGGGGGGGAGAGTCTTGTCTGACCAATCTGGTTGGATACTATGATGGTCACAAAAGAACTGGATGCAAAAAAAATAATTTTGATGTCATATATTTGTATTTCAGGAAAGCTTTTGATACTGTTTCATATAAAAAAAACTACTGCACAAATTGGAGCTATGTGGCATTAAGAGAAATTGCTACTATGGATAAAGGGATGGTTGAGTGGGAGAAGACAGTAGTTATCAGTGGGCACTGCTCTTTTTGGATTAATGTTATTTGCAAAGTCCCCTGTTCAGTGCTGAGCTGACTGCTGTTTTCTATATTTATTAATGATACTGATGAAGGTATATCAGACTTAATATCTAAGTCTGCAAATGATACTAAGGTTGGCAGCAGGGTGGCCAACCATCCCGATTTAGAACTTCAAGTCCTGCTTCCCAATATTACCATAATTTGTCCCAAGAGAGGGGAAAAAACTGCCAATTTATTGATTTTACGTATTTTTAATTCTTATTGGAATATAATGGATGGGTTAAAAATTAATTATAATAACAAGAGAAAAATGAAAATTGAGAAATCTTTTTTCTCTTTGCTGTTTTAAATTACATGTATAATGTATTAATTTATCTATGCCATATTATTTTTGTAATAGTGAATTTTCTTTTTTTTTGAATTGTTAAAGTGAAGTAATTTTGAAAATTAAATAAATAAAAAAAAACAGTAATAATCATTTAAGATATCGCAAAGTACAGTCAATAACCTCTGATTTTATTAAGATATGGTTATTTTTTATAAAATTTTATACATTTTTGGTTTATAATTTAAGGTAAGTACTTTTGATTTCAATTTTATAATTTAAAAAAAAAATTCAAAGTTCTTGGGAAGGAGAAGAAATTTTAAAACTAGCAAAATGTAAAGAAAAATATATAAAGCAAATATGTAGCCTTCCTCGCTATTTTTCAAATAATGGTTATAAATATTATAGTTTACATAGGACAAATACATATTAACAACAATCATCTTAACAAATAAATACTATGATTGATTGATTGATAAAAAAATGTATTTTAATTATAATTTTATATTTTTCTTTTCCTTAAATTCAAGGAAGAACTAGATAAACTGCTAGTGGAGATGGAGAAGTGATGGCCTTTTTTTTTTGCTGATGCCGTATGAGCTTGTTTTCTTGCATAATTTTCTCCTGCTACTACTACTGTTTTCATTCTGAAGTTTCAAGCATGCTAGCACTATTTAGCACATTTTTCTCTCTCTCTCTCTCTCTCTCTCTCTCGAAGGTGTACTACCAGCTGAGCGACAGACCTCCCCCCCCCCATGGAAATACTGTATACGGGTTATGATTACTAGCAATAGTTGCCAGGTGTTGAATTCTGGCAACATGACTTATTTTTATTTTAAAAAATCAACAGTATGATGGGGTAATATTTAGAAAGTAGCAGATTAAAAAGGTCAATGAAAGTTTGTAGAACCCCAAATTAGATGTACCAGCTACTAGCCTCCTCTCCAGATTAATAACAAATGCCACTGATCAGCATTATAATCAAGTATAACACATACAATTGAGTTTTTGTATAATTATGGAAACATTTTTGTTTAACAAAGGATATATCACATTATATGTTTCATTTATTTCCAGTGAATATTAGCTTTCACTCTGTTCCAGTTCAAGGCCAGATGGGAGTAACAATAAGAGGTATAAGATCAAGGAGGTATCTATGCTTCAATAAAAGGGGAAAGCTTGTTACAAGGGTAAATATTTAATTATGTTATTCTCATACTCATTTAATGTGCAGAATAGTTTCATTATCTAATATCTTAGTAAATATTAGTATCAGTAAATGATTAAGTAAATATAGTACAGTGACTACTTACTTTATGCATGTTTAAATTACGCAAATTTAAAATAATGTGTGGCAATCATATTTACAGAAAGCACCATGGGGGAGAGTGAGTAAATACTCAAACAAATATTGAACCTTGATGAAACAGGTTTATGTTTCGTTTTTACAGGTTTATTGGAAAAAAAAATCCTTGATCACACTTATATTTCCATTGTTGAAAAGACTGTGCCTGGCAGCAAAAGATTGGCTAACACTTCTATTTGGTGGGTCATAATCTGGTGTATTATGTTCTGATATGGAAGTTCTAATAATCTGATCTAATATGGAGGGTCAAACTGAAACCTGTGTGCATTTACTACTATCAAAACCCTCGTGCTCTTAAAGGTTACGACAGGTTGTACGTGTCTGTGTACTGGTACTCAAACTCTAAAGAGTGGATGACTGCTGTTATTTTTAGAAATTTCTTGAATCTCAGTTGTAACCAGAATTGGAAGTGTTATTGCAAGGCAGAAGAAATTTTGTTCAACATCTCTCTTATTCTTGATAATGCCACAAGCCAATATCAAGATTGTTTTTTCCTCCGGCAAATACCTCAGTAGTCCAGCCTACGGACCAACATGTGATTAAATCTTTTAAGGCTCAGTATTTAAAGGACATTCTGGCTGATCTAATTGACAAGACCGACCAGGAAAAGATGAGTGTGTGCAGCAATATTGGCGGGCCTTCAATATAAAAGATGCTTTAAAATTCATTGATGCTGCATTGAAGTATTCAAAATTTGTGGCATAGGTTATGTCCAGATCTTAGCAACTCCTTCAAAGGCTCTGAAAGTGATGAAGATTATGCACAAACCAAAGACAAATGCTTAAAATTTGCTAAAAGATAGGGTTCACTGAAGTGGAGGCAACTGATATCGATGATTTAATTGATTCGCATCATCAAGAATTGTCAAATGAAGATCTGTTTGCATTGAGCAGCATTGCATTCAAGAGGAGGGGGCAAAAGTGAGCAAAAGCCCAGAGGTTAAAGAAGAACGCAGCCTGACAGTGAAAGGAATGCCGCAAGCATTAAATCTTATAGATGAAGGCCTAAATATGTTAGCTGATGAAGACTCTAATCTTGAATGAAGCTCTAAAGTTCAAAGTCAAGTTACGCTAGAACTTGGTTGCTACTATGAGTTATGTGAAAAGAGGCAATGTGCAAAGGAACTAACTCTAGATTTCATTTTCAATTGCTCCAAGGGAGCAGCCAAGTGAACCTCCACCTCCCTGGTAGCGTAACACCCTCACCCTGAACTATCTGGTCTGAATCTGACCATAACGATCTGCATCATTCTGCATAAGGCCACCCTCCACCCCAATCTCTCAATTGTTGTTTACATTGTACTGTATATGTTGGTTATAGCGAACATTTTTTTTTTTTTTTGGTACAGTAAGAAAATATAAATCAATAAAGATGAATGAATCTCTTTAGTTGCTCATCATTTTTCTTTGGAGTGCCCAGTTTTTCTAACTAAAGAAAACAAGTGGTATGTACTGGTAGGGGTAAACTTAGCTAGATGCAAGAGTTATTTGCATAGGCCTATTATTGTATTTTTATGTGACTATGTACATTACGCGTGAATTTTAATTGTGTGAGACATTCTGGAATATAACCCTCACGTAAATTGAGAAGTTACTGTATTTCCTTTTGCTATACATGTGGGCCTATGATGTCAGTTGTTAATTGGTTCCTTATAAGTTCAATGTATACAGAGCAATAGATTCACATGTTGATAAGTGTTTCTAGGGATTTATCCAAAACTTGTGCAACAAACTCAATTTTTGGATAAATAAACTAGTTTAATTACAATTTTATTGATTAAATATAAATAAAATGTGCATATCACTTTACCCCTTAAAGGGTGAATCACCCTCAATCTACACTGGCATTCAAAGAAAGTGCATCACCTAGGAATTTCACATTTCTAACCCTTTTTCTGGTTGGTATGTTACATTAATGACAAATAGAAATATAAACAAGATATTTCTTAATAGTTAAGGCAAAGCTGAGTAATATTTGACAGGTACTCTCAAAATATTCCAAAATGAGCACTTGCAACCTTTATACAACATACAAGATTCTGAAATGTATATCAGAAGCCCTCAGTTTGCTTCTCTTTATCATTTTAAATGGAAAACAACATGAAAAGTTCACCAGGTGCAAACTAATATTTAGTTGAACCGCCTCTGGCCCTGATGACAACAGCACACCATTGAAGCATTGACAAGATAATATCAACTGTTAGTTCGTGGTTCCAAACACGAATTATGGCTTCCTGAATGAAGTAGTAGTAGTGGCATGTGATACAAGAAAGCAAATGTATGAGCTTATGCAGCATCAGCCAAAAAAAAAAAAAAATCACACCATTCCCTCCAAATGCCTGTGCAGTTCCTCCTTAAATTTATTCACCTATCAACTTCCACAACGACAGATGGAAGTTTGTTCCAGCAATTAACCACCCGCTGGCTAAAGGCAAATTTCCGCACATCTAATCTACATCTGTCTTTTCTTAATTTGAATTTATGCCCCCTTAGGTTCGTAATCTGAACAAGTGGAAGGATCTCATCAGAATTCAGCGTGCTCAACCCATTCAAGGCCTTATGCACCTCAATCAGATCACCGCGCAGGTGCCTAGTCTCCAGCCACTGCAATTTGCAGAACTCAAGCCTCTCTTGGTATGAGGATCCCTTCATTCCCCTCACCAATCTTGTTGCCCTTCTCTGTACACGCTCAAGTAAATCTACATCCTTCCTAAAATGAGGACTCCAGACCTGTACGAAGTACTCAAGGCGTGGCCTGACCATTGCCTTATACAGAGGCATAATCACCTCCTTTTCCCTGCTAGCAAAATTCGTATATATCATTGACAAAACCCCATGACCTGCTGGCAGCCTGTCTGCATTGCTCAGAAAACTTCATATCTGCCTGCACAATTACTCCCAGGTCTTTTTCATTTTCTACCACCTTAAGTGTAGTACCACACAGTTGGTACGTTTCTCTGGGGTTACTTCTACCCATATGCAGTACTTTGCATTTGTCAAGGTTAAACTTCAGTTGCCACTTCTTAGCCCATCTGCCCAAATTATCTAGATCCTGTTGCAGTAGCACACTGCCATTACTGTCATTAACAACCCTGCCAAGTTCAAGAAGGGTCTTTGGTTTCTTTCTGGCAACTGCAGATTCCACACGATGCCAACAGTTCTCTATATGATTCAGGTTCAGGCTGTTTCCTGGCCAGCTAAGAGTTGTAATGGACCGTTCTTTCAATAATTTTTTCACCTGTAACAAATGTAAACACATTACTCTTGAACCTCTAATGCAGAAATGAAGCTAAAGTGACTACAGAAGTGCCTGCTTTCACTTTTTGCCCGATGACAGGGAGTAGAGTCGTCCTGAAAGATGCAGTTACTTGGTAGATTAAAATGGTCTCTAATGGTTGGCAGAAATTTGCCTTCCAATATAGCCAGGTATCCATTGGCATTTATGGAACCTTTTATAAACTGCAGGTGACCTACTCTGTGATACGAAATGCACCCCCATATCATTTGGTTGGTAGGGAATTTCACTGTAGACACATACAATCTGGATGGTATTCTTCACCACGTCTGCGGTGAATCGTTTGTCTTCCATCAGAGCCATGTAGGTTTAATTTCTTCTCATCCAAGAAAATAACTGACTTCCACTGCTCGGGGGTCCATTTGACATGCTCCTTACATCAAATTAGCCAATCCTTTTTTTTCATTTTTTGTGTGAGGGGCTTCTTCTTCTGACTGTTGCTGCACTTGCTACCACTCCTGTATGTTCTTCCCATTCTCTTTTCAGCTCAGATGAAGAAGCTTTACAGTTTTTATGGCATAAGCACTTCAAAATGTGGTCCTGTTTTGGCGTAGAGATTCGTTTGTGGCGTCCGGTTCCTATCAGCAGAACCAGTATTTTTGAGTTTGGAAAGAAATCTACCCACTGTCGACTGATTACAAGTCACTCTATAAGCAGCATGACTGGAAGAACATCTTTCCTCGTGTAAAGCAATAATAGCACTCTTTCTTCGTGGTGTCAACTGCACGTAACTTGGCATCCTGACACAAGCAAGGAATGACTGCAACTCTTGCAGAGCGTGCTTATATAGCTGAAAGTAATGGCTGATTCAAAATTACGTCATCACCTAGGCATGTTAATCTTATCTGATGCAATCTGTAAGAAATACTGACATATATTTACGTTATTCAGATGACAATTACAATTTTAAGGGGTGATGCACTTTCTTTGAACACCAGTGTATATACCAGTGTATATACCAGTGTATAGAAGTTGAAGACTGGATTTGTGGAGGCATCATGCTTCTTGCAAAATGATGCTAAAGTAGATTGCATCCAAATTGTCTTCCTCTCATTCATGACTTCCTTGTGGCAACAAACACTGGTTTCTATTAATCTTCATTGCTACAAGGCATTGGAAATGACACATTGCTATGAGCAATATATCATTTTCAAAGAAACAACTTTTATTAGTTCTTTTAAAAAAAAAAAAAAAAATGTAAATATGAAAGTCACTTCCACTTTTAACACCTTGACTGCCATGTCAGCCATATATGCCTGACAGAATCAGGTGTTTTAGGCACTGTGTCGGACATATATGGCTGCCACCCTCTGTTTCAGCCAGAGTTACATCAGCTGTATAGTGCTGACAATTATTTTTGAAAAGCGTGGCCGCTGGTGATACATCTGATGAAAAAAAAATAAGCGAGTAACTGCTGATTATTTATTATAAAATTTTACAATTACAAAATTATGTAAATTTCTAGTGTTGACCAAAACACTCTAAACACATGAAAGGCTGATGGTTACAGTCTGGGCAATAAGCACCAACTCTTTTCCCTTTCTTTCTAGCAGCATCTGCTGCTAGAAAGAAGGACTTCAGTTTTGCATAACATAAAACACACATTCTTCTACCATTTTATCTCCTTTCTTCATTGTGGCATAATGAACCCATTTAGTCTCACAGATCAATGCCTGCTTTTCCTTTATTATATGCTAGAATAGGAAGTGGTTTTTGTTTGGCTTCTTTTTGTCTTCCTTTACTGGTGGAAGGTTCATCAACCATTTCTGGGATATGTTTTGTTGACATTAAAATATTTATTTTAGAATTGCTAATCAAATTATTTACTAAATATTTTTTGGCCCCAAGGGTATTTTCTTAAACCAGCTTGGCAATCAATGTGCTAAAGTGGGATGCCACCTCAACTTGTTATGACCTTTAAAGGAAACAAATTAATTACTTTACTCAAGTTTTCTTTGTCAAACTTAAAGGCTAACTTATCAGCAAGAGCAGAACCCTTTCACAGAATTTTTAAATCTTATGCTTATGCCACACCAAACTGATTCGACACTGCACTGTCCAGCAATGTCGACTGGCTTCACTTCCTTGGATTTTGTGTTTCTTAAATAATAGCATAACCCCTCCTCCCTTCCTATCCTTTCTGTAGACATTGTACTCCCCAAATTCCAGTTCTGCATTCCTTATATCTGTGTGACACCACATCTCTGAAATCCCAACAATATCTGCCTTTGATGTGAAGGCGCCTCCGTAGCCAGGTGGGAAGGAGCAGCAGTGCGTAGCACACGCTTCTTGATTAGACCGGGGTTCGAGCCCGTCACCACCAAATACGGAGGACGCAGAAAGGTCAGGAAATGACCACCGCATATTCCCGGAGCAATATGGCCTTAGTTGCTAATGCTCCTAAACAACAAAAACGCCTTTGATGTTTTGAGCAATACCTCAAATTCATCAAATTTATTTACTAAACTCCTAGCATTGGTGTACACGCAAGTATACATGCACCTGCTCTTCCTCCTAGCCACCCTAACACAACCCATGTGTTTACTTGTACCCCCATGATTCCCAGCAGTCTCTGAAATATCCTGCATCTTATTTTCCAGGCTGCTGCTCATTCCAATAGAAGCAGTGCAAGAATCACTTTCTCCCCTGCCAGTGGCTACTGTTAATCTATTAGTCCTTGTATCCCCCAATCTAGCAGTTTTCCGACCCACCTAACACTGCCTCGATAGCACCAGCAAACATTCTTGCACCCTTTCTATTTAAGTGTATCCCATCCCTGTAGAAGCAGTCTCTCCTGTTAACAAGTACAGACCAGGCTGAAAAAAATTCTACCCCTTGAGCCCTGCACAATGTTTCCAGGGCCGAATTGATCGACAGGGCTCTCATCATATACTCCCTTCTATCATGTCTGGGCAAAATTGCAGACACTTTCAAATTCAACCCTAATTCACGGCTTTTTTTTTCATCAGTGACCTGTACTTGCTAAGTAATTCCGCCGGTGTCCTACTCTTAATATCATTAGTGCCAACGTGTACAACTATATCACCTTTTGTGCCCTTAAAAGATGATATCCGCTCTACAACGTCATCAACCTTTGCCCCTGGCAAACATACCCTGGTCCTATTCCACCTATCCTTTTTGCAAAGCATGTTCCCCGCTTCCCTGACAATAGAGTCACCAACAACTACTAGTTCCTGTGCGACCAGCACATTCTGCCTTGGGGGCTGCCTCTGTGTTGCCTGATGACCAAGTGCAATCTCTGGCGTTGATGTGGGCGGCTGAGAGCTTGATGGGCCCCTCAATTTATTTCCTTCGAGGGCATCCGCCCTGTCCTTCAAGCTCTCATATAGGCCCATAACAACGCTGAGTTGTCGCCTGATTTCCTTACACTCCTTGCATCGCGCACATACAAAGACATCCCCCAATGGCAGTATCATGCCCCATACCCGACTGCTCCGCAAACATCAAGCAAATAGTACATCTTAAAAGGCTGTGATTCAGAGGGCAACTGCCCCCCCTCAGGAGCCACAGCATTCCCATTAGCTTGAGCATTTTGCTTTGCTGCTCTGGTTTGAGTCATGATTTCGATTTACTTTCAAGAAAATTTCAATTTCAGTACAAAATTAAATCCTAAACTTGTATCCCAACACAGTTATAACGCTATATGCATTAGCATTAGTAGAGGCATTTGATGCAAGAAAGCAAGCTTATGCAGCATCAGCCAAAAAAAATAAAAAAAATAAATAAAAAATAACCACATCCACTTCACCCCTCTGTTCTTTCGAAATACCACGACAAGGGATGGAAGTCTGTTCCACCAACCAACCACCCGCTGGCTAAAGGCAAATTTCCTCACGTCTATCCTACATCTGTCCTTCCTCAATTTGAACTCCCGCCATCTCAGGCGACTATTCCGAGCAAGAGGAAGAATTCCATCAGCATTGAGCATGCTCAAACCATTCAAGGCCCCACACACCTCTATCAGACCACCTCGCCGGTGCCTAGTCTCCAGACACTGTAATTTGTAAAACTTAAGCCTTTCTTCATAAGAGCACCCCTTTGTTCCATTCACCAATCTTGTTGCCCTTCTCGTAAAGTGCCTGCCTCGCAACCCAAAGGGAGCGGGTTCAAATCCCGCCTCGGGCCCGGATCAGAGTAGTGCAAAAACCTTGGGAGGCGCACCACGGCCACAGAAGCCGATATGTTTCAGTAACGAGTTATCTACGAAATCTACGAGTGTTATCTACGAAATATTTATGTTTCAGTAACGAGTGTTATTTACAAAATCCCTTTATATAACTTCCGTATCAAGTTATGTATTAATTATTTTTACTAATTATTTATGTTACGTAACCTAAGTGGTTATATGTATAGTTAAAAGTACAATTTAGTTGCCAATGAAGTTCGACAAGATTAATAGATTTTACTGATTAATTTTCGCGTAACAATGGCGGCTATTTACGAACGGTAAACACTTGGATTTGATACCCTTTCCGATACTAAGTAATACCTACAAAATCTCTAAGTTACTTTAAACTTAAGTACCGTAAATAGGAATATAAAGCTACTCTAGAAAATAAGTTAATATGTCAATTTAAACTAATAAGGGAAAATAAATCAGAAAAAACTTCTCTGTTCCAAGAGCGACAGAAAGGCACATCCGCACAGGCAATCTTTTTAAACATTTCCATTCTTTTTAACATGCAAAGAAAGGTGGAGGGTAACCAAAAACAAGCCTTCAAATCTGAGAAAGAAAACTAAATTTATTGGAGATACACCTAATTACCAGATAACAAGTTGGCAAGTATGGAAGCTGCAAGTAATGTACTGTAATGATGTTAAAGACGCAATAGTTTATCTTTTCTGTGGTGTTAATGTTCTTTTCAAAGTCAACATAAGTTTCCTGTTAAATCAGCATGCCACCCAAGTCTTTATATAGTGAGTTTAGTGCAGAATCTTGAGACACGAGCCCAACATCTATTTTATAGTTAACAGTACTTTTGACATCATGATATATAAAAACATGGTTTAAAAATAAACTTTTTGTTTTTTAAAATTTTTTTTTTTTTCTTTTTAGGTTGATAGTATGAACCAGAGCTATAATGCTAAATGCGTTCCACTGTTGATATCAATATTTGTAAAAAAATAAGAGAAGTTTACCTCAATATGATATGTAGAACACTTCCATATGATACTCTCCAGAAATTAAAACAAAAACAATTTAAAAAATCAAAAATCTTACATTACAGTAAGAAACAATTAAAAATTAAGGAGGAAGGAAAATCGTTTTGCAATTTTTTTGTTAAATTAATTTTTTACTTGATTTTTAATTCTTTCTTACTGTAATATAAGATTTTCGATTTTTTTTTAAATTGTTTTAGTTTTAATTTCTGGAGAGTATTATACGGAAGTGTTCTACATATCATAGCAAGGTAAACTTCGCTTATTCTTTTACAAATTTTCTTTTTAGTAAAATATCTTTTTTAGAACGTAAGACTGAACTAAATATGATTCTTTGTAGACAAGTATTGAGTAGTTTATTAAAATATAATTTCTTTCCATTTGTTTATTATTAACATTCACTGTTTTCATTTCCAATTTCAGCGTGCTGGACGTAAAAGACTGTGTATATTCAGGGAACACTTAAACCCTGACAGTTACACTGAACTACAATCTGTTTTCAATCCAGCCTGGTATGTAGGATTCACAAAGAAGGGCAAACCAATTAAAGGCTCGAAGCACAGGATTGAACGGCTCCAGAAATGCTTCTACTTCATGAAGCGAAATAATAATGCTGCCACAGATCTAGACAAAGAGGATATGAAGAAACCAGGACCTCGTATTGATCCATCAAAACTACAGGTCTATCTACCACAGGGGCAACCTACAGCATCAAAGCGGAAATATAAAAAGAAATCTTATAAACCACATCCACAACCAATAAGATGAAGGCACAAATACATAAGGGAAAGGCTGGTCCTTATCCTAAGCACTTTTCTCTTCATTTAGACCATTCCTAATCAACAAAACTTCTGAATGCATTTTATGGTTACATTCCCAGTTATGAGATGGTCATCTCATGCAGCATGGTGCTGCTTAGGGAGCACACACCACCCATATTTGTGATATTATTGCTGCACATAACTATGTGAATCACTGGCTTTGATAATTTTTTGAAAATTCAGCCAGTGCCAAATTCTGTATTTATAATGGATCTAATCATCATGAAATTATTGAGTGTACACTTACATTTTTTTTTTTTAATTACCCATGCCTGCATCAACTTGTATATAAAATGTGCACTTCATAAATACTAACTTAATACATTGTGTGCATGTGTTTGTGTGTATATACACTTCGGCTTCAGTTCGAACCTTGAATGTGACACACTAGCTCCATCATCATCGTCGTCATCATCATCCCTTTTTTAAGAAAACATTCCAATTTTGAAAGATAATGTGTTATGAACTTCATTTCCCCATTTTAAACTGATAGATAGTATGAGCAAGAGCTGCAGGCAGAATGCTAGGACTTTGATTTCAGGACTGTGCCAGATTACCAGTATTAATTACATGCTTAATGTGTCACTGTGCACCTTGTCGTCGTATGTAGTTTTTGCAATGGTGGACTCTAAACGCTCCTTTGAATGTTGTTTTAAATGTTGTGTTTACAAGTGCAGTTATTGTAGTTGTAGTTATTAGGCATCAGTAATGTATTTGAATATCTATTTATTCTCCTTAGATGAGTTGTATAAAGACAAATCACTGCATAACTTGCAAGAAAGAAATTAATAATGAACTCATTTTTGATAATTACTTACATAATGGTTTCAGTTAATGGAACAGTTGCAGTAGTTTCGATTTGCTGCTAACCCAGTGTGCTAATTTTGTTTTATTTGGGTAAATTGACCTTACCAGCATTTATTTGCTTTAATAAGTCACACACAAAAACTTGGCCTAGGTCTTATAATACTGAAATTTACTAGTTTCAAAGAATCAGATATTTCTCAACATTTACTTTGAATTGAAACAAAGCCAAATGGTAGTGCATATCTTTGGACCTTATGGCAAGCTTATCAGAAACCAGCTTTTTTTTTTTCTCACAAAAAGCACAAATGTCTACATTCCTTTGATTCTGTAACACATTTTTAGTAGGATGTAAAATATATATATTTAAGAATAATTAACAAATAGTTTTATTTTTATCTGCCACTTTATGAGCACTTTTAGTAAACAAAAACCAGCTTTAAATAATTTAATTTATTCACTAAGTATTTACATGAGAAGCTTTCTGGCTTCCCATGTAAATATATCAATAAATAACTATAAATGATTTTTTAAATTATAAAATCTAAAAGCAGTATATTTCAGCAAAAACTGAATAATTATATTGTGCAGGAAGGGATCTCTTATTTAAATAGTTTAATAATAAAATATAGTATTAATTTTTATCATTAAATTTAAAGTAATATTTTCAGATTCTTTTTTCCAAGTTGTCATATAGAAACAGCAAGAATTATGTGCTTAAAATGAAGTACTGCAGCCAAAATAAGCTACTGGATCTCAGAGTAAATTGACTTCAGTCAATCTGCCACGAGAAAACTTTAATAGTTAAATGTACCCTATGGATGAGATGAATTAAGAATGGAAAACATTTTAATAACCACCATCTATATTTAAAATTAATGATGGTTAAATAAATTTTTAGAATTTTCCTCTCTTAGTTAATTATCCATTAGAAACTATCACTGGTAACTAGTTGTTTATCAGCATTAGTTAGGTACAAACATTCTATCATTATTTTAGAGTTCCATTATTATAAAATGACTTCAAAACATCAACTTAACCCTTAACTAGTACAATGCAGTTCCACAGACTGCTATAGTTTTTACATCTGATGTAACCATCAGATGTAAAAAAACTGTTACAAAAAAATGTTTTGGTACAAAAGGAATATATTTTCAACTATATAAAATGCCAATGAATAACTTATACAGAAACTTCATTTTATTTTTCATTTCATTTTACATAAAGTATTCTTGGACTAAACTTAAAAAAGATTTGGAAAAATTATTGGAGAGAATGGGGCAAATGAAGTGTGTAATTTTTTTTTTTTATGCTATATAAGCTTTGCTTTGTTGCATCATGCTGTACCAGTACTAATACTGACACATGAAAAAATGAAACATTTTGAAATTTTATTATTTAAAAAAAAAAAATAAATGTATGTAATAAGAAAAAAATTACTGTATTTGCAAATTGTAAAATTAATTACACATTATTATATACTCAAAAATATGCAAACAGTAAGGTGCAATCTGTTAGATCATGAAGCAGAATTTAAAAATTAATTACACATGAATAGAACATATCAGTTGGTTAAAAATTTGCAAGAATACTATTGAAGAACAGATAGTAGAAAGGCACAAAATACTCACAAACATGAATAAAGTACAATTAGTACAAACTGAAAATTTAATTTAAATGTCTTGCAGTTTGAGACTGCTATACTAGTTAAGGGTTAATCTTAGAACTTATTTTTTTTGCGCATAATGTATTAATACACTACATCATTATTTGAACCACATTATATTATATTAGGTTATTAGTTTATATTATATCATGTTCTTATATTACATTATCAGTACAGAAATATTAGTAAAGTTATTCAGTTTCTTTAAGAACAAGAATAATGGGTTTGAAAGAAGTTTTAACAAAAAAAATTAGATAACACTTAAACTGTGCCTTAAATTTCTTTGTCTAGCTGGAAGTTGAGGATTTATATCTTAAAAATTCTTAATGTCTTAAAGGATCAGGACACTGGTGCAGAAAAGGTGGGGAGAGGAGGGGGGGGGGGAAAGGAATCAGAACAGTGTTTTAAACATGTTTATTTTTTACATACTGTTAATCTTCCTATATATTGTTCCTCCCGCTGCACCCTTCAGCTATCCTCGAGTACACTTAAAATTCTTACAGCAAATAAAATATCATTTTTTTTTTAAATTTTTTACCTGTATTAAAATTGAGGTAGTAATTTAGTGACCAGAAATTTTTTTTTTTTTTTTTTTTTTGCAGTTGGTGATGCAGTGTGTGCAAGCTGTAGTTTGTTTTTATCTTTGCTTCAGGCAAGTCTTTGCATCTTGAACCTTGCTATTCAAGATACCAGCAATTCTTTTAACTTGCCCACCTGTCGAAGGCATGCAGTGCAAATTTTTGGTGTACACAAATTCAAACCAATAATTATTCAAACATTTAGTCATGCACTCTAACCATAGGGTTATGATTGAATTCTCATATATATGCCTTCTAAAAAGTTATGAACTTTAAAAAATCACAAACACTGATAACATTAGTAATTTATTTCAAGATTATATTTCTATTTTTCTCATTTTAAGAAATTTTTCAATCACAAAAAATTTTTTTTTTTATGAAAATCACACACGTACTGGTGTTTGTTCACTTTTTTGAAGTTCTTTGTCATTTGCCTTTTATTACAACACAGGCAGCATTGTTAGTAATAAAATGTCAGGCTGATATTTTAAAGAGTTAGTCAGCGATATTGTGACAGGACTACTTTAAATTCCACTTGCTTTTTTATTATAGGTCAAAAATGATCCTTAGAAGTCATCATAGGAATGTAAGATTTCTTCTTTGCATGTTTCTGCTGCTTGTAATCAATAAAGATAACATTATAATTAATGAAAATAACATGCCAATTTATGAGTTACAAGCCATTATATCATTGATATATTAGCATATATTTAACAAACATAGGGCAGAGTTGTACTGCATATTTCATCTTCAGAGTCAATCCTTGACCGTAATAATATTTTACTTTGTTAGTATAAAATGTGTGCATTTGAGGTGGGGGGGGGGACAGCTTATTATACTTCTACTGGTGTAACTCAGCCCACAAATATAAGGTTTTGTTATTTAAGGGTTACACTCACATTTACAATAATTGTTAATTTGTGTATTTGCAAAGAACACAATAATTTGTGTGTTCTTTTCTCTAATAACAAATATTCTAAATACCGTCCAGTTATTGTAATTATAAATTTAAATATCAACACTTTCATAACAATAAATATTCTTTTATCAACACAGTGAAAGTATTCTCAACGTGGTTGAATTATACATATGTTAATTGATAAATATGCCTTTTAATTTCATATTTTAAATATTCACTTTGGGAACAGCGAATTGTTGAGCTATAATGCTTTTTCAAATTAAAATAAATGATTACATTACAATAAATGTGCACCTGCATATTTACGTATTAATAAACCCACAACAGATATTACAACCTATAGTGCTTAGTACCATGTGTGGGTTAAAGATATACAGTAAACTTCTGCTTGTAGTACTTTCCTTCATGCCCATGGTGAATCTTATAAAGCTATAAGCATTTTTTAATGTATGTATAGGATGCCCATTTAACAGTTTCCTGCTTATATCACATTTTTTAAGGTTCCAAGAATGAATAAATACAGTTTCAACCCTCCTTTCTCTTGAATTTTCATTTTTAGAAATGGATTGTAGATATTAAAGTCTAGAAATTGTTTGTGGTGCAGTTTGTTTGTTTACTTCACAGAAGTTGTTTCCAGTTTAGATGATGTTTATTTCACATTTAACTTGAAGATTTGAAGTTAGTAATGCTACTCTTTACAACCCAATTCAACACTGTTCATCTGCTTTTCTTGCTGATACAGTAATCAGATCTTTTGTCTGTATGTTCAGCATGGCATCAATAAATTTCATTAATGACAAGTATCTATATATAAAAAATGCTTAGGTTAGGCTGTCCAAATTTTCCAACTGCTAATTGTTGCCAGCGTTCATGTGGTTCACCATACTGGGCATTCTTTATTCATTTTTGTACTAATGTTTTTTGATTTACCATTTGGTCTCAACGCTATATCCAAATGAGCAAAAAAGGCAGGATATGGACAACTTTATATTTTCAATTCTGTTGAAGCAACAAAAAAAAAACGGCTTGAAAAACAATCAAACCAAGGGTGTATGGCCGAAGTAATGCAACAATTGGACGAGATGGTTAAGAGACAATATAATGCACCTACATCCAAAGTGGAGATTGCCACAATATTTGTTGGAGATGATGGGGGGAACCACCTGCAAATAGGGACATATGCATATATCCTACAGGTGACTGCTGTAGATTTATTGCCACTAAACAACAATGGTGGGCACTGTAAAAAAAAAAAAGGTTAAAAAATCAATGTTATATATCAAAATATTGTGAAAAAAAACAAACATATGAAAAGAGAGGGGTGAGGGATACTGCCTATGTTTTTTTGCTTGTGGTGCCCTTTGGAGCTGGAGCCTTGAAAACACTATGATGAAAGTTTACTGTATAATATAAAAGCACAACTAATGTACACTTCAAAAACAGTTTATTTAATGATAATGCAACTGTTTTTTTGTAATTTTATCCTGACTAATCCTGCAATCATAAACTTTAATTAAAATTTTTCTTCAGTGGAATGATCAAGAAAAGAAGGCACGGTTTAAAGTCTTGCAATTACTTTAGTTAAAAACTTCTTTATTCCTAGAAATCAGTTTCACAAAAGATTTCTAATTTGTAACAAAAACATTAAGATACATAAAAATCATACAAATTAATTTTATTCTATTTTTAAGAATTAGAATAATATTCTATTATTCTAATTTTTATTCTATTTTCAATAAGCTTAATAATAAATACAGTAAATTTGTTACTACTTTGTTGTAATTTATTATTACTTCATTTAAATAGCAATAATTATATCCAGTTAATGAGATAATATATTTATGCATGTAGTATGGCTGCTGAAAGGCACAGTTTTAATGCTGCAGTTGAAAAGAATAATATTTTACTGTATTGGTAGGTATATTTCAAAGGTTTAATTCAGAGTAAAAAAAAACCACACACAAACAGAACACATGTTTCAGCCCTTCTTTGCAGATATTTTTTAGTGGATGTGGGAGATCAACATAATTAAAAGAAATTGAAATTTACTTACATTTGGGATAACAAAATATGCAGGTGAACACATTGTAGAGAAAAATATAAAACTTGGTGTGTGCTGCATTTTATCCTACCTGTTATCTCTACTAAAAAGGGACCAAAATATTTGGGTCCTCCAGTATATCCTACTTTTTGTATTCTGAATTAAACTTATACTTCCCAATTCTGTAAAATGTTATTCTTTCAATAATTATATACAGTAGAAGCTCATAAATCCAGCATACTTAGAACCCAGCATGTCCCATATTTTTAAAAATTCTGGTTATGCAGAGAGCCTAAGTATGCAAGGGTAAGTCATTTTTATTAGATAATAGTAGACTCGATCCCTATAATCTCCACAGAACGAGTTGCCAGCATTCAGGCAAAATGTTAATCTACTGCCAGATTGGTCCAGTGAGTAACATGCTTGCATAAGAAATCAGATAGCAAGTTTAAATGCCATCTCTGGTGTGAGTGTTGCAGTTGTCCAATATGGGTATCAATAGTACAATCTGATTTCACCAATAAAATTGATTTAAGGATTAAATATATACTACTGTACTAAGTACTATACTATGAGATAGTATATCGAATGTCTTGCAAAATGAATGATTTTATACATTGTAAATACATAGTAATAATGAAATATAGTGTAGGAAATATTAACAGAAAGAAATTAATGGAACATAATTCATAAACCTGCATTTTTTTTTTTTTTTTTTTTTTTAAGCCCAGCCACCCTATGTGCTTATATAGTTGGCTACAATGGTAGAAATATTCAAAAAGTTCTGGATTTTTGAGGTTCTACTGTATAAATATATTTTTACTGTAC
Organism: Mastigoproctus giganteus; assembly: GCF_048544385.1. Taxonomy (NCBI): domain Eukaryota; kingdom Metazoa; phylum Arthropoda; class Arachnida; order Uropygi; family Thelyphonidae; genus Mastigoproctus; species Mastigoproctus giganteus. The sequence continues at coordinate 152,877,896 of NC_143576.1, read as the reverse complement.
TTTATTTTCAAACAGTGAGTGTCATATTTCCACTATGCTGCTAATTGCTACTTCATACACACAGTTCCACAAATGTGAAGACTGTTGTCAAGTGAATGATACATTTTGTATTAATTAAAATGTGGGGGGGGGGGGTATAACTGCTTTGGTTGTCCAGAAGGTTTTTTGTGTGTGTACACATACAAAACTTACACATTTAACAAATTAATACTATTACATAATAGTTAATTTTTGAATATCTACAATTTAATTTAGATCCCACTAATAATTAAATAATTTAATATAATATCGTACAAATAGTGCAACTTCATCATTCTGTGCATGACTATAACAATAACTCAAAGTTTGCATCTCACATTTAAAAGTCCATTGCTAATTATTTTTGGTGAATGCCGTTACTCAGACAGACATAATTTCAGGTGTTGTCCCTTCATCAGTGGGTTACTTTTATGTACAAACTTCAACTTGTTATTGTAGAGTGATTCATTTGTCTATTTGTATGACAGTTTTATACCCTCCACAGTTTTAAAATTTTTAGCTCTAAACTTTTATGGACCTAATAATATAATTCTCTAAAATTAGATTTAAACAGAAATCATACTAGGACTACAAACTTGTTGAAACTTTCAGCTGTACTTAAAAGGGATTTGCTTAATTAAATAGATTAGTTGCTGGTTGGAAGAAAAGTAATTTTTCTTAAATCAAAATTACCATGCTCTTGTTACTTCTTAACATCTTGTAAAATCAGTTTACTATCCTAACTGGTTTTCAGAAGAAAGTTATTTATAACACAATAACTTCTTTAATTAGAACTGCATCTAAGAGATGGAAGTTGGTATTCAAATGTCTAACCATTTCAAAGAATTCATTTTAATTAAAAAACCAATTTGGAAAATAAAATGTCACTCTTTTATTAAACTTCACCTGAACCATGTATTGCATAGCAGATTCAGTTAAAAACATGAATCATAATTATCTAAATTGCATATGATAATTACATATATTATGTAATTAACCAAATTACATTTATCTTTTTTAATTATTTCAGCTTTAACTACCCTACCTGCCTATGATATACTGCCTTTTAAATGTTTTAAAGTCACTAATAGTGGATATTCAGTATTAATTACCAACATTTCCCAATCTTTAATGTAGCTTAAGGAAATTAGTGGTGTGGCCATAAAAAGGGTAAATATGCATTACTTATTTCTATGTGTATTTATGTTAATGAATGATCGAAGCAAGTGTTATTGACTTAGACCAAAAGACCTGGTGATGTCTATGGTATTTGAACTGTGACAAGCAGTTTCATTAATGTGAATGTTTTTTCCAGATAAGATGCAATGCTATTCTCAAAAAAAATAAATAAATAAATAATAAAAAAAAAAATAATGCATGCAGAAAATCTAAGTTGTATATAATATACTGTAAATAGTGTTCATAGGAGATATTTATTCACATAGTTTATATGAAATAAAGTTGGTGCTATTGATATCTTGAGTTGGCAATTTGAATAACAAAAGCAAAATAAAAAAAACTGACAAAAATATTATAGATAACCTGCAACAATTAATGCTAGGAAATAGTTAAAGCACTATAAAGAGTCACAATTCAAATTCACAAATACTAAACATGTTAACAAAAAAAAAAACAAAAAAAAAACAGGTATTCAAGTAAAGTAACAGGTATTCAAATGAAGTGTACAGTCTTAATATTGCATGTTCAGATTGAGTGATTACTGTTCCATCATATGGAACAGTAATAAGAAGCTGCTTAATCTCCTTTGTGACTTGATTATAGACTAGCTTATATTTACCATAGGCTTCTGTGTTGCCTGATGTTGAAACCAAAAAAGTTTGTTTACAGTAAGTCTGAATCACGTGAGATGCTTCATATGGCATGTTATGCTTGCCTTTAGGTCTGCCAGAGAATATTAGCATTACCAAGTTAGGCACTTTATCGAAAGCATGTGATGGGATAGAAAGTGGAGGGATTTAAATCATGAGATTAAGCTGGTCATGTTCTAGAGCGGTGGCCTCCAAATGTTTGTGGTCGCTACCTTTATTTTACTTAACCGGACTAGCTTGCACCCCAGAATAATATATAAGTTTAATATATATATATATATATATTTTTTTTTATTTATAAATCATTTACATGGAAGGCATTATATCTAAAATCACATTTATAAAATTATTTGTTTGATCTACATTTGTTCAGTAAGTTAGATATATTCCGAGCCGGAAGCGAGCACGTGGCTGCTTTGTTTTGGACATGGGCGAAACTGACAGCATGATCAAAAAAAGCCACGTATTGAAGTATTCAAAAAACATTTATTTATAATTTTTATTTTCAATTATGTTTCGAAAAACTAAGGTTTTCATAATTAATAAATATTGATTTATTGCAGATTATCTCGTGCATCCCATGGATCATCTCGTGTACCCCTAGGGGTGCACACACCCAACTTTGGAGGTCACTGTTCTAGAGAAATTGCAACTAATAAACATATCAGTTTTAGGTTTTTAGTATCCCTATAGATTTTTTTTTTTGTTAAAGCAGCTACATTTTGAAATTCTTTAAAACTTATATCTAAGGAAATGCAATCCTGTATATAAAAGTTACCTCGGGTATACAATCTAATAGAGAGCTAGAATGATAATTTCCATACCCCATCTAACAACTTGTATAGCAGTGATATGATTTATTTTTAATTATATTCTCTATGACTATGTACAATTATAGAGACCACATAATCTGAGAAAAGTAAAAAGATCGCCATTGTTTGAACGGTTTCCTATGAGGTGTGCTAAGGATAGAGGACCCTGTAACTGTAAGGAATCAGAATGCTGTTCACCACATGTGATGTAAAGGACAGTCTAAGTGTTTGACTGGAAGTTGAGAGTTAGTAAAATTGTTGATGATAATCTTTTGTGACTAGGTGTGCATGCATTATGTGGGCATATCCAAAGCACATTCTTGGGAGAATAACATCCTTGTGTCTGTTCATTTTGAAACGGTATTTTAATTTTGCCAAATTTATGGGCCTCTGATATTTTGCATGCCTGTTTTTATGACAGTTCTATAATCAAAATAGGAAATCTGGTGCAACCAAGAATTCAAGTTTTGAGTTTCTTTCCAGACTCAGCATATTCTGATAGCTAGAATATCAATACATCCAGGAATAACTCTGTTTTTATTTTTAAGTTGTGTTGACTGGGTTTAAATCTGATGCAAAATCATGAGTAAGAGCTTTTGTTGAAGAGTTTTATTACACTTAGTGTCAGTACATAGAAAGCAGTTGAGAAAAGGTAATTTGTCAATGTAATGTGGAATAATGATATGGCTGATGCATTCAACTGGGAGTTTTTACAGTGATAGGAAGGAATACTGTGGTACCTTCCTATCACTGTAAAATACTGTATTATCTGTTTTAGAGCAGTCTGTGTATATCTGGGCATTGTAATGAATTGGATAAATAAGCTACAATCTCAATTCTTATATCCATGGCACTAGAAATGTCTCCAAAATCTTGGGTAATAACTAATTAAAAATTCCAAGACATTCCAAAATGTATTTATATTCAAGCTGCATCACCTATCCCCCAGTATGTCGTGGTAACCTTCTGTCAGCTTATCACTAGTTGGCTCACATTACGTGGCTTCAAAAAGGCTGTCCATCTCCAAATTATCTACATTATGTGATGGTTTTTAGATGTAATTACATTGCATGTAAAAACAGTCACAGAATGTGGATGCCTAATTTCTTTTTTCTAGGGACCAGACCCAGTTTCACTATCTGAATCATTAAATATTGTGATGGAATGCTACATTAGAAAAAAGCTCTCCGTAATGATGCCCATCCCGAATTCCCAAAACTGAGGTTTTCCCCCCTGGCTTGATGATGAAAAAAATTTAATGAAACACTAATCCTACTGTACAACTTTCTCCACTTTCTGGAAAAGCTAACCATTTGAAATTTATCACAATCATAAAGGAGAAACTTAACAAAATTTTATTAATTTTACTCCTTTCTCCTGCATTGAACCATTTAAAAATCGGACTGAAATTCAGAATGATGTAATGTTTTATACTCACGCTTGCTACTTAGTCTACCGAATGAACATTAGTGTCATTTAGCATCATTTGTAGGTGCATTATAACCAAAGCAGCTCATGTGCCATCAAACCCCCACAACAACAGCATCATTTGTGTCTCACATTTTTGCCAATGGTAAAACACTAACTGTCAGACCAAAATTTAGTAGGTGCTGGCAAACGTTTTTAAACATAAAAAAAAAAAAAAAAAATTCCCAATTCGCTCATCCATTCACTCCGAAAGTTTGTCCAGTTCTTCCTTGAATTTATTTAAGCTATCAGCTTCCACAACAAAAGAAGGAAGTTTGTTCCAGCATCAACTACCCACTGGCTACAGGCAAATTTCTGCACATCTATTCTACAACTGTCTTTCCTCAATTTGAATTTATGTCCCCTCAAGTGAGTAATCTAAGCAAGAGGAAAATCCCATCAGCATTGAGCTTGATCAAATAATTCACAGCTTTATACACCTCAATCAGATCACCTTGCAAGTGCCTAGTCTCCAGACACTGCAATTTGCAAAACTTTCTTGGTAAGAGCAACCCTTTTTTTCCCCTGACTAATCTCATTGCCCTTCTCTGTATTTATTCCAGCAGCTCTATATCCTTCCTAAAACGAGGCCTCCAGACCTGTAATGAATGTTTTTCATTCACTACCCTAAGTGTAGTACTGCACAGTTGGTAAGTTACTCTAGGGCAGCAGTTCCAGCCTTTTTTTGACTCGTGAACACCTTTCAACATAATTTTATAGCGAATCACTAAGCCAGTAGTTTTCAACAGGGATGCCACGGCACCTTAGAGTGCCGCAACATTCCAGGGGTGCCACGTAATTTGGATTTAAGTTACTTAAACTTATTTATATATTTATCTCATTATAAAAAGGTAATGAGATAAATATAATGAGATAAATATCTCATTATGAGATATTTATCGCATTATATTTATCTCATTACAATATCTTTTTAATTTGGTGGTGATCTATAATTGATGTTTACCTAGTACCTCTATATAAAGAATAAAATTATTATATACTGTATATATATGTTGTATTATTAAATGTAATTTTTATAATTATATTATTGTAATAACTATCGTATAACATATATTTTTTAATATTAGATATATACGAGTATATATCTATATATAGGTATATATTTATTAACTATATAATATCGGTGTAGATACACCATAGTTTGCCCATAAATTTGAACTACGTATGTAGTGTAAAAGGCCTCGTTTTAATTGTAACTCATTGTGGTTGCCTTCACAATGAGATAGCTGGTATTGCACTTCAAATAAATTCTCTAGTAGAGAAGACTGCTGTTATTTATTTTCAGTGGATACCACCACCCAGACAATTGTTTCGAAGCTATTTGGCTTCATCATCATCAGTGAGTGTGGCAAGTACCCTGGTAATGCAACATGCCATCACAGTTGCGGTTATTTCCACAATATGAGAGTTGTGTGATAACTGATGTGCGAAACTGAACTGTGCAATACATCGGCATGTTCCCCCCCGCACCATTTACATCCTGTTGCATATGTTCACTATTTAAGGACACATGACCCAAACCACAACTAAATATATATTTTGTAGTTTCAAAAATGGGCAAATGTTTAGCTTCGAACAATGTAAACTTAAGCAGACACCATTACAGAATTTTAGTGGGAACTCCGACCAAACACTTTTGTGAACCCCCAGGGGTTCACAAACCACCGGTCGGGTTTTCTAGACCCTATTGCAGTGGTATACTGTCATTACAGTCATTAACAACCCTGCTAACCTTCATATCGTCGGCAAACTTGGACATTAAGCCTAATATACCTTCATCAATATCATTAATAAATCTAGAAAACAACAATGGGCCCAACACAGTACCCTGGGAGACTCCACTAATAACATTAGTCCAAAAAGAGCAGTGTCCATTGATTATCACTCTGTCTTCTCCTACTCAACCTTTCCCTTTATCCATACCAGCAACTGCTCCAATTTGTACAGCAGTCTTCCATATGCAACAGTATCAAAAGCTTTCCCGAAGTCGAAGTATTATCAAAATTATTTTTTTCAATATCAAAATTATTTTTTTACATCCAATTCCTTTGTGATCACATCGTAGTAACCTCACAAGCACACTGCGGGTGACCACCAAGGTGTAAACCAATGTAAGCAGGGGACGAGGTGTGGCGCACACACCACATGGAGGAATGCCGCCCTTCTGTGTTACCAGGCAATACTAGGTGGTAGATGACTCATCAACCGGTGCAATACCACCACTTTGCTTATTGGAGGCTTGAAGTGGTGGAAACCATGTTTAGTCTCCAGAGCTAAGTTCCAGTCAACCCTTCCTCACCTCTTCCATCATGCAGTGTGACTGATGACTTTTGAGGTTATAATGAACATCATGCCAAGATCCAATCTTCCTTACATCTCAAGGGTACAGCTCTAAAACGGTGTTTGCAGGCCAGCCGGTAGTACACCAGACCGAACCTATTGGTAACTCTTTAGGAGGCTTCCAGATCAGCTAGTGTACAATCTTGCTACTTCTACTCTGCCAGATAGTGACTGGAGGGAGTCCGAGTAGGTTGTTGAGGCCACATTATGTCAAGGATCTGGGTTATACTCTTATCATGCGTATGCCATATCCAAAAATTGCATTACTTCATACAGCATGTCCCCCCCACTTTTTCTTACTATTGAATACACCATGAATTGTCAAACTAATAGAGTAAGCTTATCTGCGAAAAGATTTAAACCTCCCAAACACTTCCTAGTTCATTTCACAAATATACATGGTCTCAATTCTAATCTCAATGTCGTCCATTTCCACTGGCAGTCTCCCAAACCCGATGTACGTTTTCTGACGGAATCTCAGTTATCGGTTGATTCAACTATTGCTCATCTCAGTTGCTCAAATTATTCGCTGTATGATTCCTTTCGCCTCAAAGGTGGTACTTGTGCATATGTCCATTCCGATATTCCCTGTCATAGACTTGGTAATTTGGAATCTTCTCTTTTCAATCTTCTCTGGCTTAAAATCTCTCTACCTCATTGTGTCAAATTCATCTGTTGTCTCTACCGTTCTCCCAACTCCACTAATCACTTGGAGCTCTTTGACTTCCTTTCTTTGCAACTTGACTTTCCCCAGTCCAACTTTCCTAATTTTCCCTGGTGATTTTAATGTTCACAACTCCAGCTGGCTTCCGTTTTCTAGTCACACCAACCCAGTTGGCCGAGATGCCGAGGCTTTTGCAACTACTAATGACCTTGCACAGATTGTTCATTTACCTACAAGGTAAATGAACAATCATTTCATTGACAATCCTAACCATACAGCCAACATGCTTGATCTTTTTCTCACAATCAACCATTCTAAGCGTACGGTCGAAGTGAGTGGTCCTTCAGGTGGTTCTCAGATCACAACTTGGTGATCGTCTCTTCTCCAATGGAGCCTTTATCTCATGGCTATTCCCAACCTTGTATTTTTTGGCATTACAAGAATGCAAAATGGGATGACCTGCGAGATTTCTTTTTCTTTTCCTTGGTCGGATTAGTTTCAAAACTTCTGATATCAGTGGTTGCTCAGATCGTGTCGGTGAAATTATTCTTGTAGGAATGGAATCCTTTATTCCCCACTCCACTTTAAAATCTTGTCCTTTTTCTAAACCGTGGTTTTCCAATAAATGTGCTAAGGCTGTTCAAGAGAAGAACGTTGTATATCATAACTGGCTTGTTTCCAATTCTTCAGTTTCATTTTCTGCCTACACCAAAGCTCGCAACAATTGTAAAGCAGTTATTAATCAGTCCAAACTAGATTTTGAACAGGGTAAGAGTAGAAAACTTTCTTCTTGCCCTAATATAGCCGAGCATTCTGGTCTCTTGCCAAGGCTACTGGCCGCAACTTTTGTCCATCTCTGCTCTCACCTCTGTCAAAACCAGATGGTTCTGTTGTCACTTCAACCAAGGATAAAGCTGACCTGCTAGCATCCCATTTTTCTTCCAACTCATGTATTAATGACCTTGGTAAAACACCTCCCAACATTCCCAACACGCTCCAATCAATGCCTCCTGTGATCCTTGTTTTCCCAGTGCTTGTCACACTAACATGGGACCAAAACCTTATTTTCCTCCCTTACTTCATGGACTCCAACAAGTACAGGTAGGACCCGTTTTACGACATGGTTAGGTTCCAGCAAAACAGGGTCATAAAATGAAAAGTCGTAAAACAAGACCAAATTATAATGTAATTGAATGAGATAGGTTCCAAAATTTTTCCAAGTATGCACTAATATTTCTGTTCTTCATAAATAATTAAATATTTTAAACATTTAATGTACATGTTTTATTAGTAAATTAATAAGAGGAGTTTACCTCAATATAGTAACGTGGAACACTTCCGTATGATACCCTCCAGAAATTAAAACGGAAAAAACGAAAAAATCGACAACTTACCGGTCCATTAAAGTAAAATATAAATAATTAAAGTAAAATATAAATAATTAAATAATCAATTTAACACAATTCAAAATCAATTCAAAACGATTAAAATTAAAATTAACGCAATTAAAAGAATAACGAAAATATTCAAAACGATCTTCCTTCCTGAAGCTGACAATGCTTTTCGACCGACTGTCGTGATCACAGGAATGAAAATCACCGAATCAGGCTAAACCTGCAACTTAAATAGTGATTATGTGTCTTCGCGCATGCGCGTAAAGGTCCACGCATCGGAGATCAAATATGGCCGCCGAACATTAACAGAATTCTCGTGTAATTTAATTTCAATGGTTTCTGCAATTAATAGTCGCGTATAATGTTTTATATATACATTAAAATTTTACTTTGGTCCTGTGGAGTCATCACTTGAGTACGTATTTACTCAAGTGATGATTCCACTACCCATTTCATCCACATGAAAAACTAAATCAGGGTGGTAGTTGCCTTCGTCTATTAAGCGTTTAAACTCGGAAGGATACCACCGCAACGTCAGCACTAGCAGCCTCACCAGACACTTTCACATTGTGAATTTTACGAGTTTTTAAACTGATGAAACCACCCTTTGCTGGCTGTAAATGTTTCAGTGCTACCAGACTCGTCACATATTTCGTTACTGTTGTTATTTTGGTTTTTAGGAGCATTAGCAACTAAGGCCATATTGCTCCGGGAATATCCGGGAATATGCCCTGACTTTTCAAGCATCCTCCGTATTTGGTGGTCACGGGCTCGAACCCCGGTCTAATCAAGAAGCGTGTGCTACGCACTGCTGCTCCTGCCCACTGAAGCACCCACATATTTCGTCAAATAACGATTTTGCCTTGTCCAGAATTACCACCTGTGTAATAGGAATGATATTTTGGTTCATATCATCAACCCACACCACTAACAATTTCTCCATTTTTTTCCATTGTCTCACTGCATGAATAAGTTGTTCTGGAGGATGACACACTTGTTATCCCTGTGTGTGCGTGTTTTTTTTTTTTTTATCAACATTGTTCATAATCGTTGATACAGTAGAAGGTTCTAAACTCAACGCCTTACACAAATCCGACCGATGCTCACCAGACTCCATGTGACAATCACATTCAGTTTCTCCTTAATTGTTAGTGTTTTACACTCTTGTTGGCCCCCCCAGCACAGAAACTTCCCAACGCTTAGAGCTCATGGTTACACAAAAATTATTATTAATGAGAAATAACACCATGTAACCCGTTAACAATTGAAGGGAAAATTCATAATGAAACGAACATGGCACACATACACTGAAAGTAAACAAAGAACCCTGGGAGCTCACATCTGGTGAGTATGGGCTTGGCACACCCAGGGTCCTGAGCTGGATATCATCATTCTTCTCTTTCTTGGTGATTCCCTTCTACTTTTGACCCCCCCCCCCTCTCTCTCTCTCTCAGGTAACTTGGGAATTTTTTATTTTTTTTTCCTGGTGCAGTATAAGCCTCAGGCTTCCTTGCCCCTTTCTATGGCTATTAATAATAACTCTTGGCATAGCTATCATTCCACCCACAATGCACCACGAAAAACAAAAGAAATGCCTAGTGCGTGTTTGGGACTTGCAGGTGTTGCTGCAACATGCTACTGAGTTGATTTTTTTTTTTGTTATTTTCAATTTTTTTAGGTAATATTTTGAAACAGTCGTTAATGTGAAAAGTCGTAAAATGGGACCTACCTGTACTTCTCTGCCATGTAGGCAATTTGGCAAGAGCTTACCGGTTTTTGTAATGCAAGTCTAATCATCCAGTATGTCCAGAAATGTATCATCTCAGTCATTATGTACACATCAGTGATTTCGTCATCTGCCCCATCTGAAATGTCATCTTGGATTAGAATACTGTACCTGTGAGTGTTGAACTGGGCCACAAGGAATCCCTTCACAATCTCCAAGGCAGTACTATTTGCAAGCCATCAAACTGTGGATACACCTCATCGTTACACATAATATTATAACACTTATTCAGCTGTTTACACACACTTTGGATGTCCCAACACTAACATCCTTTCTTAACATGCATTTCATATATATTCACCTCCAATAACATCGATTTCACAACATCCTTGAAACAGAGCTAAGTAAAAGATGCTTTAAAAATAAATACAGAAAATAAATGCTGGCTGAATCCTTCTCCATGCTTTAATTCTGATTCAGCAGAATTCTAATCAGACTAGAAACTGGTGTGATTAGCCCTGCAAACCAGAAACTCCACGTCCATCAGCGATTGACAAGGCCAATTCGGGATGTGCTGTTTTTTACCTGGGATTTGCCAATGGTCACTTTTTATGATTCAATTCGAAATGGATCTCAGACTTTTTTCTACTAATCACATTGGCCTGTTTCTGTTCATTTTTATACAGCTAATTTAATTTACTCTTGTTGTTACACATTTATTTTTATTTTATTTATTACCAGAAATTCATAAATCTCCTGTTTTATTATTGTTATATACTGAATATTTATCTCTTGAATCTTATAATCATCATTGTAATTACTAACTTGTAACACTAGCACTTTGCTGTCCAGGGGTGAGATTATGATCTTCAACTGAATAAATAAATAAACAAACTGACTCAACATTGCACTGACACTGGCCACCCATGTCAACTGGATGCACTGCCTTAGATTTTGTGCTTTTTAACTAAGGGCATAACCCCTCCTATCCTATCTGTCCTTTCTATACACACATTGTACTCCCCATATTCAAATTCTGCATTCCATATGTCTGAGGGCAGTCTGTGATATTCCAGCAATGTCCACATTTGATGTCTTGACCAGCACTTCAAATTTATTTCCTATGCCCCTAACATTGGTATACATGCACCTGTTCTTACTCTTAATCACCATAACAGCCCATGTATTTACTTGTTCCAATAGAAGCGGTGCAATCTATTGGAAATCACTTTCACCTCTGCCTGCAGCTATTGTTAATCTATTCATCTGTGTATCCCCCCCTCCAAAGCTAGCAGTTTTTTGACCATCTAACACTGCCTCAATAGCATCAGCAAATATTCTTGCACCTTTTCTACTTAAGTGCATCCCATCCCTGTAGAAGCAAGCAGTCTCTCCTGTTAACAAGCACAGATCACGCCGAGAAAAATTCTATCCCACAAGCCTTGCACAATTTCTCCAGGGCCAAACTGATTGACAAGGCTCTCATCATATACTCCCTCCTATTGTGTCTGGACAGAATTGCAAACACTTTCAGATTTAACCCTAATATGTTGGACACACAAGTTGTCTGTCAAACATGTCTAGTAAAG